>NC_090243.1:21456704-21791704 GCF_024489055.1 Chanodichthys erythropterus
TTGGAGACCAAAGCTGTCGTGTAGCGCCGCTGTCAATCCTCCGACTCAGAGGGTGTTTAGTTGGGTCGGGTGATGCCAAGAGGCTGGTGTCCCCGTACGCCTGTCTTCTCAGCATGGTTTACTTATGTAAGATCCTCCCATTGAGTCCTGTGCTGACTATCACAACCTCGAAAAACCTCTGGACTCTAAAAATACACCTCACATCTGCTTCCAAACATCTACTGGCCTCCTTTTACTAGGCAGGCACTATATTACGTATGACACAAACCTGGGGGAAAGAAACGTTCTATGGTGTATAACACAATTTTGTATTCCAAAAAACAAACAAAACAAAACTAACAAAACAAAAAAGCTACATCGAGTGCAACCAAATTTGAATTTAATGCAATATTGCAATGACATTTCAAATGGGATATTGCTTTTTTCAATGCACTTTTCTGCTTTTCTGGAGGTCCATCTCTAAATTCTCAACTTTACACAGCATCTTAACAAATACAACACTTGTGAAAGCAATTCAACGGCCAAAGCAGAGAGAGAAACAACCAAACTCAAGTGTCTATTTTTTCATAACAAGCGTCTGTCTGAACAAAAGGAGAGCTGAGTCACTCAGAGCGTCTGTGCTGTATGTGTTCACACTCCACCATTCATAACAACACATGCTACTCAGTCACAATCGAGAGCGTCTCACAGATTCACAAGAGCAAAACCACATAAAACACATCACGACCCAAAACAACCAACGCCATTCAGAGATCTCCACAGGATGTACTCAAGGCTACAGAAAATCTTACTTTGAAACATCCTCTACAAAAAGCATTAAAGATGCGTCTTTGCAACATTGTTGTTGACAGATATTGGGCATTTTGAGAGGACTGCAAGCTTTTGACATAATTTCAACCCAAAAAAATATTATAGAATCACAGCTAATACACTAATAACAAAAAAAGTATATGATTCATATGGTGTCTACTTTCCTTTACTAAAGCAGAGAGATGATTTAGAAACATTCATCAAGCAGAGTATTACTGCTGGCAACACAACATGGATTAATAGAATTCACTCTAATGTGATATTTGACACTGAGCTTTCACAATTTTCTTATTTTCAGCTCATGCGCTCATAGTACAACACACTCGCACATTACGGTACACTGTCATTAATTTGCATGTTGGTAAGTCTGACACCGAACGCTGATGTCCTGTCTCCCGGAGTGTATAAGTAGCTCCCTCAGTGACAGAGTCCCTCCCCGCTGGAGAAAGAGCCGAAAATTACAGAGAACTGAAAGAGACAGCTGTGTCAGACGCGCCCAAACACACATATACACACACTAATAAAGGCGCTACACACACAGACTCTAAAACCAGAAATCGGACATTTTCAGATATACTACACTGTATTTTCTGCAGTTGCTGAGGTTAATAAAGTCAACATTTAATAACATTCACAACCTAGTTTACTTCTGTAATGTGACGTATTTCAGAGTGAGAACAGGGTAAAAAGATAGAAGAAAGCAAACTCTAGCTGCGTCCCAATTTGTGTACTTGTGCACTGTTCTATGACATTCTGAAGTATAAATAGTGTGAGTAGTGTGTTCCACGGAAAAGCAATGCCTTACTCACAGCTATGCCTTCTGGGATTATGACAATATTCCATTTAAATACGACACTTGTGTATCTTGTTTACGATTATAAATGCTTTCCTGAAAACAGACTAGTTTATGGATATACACTAAGGTGTCTTTGTTACACTGTAATTATACATTTAAGTACTGAGTAATATATATTAACTACATGTACTTACTATAGGGTTAGGTTTGGTTTAGGATTAGTTGCATGTACTTATGCATAGTTTATAGTTACTTTACTATAGTAACTAAATGTAACATATGTAACAAAGACACTGTAAAGTTGTAACTAAAATAATAATGATAATAGAAGTATTAGTCTGCTCTATTATTGATAGTAACGTGGCTAAACGTTTGCATAAAGTTGCGCTCCTGCATCACCAAAGGTGATGGTCACTCAAATTTCATTAACAATGAATGACCTCCAGTCACTTTGAAGCTGCAAATCACTGTTGCATATCCGCTAACCAGATATCACCTACATCTGGTTATGAGACTGCTACAGCAATTAATGGGAAGTAGAACAAGTTATGAATGAAAAGTAGAGGATGTTACACAATACACTCTTTTCACAACATAAAGAGACAAAAAGAGAAAGCAATAACTGAAGAAATGTTGACTTACCTAATTGGCGAGTTGAAACAGATGATGTCGAGGAACATAGAGGAGACAAAAAAGAAAGGAAAAAAGTTTCACTAACAACTGTATTGCACATCATATACATTCATAAAAGGAGCTTTTCCACTGACTGGTACAACTCGGCTTGCTTTATTTTGGCTCAGTTTGCTTTTCCACTGCAGTTCAGTACCGCTTCAAAGTGGGTGGGATTACAGACTGATCGTTATCGTTGCACCGGCACCTTGCCTACTGACCATGATACAGCCATTTCTTTTTTTTTCAAGTTGCGTGCGACAGTTGTTTAAAGCAAGTCATTTATGATATGATACTGTGGTAGTTGTTGCTTACTATTTAAATCTAGCGGGTCTGGTGTTTCGTGTTGCAAATCCAGTGATGCTAGTAGTGATGATCAGTGATCTGCAGACTTTACACGTCACATTTTAGAAAAGGTACGGCTCACTTGGAACCTCAACCAAGGTACTAGGTACTGTACACAGTGGAAACCCCCCCAAAAGTGAGCCGTACCAAGCCGTACCATGCAGTGGAAAAGCGCCAAAAGTGACGAGGGTGGTATATTTTCACACTAAAAAGTGCTAGAAGAGAATTGGGTGGTGGGAAACCGAGAGAGAAGATTGTCACTGTTAGGTGCCACCAGTGGTAGTACAAGAAACAAATCACAACAGCAGAGTGGAGATGCAATATTGTGAGGGATCAACAACACCTCCTTGACAAACTGCAAACCAAAGCGTTTTGATTAGTACAGTACACCCTGGATCACAAGGTTAATGGGGGGATTCGTGCTTGTTTGCACACAGTTGGTCATTCATTGTGGAAGAAACACCCAAGCTAAACTAAGCCAACCCGCTTTGAGCGAACCCTGACCCTTGCGTCCAGCTGACGGGGTGATATGTTAGTTATTGGGGTGTGCAGTTTAATCACTCAAGCCCAGGCTTTGAATCCACACAGCCATGCATTAAGTGGATCCCGTTCCCAATTGTCCTCAACAAACCTTCCAATGTGATGGGCAGTCCTCCAGCGTGCTCCCGAGGTTCTGCAAAACTAGGGAAGAATGGCGGAGCGGCCGGATTCAGACCGGAATTCTGGGGAGAGGGTAACTTTGCATCAGGGGACGTTGGACTTTTTGATGAGGATGAACTGGACTTCTTGCCTTGTTTGGATTTTGGTTCCTTTGGGGCTTTGCTCTTTGGTGAAGGAAGAGGCGCAGGAACCGGGATTTGGGTTTCAAAGGAAACACCTTCAAGATCAAAAGGTTGATTGTGGTTATTAAGAGACCACGCAGGTCCAGATGGAGAAAACGGCGGTGCTGAGATTAGTGCTTCCATCGGTGGTACAAAACAAGTGCTTCCAGGGGTGGATGCTTGGGGTTCCTTCACTTGTGACTCTTGGGTGCCCATGGAAGCAGTGTAGGGGTGTTCTTGTCCAAACATGGCCTCCTCAAATGTTCCACCAGGAGAAGGCTGAGCGTCATTGAGGCTGCAAACAAGAGAATCGGTTTTGCCCAAAGGTGACGGAAGGTTGAAAACTTCTTCCGTTTCCATGATGATATCATGGAAGCCAGACGACATGGACAAGGGGTGTTGGCCGGGGGCTTGACCGGGAGACTTTGGGGAGGGTATTGCAGGTTCAAGATGTGTTGTGGATTGTGGGGAAGTGGCTGTCAGAGACAGAAGATCTTGGGTAAGAGACAATGGAATGAGACTCTCATCGGTGTAGTCCTCAGAAAATGACACTAGACCGCTGTCAACTTCAAGGGGTGATTGGGTAAAATCAAAATCCTGCGGCATAGAGGCCGAAGCAGGGACAAAGGGCTCGGCATGGATCGCCCATTCCTCTGGTATCTTCTTGCGGCTTTTCGGCTTCTTGACTCTCCCACCAATACGCCCGACGTCTTCCCAACCTCCGTCTTCCTTGTGTGGGGACGACTGATGGGGGCTTTCGGATAAAGCACTTTCACTTTGCATTTCCGCATGGAAGTCATAAACCTCGTCCCTGGGTCTCCGTTTTTTCTTCTTCTTTTCCTTCTTACGGTCAGATCCTTCACCTTCCCTCTCCTCAGTGTCCCTATCTCTCGGGGACCACTGAGGGTCAGCAGTGTCATTTGGGCTCTCTACCAAGTGACTGGCATGGCGACTGATAATGGTGGAAACGCTGGGTGTGAAGGGCAGGTCAGATGGAATACCAGCCTCACTGGACCAGCAGTCACCAAAGACACCTCATATACAAAGAAGAAAGGAAATTAGTGCAGCACTAACTCCCTTTTACACTCTCTCACACATGCACAAATGCATTCCCTAACTTCTCAATAACCCCTTACACTCTCAGACAGATGTATATGATATTCCTTACAACCTACAATGATCTAAATCAGACACCTTTTGAGAGTGTCACAACCCTCGAAGCTGATTGGTCAATACAGTATTTCAATTATACTAAAATATACAATATAGTCAAAACTAATACATGAAGCTCCTTGCATTATTTAATTTTTATATTAAAGCAGTTCATTTAGGAGTGTGACAGATGAGTTAAGAATTTAAAATAAATTCCATTGCATTTCTCAAAATTAAGGTGCTGAAATGAGGGGGTTTCATTACACTTTAAGAAATAGTAACTGATGTAAAATACTGATGAATCTTGTAAACAGTTCTTAAAAAGCTACATTTTATTCTAAACAGGTATTCATGACCAATTTTCCATTTTAAATATCTAAAAATCCCTTTATCCCAGAATAATCTGCTTGAGAAGCAACACAAAGAACTTTTATAGACTGTATCTTGAATAAGAATGTATTTTATCTTACTGCACAGGCAGATTTTTATAGACAAGGATAAACAAGTTTAAAACAAGTTTTAAAAAATCTGCCAGTACGATTATTCAAAATACAATCTCTTATCTCCATGTCTTATTAATATTAGGCAAGGTTGCTTTTCAAGTAAAACGTTTAATTGATTTTAGATGTTTTTACTGAAACAAACAAAAAAAAAAAAAGTAAAGCAGTGTTGCTTCTTTTCCATTTTTGCAGAAGATGTGCACGAAGCAGACTAAGCAACTGAGGTCAAGCAAAGCTCATTTGTGTACAAGATCTGGTCTCCTCTATCAGAAGTAACAAGCAGAAATAATGATTTGTGAGGCTTGAATTTGTAGAGTGTCCTAGTAATGCAGGATGACTCGTATACTAAATGACTGGACACTAGATGACATGGCTGACTGACCCAGATATCTTTGTCTTGGAAGATAATAAGGTCTATAACGTAAGGTGTTTTGTGTGATAAAAGAAACAGATGGGTGATTTAACGATCACGCACTTGATAACTGACTCGTGCATGAGTTAATGTGACTCCACAGGTCTGCACCTCCATCTGGTAGGTGCATAACAGTGTTTGCACATCAACAACCATCCCTGAGCATCAAACCTGGCAGAATTCTGGAGCTTGATTTAAACCAGCAACATGACTCTAGGTCTCAGCTGCACTGTACTAACCCTATACAGCTGTGGAACCCTTAAAGGCCCCTGGGATACCAGAAAGGATGGATTTGACTAGCTTTGACAACTGATAATGTAACTCCATCTAGCACTAGTTATAGTGCCCCCTAGTGGACAGCAATAGTTTTAATTACTGATGGATTAGAAATTTGCTCCACAGGGGCTCCTGCAGGAATCCCATAATCCCTAATACAAAACACATGGGAAGTACATGAGGGAAACAGACTACATATTAAGGGCATGAACAGCATTTGAAGATGATTATACTGATTTGTCACACTAATATATATATATATATATATATATATATATATATATATATATATATATATATACACACAGTACTGCCTCATAGAAAGATATTTACTCAACATCATGGTATTTGTGTACATACCTGCAGATGTGTCCAGTGGGCTCTTGGGTGTCGTTGCTGCCAGGGGTTCAGCTGGTATTTTGGGGGCTTCGGAGGCCTGAGCAGCTTGTGAACCCTGTGGTTCGGCCACACCAGACGGTCTTTCTGTCTGAAGAGGAGCAGCACCTGTGATCACCACAGACGCCGCGCTAGGCTGAGAGAAACCTATGGGTTTCAGAGAAATTCAGAGTAAAAGTCAAATACATGACATAATATTTCATCACACCATGTACTTGTGGTTTTACACCATAAAGATTACTTGTTCAAGACATTTTTAGAATGTGAAATTAGAGTAATAAAATTTATTGAGGTTTTGACTATAATAATAACTAGACTCAACTAGAAACGAAAATGTGAGTGGTGTTCGCTGTGCGCAACTACACTGCCCCCCCTATACTGTCTCAAGTCAAAATATGCTAGCATTATTAGCATATTTTAACAAGATTAACATGTTGCTAACACATTTAGCATGTTGTTAATCACATGCTAACAAGATTATCATGTTGCAAAACATGATGCTAACATGATTAGTGTGCTGCTTGCATGATGCTAACCCAATTAACATGTTGCTAACAAGTTTTTAACAAGATACAAATATGATTAGCATGTTGCTAACACGCTCAGTTTTTTGCTAACATGTTATAAGCATCATGACAAAATTATTAGCATGCTGTTAGCATTAATGCTAACACGATTAATATTGCTTGTATTCTGTTAACACGATTAGTATGTTGTTAACATGTTTTTAATAAGATGCTAATATATTTAACATTGTTAACATGGTTAGCATTTCATTAAAATGATGATAACATGTTTTAATCCTTCAATAGATGTTGTTAGCATACGTTTAACATGTTCTTAACATTACCGATTTTAACATTACCATGATGCTAATACGATTAACATTTTGCTGACATGTTATTAACATCTTGACAATATGATTTAACATGTTGTTAGCATTAATGCTAACATGATTAGCATGTTGATAACCTGTTTCAACAAGGATTCTTATGTTTAACGTTACATGGTTAACATATCATTAACATATCATTAACATGATGCTAACATGTTTTAATGCTTCAATAGATGAACATATGTTCTTAGCATGACATGATGCCAACACGATCAACATTTTGCTGGCATTATTAACATCATGACAAAATGGTCAGCATGTTAACCTGTTTTTATCAAGATGCTAATATGTTTAACATTATTTTAACATGGTTAGCATGTCATTAGCATGATGATAACGTTTTAATGCTTCAATAGATGTTATGATTATGTGTTAACATTTTTTTAACATGTTCTTAGCATGTTTTAACAGCTAGGCAATGATAACATTAGCATGTTAGCATGATGCTAACATTTTGACTTGTCACGTTATTGTTTTTTTTTTTTTTAATCAGACAAGTTATAGGCAAGTTTCTCCTGGTATTTCAACGGTTTCCACTATCAGCTGAGATGCAGATGCATCTGTAACACTGTAATATATGCATGTATCTGTCATGCACATTTATCAGATCAGACATGTGCGTTTCTGTATCACATCAGGTATGAAAGACACAGAGTGAGGTCTGTAACAGGTGGTGAAATCCACCGTTAGACACGATTGTGTCAGTGTCGCATCTGAGCTGAATTCTGATGGGAGCGTGACTCATCACCTCCCAAGAGCCCCTTTAAACCAGCGCTATCATCAGCTATTGTCTTTCCAGGGAAAAACAGGGCTGTTCATTTACCCTTCTAATGAATTCATGCTCATTATCATTACTACCATTAGTTCTAATGTGGCCCATTACAGTGCAGAATAAAAGCTCCAGGTTATATCATATCAAATCTTTATTTATCAGCATGACCAGATATGGAGTCTGTGATGTTGCCACACAATGATGCCATGAACTTGAAAGTTTTCCAACATCTATAACCAGTATAACTAGTAGGTACTGTAGATGTATATCACATTCAAAACAGGAATAGCAGGAGGAGGAGATCTCCGTTAAAAGAGGTCAGGGGTAATTAGAGGTGTTGTTTTGCCGGACGCACATTTTTAGTAAACCTAATTAATGGCCGGAGAGAGATTCAACAAGATGACACTGAACAAATAAAAGCGCATAATTAACGGGCGGGTGAAAGCACTGAAAAAGCAGCTAAATTACATTAGAATGATGATTATTAAACCTCTGATAGATTATATATATATATATATATATATATATATATATACAAACAACCCACAGCTCAATTTGTAAAGATGCAGTCATGTCATTTCTGTTGAATATGAGAAACAGGGCAAGCGAAACGAAAGCGGAATGAAACTGTGCTTTTCGTTTAAACTGCGCAACTCTGACAGTTTATCAGATCGGACAAATAATATACAAGCTCAGAACAGAGCTGTGTCCGAAATCGCCCCCTATACCCTTAAACAGGAGACGGCCATTTGTAGGCGTGCCCGAAAACATAGTAGACAATATCAAGTGCACTCATTCAATCCCACAATGCACCGCAATAACAAGTTGCACATTCAATGGCTAGAGAATACCAATAATGCACTGTGATTGTCGTGCGTTGAATGAATTATCGTGTCAGACCAGAAGATGGCGCCTGATTCATCCACTTTCCAAACCGCTGATCCAATGTTGGTACAGCGTAATATCATACAGGTATAAATTTATTTTTAATTGATTAAATTGTTTAATTAAGCTTTATACAAACTAGTTTCCATGACAGAGTTCGAGATAAATCTTTCATTACATTATTACTCAAAAGTGTCCGAATTCACTCACTTGTTTTGATTCACTCTATAAGTAAACTATATTAGTGGACTAATGTAGGGAATAGTGAATGAGGGTATAAGGGGCAATTTCAAACAAAGCCCAGGTTTACTCACGGGCTGATCATGTGACTACACAGAGCTGGGAGATCCAGTGCAAGATCTAGTGAGAATTCATTCAAATTCAGCACAAAATTCTCTGTTATAAACCATAGATATCAGATCAAACAGCGTGGAAACCATGAGAGACATTGTGCTATGAACAAGCAAGTTATAAAAGGCTTTTCAGTTCACAAATCACCAACATTCACCATGGATTTAATGTAGTAACACTAACTGTAACCATGGTATTGTCACAGAAATAGTCGAATGTTTTTACATTATTCATTTCAGGGTACAATTCAAGCACTTTTTAAAGTGCTTCACAGTTTTTCCAGCACTTCAAAGCTCTAAATATTATCGAATTTAAATGTTATTTTTAATGTGATGACCAAAAACATCATTCAAAGATTGTCCCCATTTGTAAAACTAAAAGTTGCAAGATGTAGGAAAACACTTGGTGGCAAATGAACACTTTTATTTAAAAATAAAAAAAGACCAGCAGATGGAGGCAGAGGACCACTTATTGGCTTATTAGCCATTTGAACTCCCAAATATATAAATTTTTTTCACAGGTTTGGTTTTGAATTTATATTTAAACTATGAAATCACAATGAAATCATCAAGAAATCAATTTTTGGCAACAATTTCAAAGCACTTTCTTTGTACTGCAGTATGAAGTTGGAAAAGTCCTATGGAAAAAAATAAATAAAAATAAATAAATAAATAAATAAAATTGCTACCTAATTAAAAGTAAAGAGCTCTCCGTTTATAATCACTGAAGCCGTCGGTCAGTTCAGTGGTACTATAGAAGACCAATGGTACATTTAATAAGAGTAGAATATCAAAAAAATTGCACTTTACTTTTACTAAAAGATCATTTTATCTGCATCTCAACAATGCTGTACTATCAAACATGCATTTCCAAGAAATAAACATAATATTATTACTAACTGTAGTTTTTAATGCAAAACAATAGTAAGTTTATGATTAAATTACCTTTATGGTTAAAAATGTTAGTCCTGTATATATATTTTTACACTGAATTTATTAAACATTTCCAGAAAATTACAAACTGTTTATGGCTATAATGATCTGAGAGATGAGGTGATTTTGGTTTATAAAGTGAGGTCAGTGAAGGTGGTCACCTGAGAACGGTCCCATCGGACTGCTGTCCATCATCTGCGGGGGGCTGGACTGTGAGCCCCACTGATCAGGAAAACCAGACATTGAGTCTAGAGAAAGAGGGAGAGAGAAGATAAACAACAGGGCGTGTCGTACAAGTGCGCAGATGCTGAGCTGCATTTCAATGAGGGAAGAAAAGTGACGAGTGCTTTGTAAGGGGCTTTACAGAGAGAGAGAGAGACCAAAAACAAGCCGTCACAAGCAGCCGGTTTTCACTACTGAAAGGAAACAGACAGATTTAAACATTCATGTGTCGTTTATCAAAAGATCACAGCAACTGCAATGATGCCTCACATTATAAACAACTCTAAGCAGTGTCTGTGCTGCAGTCATGAACGATTGACTTCACTAATGGATCATTTTCACCTGCTGCACCACAAAACAGGACACTGAATGAGCGACCAGAAGATTACATGTTCTAGCAATCAACCAGAACTTCCTCTATAATAAATATACACCCTAAATATAATTTTAGTAAGAAATAGTCTCATTTTCCATCCTGTTCACTGATCGTCTGACTCATGCCGCACACAAATCTGGAAAACACTTTCTCCATCTGGCAGTCGCTAATCTGACTGGCTGACTTTACACAACTTTTGGAAGTGGATTTCATATGGAAACAAAGTCATATTACTAGGCAGACACAATGATCACTACTTAGGAAGAACTAAACACCAGATTTGCCAAAGATTGTGAGCTTAATGTCATCAAAGAGTTTTGTTGCAGCAAGTAAACGAGATATCCATCACAAGTCAATAAGGGATCCTGGTCAAATATTATTACTGTATAATCTATTTTCACAAGATAAAACCATCCTTAAAAGTTAGATAAAACAAAACAAGTTTTGCTTGGCCAGTCTCTTGCTGTTTAAATGGGTGAATCTGGAGCAGAATAATCTGCATTGTGAACTAGTTCTTTGAGTAACGCCGAAACTCACCTGATAGTAGGTCTGTCCCAAACGTCTGCTGGTCAGTCTGATGCGGTCGTACGTCCCCTTGTGTCTCTTTCCACGACGTCAGTGGACTCACGCTGCCTGTAAACCGGACAGAAAATGATACGTCTGTTGATTAAAGATTATAAATCCGTGCCTTCAACTCACCTGCCCCATTTCAAACACACAACACACCACGGCCAACACAGACTCTCATACATCACACGCAGCCTAACTCGGTTAAAGCGCAGAGCTCCGGCGGCTCGGGCCTGAGTCGCGTCTCTGACTGGCACGCTGTGAACTCATGGTCCCGTCTGGGTGAGGAACCTCCTGACTCAATCCAGGCCGGCAGCCTGATCCGAAGTGGCGGTTCTGGACGCGGCACCCTGCCACAAACCCGGCGGCTCAGAGCGGATGACGCTGAAAAGACGTGACAGTACGGAAGCAAAGTCACAGCGGCACTGTAGGCACCACGAACCCGGTCCGGACCTCCGGGTGGGATGCGGTCTCCGGGTTAGAGGGGGGGTTCAGTTCGGTTTACACACTGTCTGTGCTCTTGAGCTAAAATCAAGTCAGTCATGAGGCAAATCTCACACATAGACACATTATTAGCCTCAATATCAGTACGGATGATCTGGGGCATTGAATATACATCATAATCTAGTGTTATTTGGAGTATCAAGCGGTTGGTTAAATTACAAAAACAGCTAAATGATCACTTTGTTGCAGGAGAAGTGGTTTTATTTATAAAAATCAGAGGTTGAAAACCAGTTTCTATGCTCCTGAATGCTTGCTTTTAAGTTTCCAACTCAGTAAAAAAGATGTGAGTTTTAATGCAAGCAAATACAGGCACACCAGTTTCATAATACGATCTTTGTGGTCAACATGTCACCCTCGCCTTGTGGTGGCTTGAATCGAAACTGAAGCGTTTCGACGCAGGTCAGATGTCCAGATATCAAATATGCATCTGTCTGATTTTTCTTATCCGAAGCCATGTCAGATCACAGAAGGTTATTTAAGACACCCAACCGTCTGGAGTAAAAACATGGTTTTAATCCCATAAATTGTTGTGTATTGATGGTGTGCTAAGATAAACTAGCCAACTAGCCACCTAGCTAAGCAAATATGTTATTTTTATGAATCATCTTTAATAGCAAAGCTAACTGAAATGTTTAAGGAGGGCATTTGATACAGTTTCAAAGAAGGTGAAGTGGGAGTTTTGATCAAAGAAATGAGGGATTAAAACAGTGTGAATAGAAAGTCGTCAGTAATTAAAATGAAGACAAAAGAAATGAATTAGAGCCAGAGAGGTGTGAATGTGTGCAGGGAAGACTGAAACTGAATGCAGTTTGCACCACAAAACAATAGAGACAATACAGTGAATGGATGCTTAGAAGATGACGATGAACATCAGCGTTTTAGAGTCTTCTCAAAATAAAAAACGCATGACATGATCTTGAAAAACATTTCAGATTTGAAATATAACATGGTCAGGTTTATCAAGTTTATTTTGTTTTTGTATTTTATTTCGGTTAACAGTCATTTCAATTTAAAAATATGTGGTTTTAGATTAAGCAAACTATAATAACCCTGCTGTACACAGAATCAGATGACCTGCTTCTTCCTTAAAGGGATAGTTCACCCAAAAATTTAATTTCTGTTGTTCATTTAGCAATCCTTGTGTTCTTTCCAAACCAGTATGAGTTTCTTTCTTTACTTCATGGAATGCAAAAAAAGATGTTTAACTGAATGTTTATGCTGCTAATTTCACAGTGACCAGGGGACTTCAAGCTACAAAAAGGTCAAAAAGCAATTTTTTTGTTAGTTTTTTAATCAGTGCGATTTTTTTCAAAGAAAATCATACTTTTATTCCATTAAATTAAATCAAAAGAGACATTTATAATGTTGCAAAAGATTTGGTTCTGTTTTTTTTTGGATGTGACCTTCAATCTTACCTTAACCCCCAGTATCATTCTGATATATATTTGTGGACAGCAATTCTGTCTCTCTTCCCATTTCTGTGTCTGTGCGCCTCCAAAGCTCCCATGGGCCGCACAGACCACGTCTATTTTTACGACTTTGCCAATGAGGACGCAGGCAGCGTGTTGAAACGCTGGGCAAACGATCCGCATCTCATGACACATTTGCCAGAGGAAGCAGTGCAATGAGAGAGTCCGCGTGACCTCACGGATGACTTTCTATCCATGTCTGCCACCGGATCTTATTTTTTATAGCTCACAACACCTTGGACAAATGCACCAAATGTGTCAAAGCACTGATAGAGGGATCTGTGTCTGCATTTAATACTGTGATAAATGTGATAATACTGTTGCCAAGAAAACACAACTAATAGAGTTATCCACGAATGATGAATCAGAACGGCCATGTTCTTCATTTTAATTGCATTTATTTATTTCCCCCATCATTAATCATGATTGACAAGGTGTCTTGCACCAGAAACGATCTATCTGACCCTTAATATGGATGTGCAAAATAAGCCCAAACTAATTTATACAAACGACTACTTGGTTTTAAGGAGGACATCATTACGCTGGTTTAAGGTCATGTTTACTCATCCAATTAACATATATGGATGTAAAGTGCATCCCTACAACAGGATATCTGACAAATATTCATCAAATATCAGACTAAACAATCACCTTTTATTGCATGAAACTATTAGTCTTCACATAAAGATGAAGAACTGCATATGATGCATGATAAAGGGAACATTTGCTCTCAGCAGGACGAGTGAATCGTCTTAAATTATTGTTGAAATCTGTCAGAGCTAATACACTCCTCACACCATGAGAATCATCTCCACAAACAATAAAGAGGAAGAAGGAGAAATAAACAAAAATGAGATGAGAGGAAGCAGAAGAAAAAGAAGAGAGGGGATGAGGAGGAAGAAGAAAAGAAGAAGAAGATGAAGAGGATAAAGAAGAAAAAGAAGAAGACAAAAGTGGAAAAGGAAGAGGAAGAAGGAGGAGGAAGGGGAAGAAGAAAGGAAGAATAGGAAGAAGAGAAAGACAAAGAAGAAGAAGGAGAAGATGAAGAAGAAGAGGAGGAAGAGGAAGAAGGTGGAAGAGGAAGAGAAAGAGAAAGAAGATGAGGAAGAAAAAGGAAAAAGATGAGGGAGATGAAGACAGAAGAAGAAGAAGAAGAAGAAGAAGAAGAAGAAGAGGAAGAGGTTTTAGAAGAAGAAGAGGAGGAAGAAAAAGAAGAAGACAAAAGTGGAAAAGGAAGAGGAAGAAGGAGGAGGAAGGGAAAGAAGAAAGGAAGAATAGGAAGAAGAGAAAGACAAAGAAGAAGAAGCAGAAGATGAAGAAGAAGAGGATTAAGAGGACAAAGGTGGAAGAGGACAAAAAAGAGGAAGAGGAAGGAGGAAGGGGAAGAGAAAGAAAGAAGATGAGGAAGAAAAAGGAAAAAGATGAGGAAGATGAAGAAGAAGAAGAAGAGGAAGAGGAAGAAGATGCAGAAGAAGCAAGAGGAAGAAGAAGGAAGAGGAGGAAGAAGAAGAAGAAGAAGGAAGGTGAAGAGGAGGAAGATTAAGAGGAAGGGGAAAAGGAAGAGGAAGAAGAAATAGGAAGAAGAGGAAGAACAAGAAGGAGGAGGAAGGGAAAGAGAAAGAAGAGGAGCAAGAAGAAGAGGATGAAGTACAAGAGGAAGAAAAAGAATAGGAAGAAAAAGAGGAAGAAGAGGAAGAACAAGCACAAGAAGGAGGAGGAAGGGAAAGAGAAAGAAGAGGAGGAGGAAGAAGAGGAAGACAAAAAAGAGGAAGGGGAAAAGGAAGAAGAAGAACAACAAAGAAGAACATGAAGAAAATGAGGAAAGGGAAGAAAGACGGTAAAGAAAAAGGAGAAAGACGAATAACAACAACAACAAGATGAAGAACTACCATAACGAAAACAAGAAGAGGAGGAAGAGGAAGAGAAGGGGAGGTTAGAGGAAGAAAAGGACGGAGGGCAATCCTGGCGTCAAAAATGCAAGAAACAGAGCGAGGAGAGTAAACAGCGTAAAGATGAAGACGAGGAGGAGTGTGTCCTCAGTCTGACCGCACCACTGCACCTCCTGATCGACCCCGTCCACTCCATTAGTGCGTCTCCACCGCAGGAGGCCCAAAACTGCTGCTCCCTTGATCTTTTTTACGCTTATCCTCAGGATTTGAGCGCTTATGCAATGCTAACGGCTTACAAACGATTCAAAATACAGCACAAATCTCTAAAAGACCAATCCTAAGAATGAGGAAAAGCACCTCTGCAGACAGGGATTATGGGAAACTGCTGCTTCATCGGTAGAGAAACATCCTCAAAACTGACCCTTAGTTCAGATTAGACTCTACGAAAATAACTAATGCAGAATTAAGAGCTGCGGAACGAGACGAGAACGAGACGATCAGGGGACGAGGACGCCAAAGCTGAAGGGCTTTACCAACATATTACAGCACAACTACAGGAGCAGGGTCAACAAACGGCCACAAACAAGACAGAAGATTTACTTTTAAAGGGATAGTTCACCCAAAATAACTATGGGTAACCAAACAGATGATGGACCCCATTGACTTCCGTAGTATTTTTTTTTCTCCCATACTATAATATTATATCCATTATAAAAAAAAAATTAGTTTGAATGTCCGAAGAGGAACGCAACATCTTTGTCTTTGTCCTTTTAAAAGTTACAGGGATTTCCCACAGCGCTAAAACAACTTCCTTGTTCAGTCTATGGTTCTTTGCCACCATCTAATGGTGTAATAATTTAACTTTCACTGATACTATTGACAGACCCTTTTCTTAATACCAAATACAGCATATTATTGATATAAAATCTTATTTATTGAACAATATTTAAACTAACAATAGCCATTATAGAAGACAAAAACAAGCAAACTATTCAGTCAAACGTATAAAAGTAGTGCTCCAGTACAGGATTTAAGTTATATATAGACTAAATATAAAGTTATGAAATTTAATTTTCCCCTTAACCAGGGCCCGAAATTAACTTTTTACATGGTACAACTTCAAAAAGTTAGGAGCACCACAACTAAAAAGCCTTGTCTTTCGCTTGTCCGAATAAAAATGTTGTTTGTCTGGAAAAAATCGGATTCTTGTGTTCTATAAAATTTATTCTGAAGCAATAAGTGTTCACTCAGCTTTGACATTTAAAATCGGCACATTTGTGATATTTACTCCGAGGGCATTTTTTTTTACCTTTACAAAGGGCTTTTTCCTCTAATCTTTCATTTTAAATTCTTAAATTTGATCAGTAAATTTAATTAGAATCATAAGACACTATAGAGCTGTTACCAGTCAAATTAAACAATTTACACGGAAAAATTACAACGAAATTAATGTTATGAGATCGTTTTAATTTTTTTTTAATTTTAAAAATAAGAAATGTTTGAAAGACTGATACTTTTAAACATGAAACTAAACCGCCAGTAGGTGGCGGCAGGTGACCATCTTTAGGAGTGAGACATTGAGTCATTCATTCAAACGATTCATTCAAACGGATGATTCATTCAAGAATGATACAGTTGTTGATGAATGAGTCATTGAATTTGACTCAATCGATTAGTTCAAAAGCTGAATCATTCAGTAATGAAAACACGATTGTGTTGTCATGAAATGCGCGATTGTTCTGCTGCGATCTTTGTTTGGAACTATTTTCGCTGCTGAAACAGAACAAAAACAGATAATATTGCATCTAAAATGTAAGTGATTTAATTTTAACTACTTTTTATGGTTTATTGAACTGTTGTATAAAACCAGTGTTACATTTTCAATGGTTTTATTCAGGGTCTTGGTCATGTAATGTTGCTTAACTGTATCATATGTTATAAATATAAAAACTCAAGTGTTAATGGCGAGCCCTGTGTAGTTTCTTTTCATCTTCTCTTCAGCTCTTTATATTTTGCGTGACAGTTAGCTCCCTGTCACGTGACAACGGAGTGAATGACTGATACTAACCAAACTAAAATCTGCTTTAAATTTAAGAACCTAAAGATGAGGTTTAATTGGCTGTGTGAACGATGGACCGGTTACTGCATCAGCTCACAGCTGGCACATACTGTGCAGTAATTAGCGAACGTTTTGTAGAGAAATGAAAACAGGTCGCACCTCAACAATTATCTGCACTCGCACAAATGCTCCCAAAAATATTTTGAGGTCGCAAAATGGTCGCAATTTCGAGCCTTGCCCTTAACCCAAATAGTTTTGTGAAGAAACAAGTAATAGATTAATAAGACCAAAGATTGCCTGTTTGATATACCCCAAATTAATTATATTTCTAAACATATCTACCTAAGAGCCAGCGGCAAATACCCGAAGCACTGGCCAAAATTAAGCTGTTCTCGGCAGGTACACGAGCACTGAACAGCCGCTGACGGCCTGGAGCTCACATCTCCGAAAACGTCAAAACAAATAGTAAAAATTGACTCGCATATATGAGGTCTAAATAAATACATTCTGGCCTAAAAAACTCTTTAAAACTACATTTTGTGACATAATAGCAGTAGTATTTATATAAAATATGGCAGATTTGCTTAACCGCCATGACAGTCGCCGCAAGCGGAGTGATACAAATGGTAAAACGGTTCCACTGCTGATACTGGGAGAATAAATTGCACGGCTCTCAGCCAATCAGATTCGAGAACCAGAAAGAACTGTTGTATAAAATATAATAAAATACTATATCGGGGTCAGTAAGAAAGTATAAAGAAAAAGACAAATGTTTGATGAAAGTTTGTACTTCATCAGTAAAAGCTCTCTGTCAAAAACAAAAATAAAACAAACAAAAAAAAAACTTTTATACACATATTGTGTATAAATTAATATATTATATTATATTTTTCATATAATATTTTATGCCTTATATTTTTAAATAAACGTAAGTAATACTAAATATTACAAAATATAATAAAATACTACAACACCAACCTATTCAAACGTTTAAGTTAATCAAGGATGCATTAAACTGATCAAAAGTGACAGTAAAGACATTTATAATGTTACAAAAGATTCTATTTCAAATAAATGCTGTTCTTTAGAACTTTCTATTCAAAGAATCCTAAAAAATAAAGTGCATCATTGTTTCCACTAAAATATGATCTGTTTTCAACACTGATAATAATCAGAAATGTTTCTTGAGCACCAAGTCATCATATCAGAATGATTTCTGAAGGATCATGTGACACTGAAGACTGGAGTAATGATGCTGAAAATTATATACTGTACGTATATCCTTCAACACCTTGTTTTCAGCATCATGTCCAGCTGACAAAACATTAAAAAAAGTGTCTTTCTGACAGAAAGCGAGTGATTGATGGTGTAATGGCCACAGCTGGATGAGAGACGGACTCAACAGAGGTTCCCGTCCTCTGGAGAACGAGGGACACAACGACTCCAGATTGAGCACATCTGCTGCGAGGCCGTCCAGCGCTAAAACAGACTCAAGTAGGCCAGGCTGACCCACATAGAGCTCCCACAGGACACACTGCCGCAGAGACGACGCCCAAACACACACGGATACCGAAGTCACGCCATCGCAATGACGAAGACAAGTAAAGTTCATTTCTGTAAGTATGATGGTGAGTCGACTCAAAAGGAAAGTTCACATACTGTCGTTGTTTACTCACCCTCATGACCTTCCTTCTTCTGCTTTTGATCATACAGTGAAAGTGAATGGGGTCCAATGCTGTTTGAACCCCAAATCATTGATATGCTTCAGCAGTGTAAGTCATTTGTCAAGCTGTAACATTTACAAAGTACAAGGACAGACTGAAAACAGCCAGATACAGTCGATAAAAACTTTATTAGCTGTGTGGACACTAGAAAAACCTACAGATACATCAGAAGAAGTAATAAAGAGTACAGCAGTCTGAGAGGAAGAAGCGACAGCAGTGTGTTGTTTAAGACAAACAGTCTGAAGCATGTGATTTCTGTGGCATTTGCAGCACCAAAGCATAAAAATATTGGTTCAACCATTATTATTATTTGGTTTGGTACTGCTAGTGTTGCAGAAATGACACACTTCACCTTTAAAAATGCACTCTTGCATGCACAGACAGAAGATGAATATAATGAATGTTATTTTCGGCCCTTTTAATAAAAGACAGTGTTTAGTACAGGTCAGAAAAACAAGTACACGTAGATGACAAGAAAAACAATCATTAATAACACATGCATTTACTAAAAACAAACATAAAGCTGAAAGAAAGAGTTGTGTACAGGAAATACATCAGCTGAAAGAAACAAACACGTCTGAAAACTACCATTAAAGCCAACAGTGTGCGAATTAATATCTAATTTTATTTGAAATATTTGGATAAAATGCTACCTATATTAATATCGTCATCTGGCTGAGCAATCGCATCTGCGTCAGTCGCTCATGTCCAGTGTTTCTGGCCTCAGACAGACAGTCTGCTAGTAGCTCTTATATAAACGCTGCCGGGACTGAGACAGGCTGTGTGTGTGTGTGATGAACTTTGGCAGCTGAGGTCTCCAACAAAGTAGTGAGCTTTAACATGGCCAGACATGAGGACGAAGCGTGTAAATGTTCATGTTTGTGTCCACGAAGCATCTTACGATGTAAACACGTCTCTTTGGGCGACTGCTGTATGATGATAAACAAAACTGTGATCATCACGAGAAATAAAGTCTCTCGAGGATATTTAGACGAGAACAGAATTAAAGTCAACATGAAACTGCATCCACAAACCATTTTACTTCTAGAAACTGAAAGGTGTTATGTTAGTATCATTATAGTTTCATATTTTGATATTCTGATTACTTTACAGTAGTTAACAATGACAAATACTTCAAAAGCATTTATTAAACTTAGTTAATGTCAACATTTACTGATACACTATTGAAATCGAAAGACTTGTTAATATGTAATAATAGACCTCAGCTGACATGAACTAACAATAATAGGCATTAACTAACATTAATAAATATGTACTTCTAATGCTAGTTAATGCATTAACTAACGTGACCTTATGGTAAAGTGTCAGTTTTTATTGTAATTTCAGTTCGTTTTAGTGATTTTGTTGTGTTTATGTCATTTTTAGCAGTTATTTTAGTTAGTCTTTCATTATTTTAGTTTTAGTTATTTTAGCTTATAAAGTTAAATTGAGGAATTTTGCCTTGGTTTACATTTATTTTTAGTTTTAGTTAACTATAATAACCCTAGTCTGAGCTGAACATTTATTTGCAATGGATTGTGGGAGATCTACTTTCTATTTGATACTATTTCCATAACATTTATCACTTTAAATTACAAGCTAGATTTCAGAAGGGTTACATAACTTGATGTACAACAGCCTTAAACACATATCTGATTACTGGTTAACATTAACTAGTAGCCTAGGTGACATCAGCCAAAAATATAAAGTACTTTTAGACATTTTTTTTGGATCATGCACACAGATAAATCATTTACAATGAGACTAGAAATGAGCAAAGTCAATAGGGCTAATTGTCATTTCATGTTGACTTTAATTGGTGAAATGTGTTTGTATGAGCAGGAAGGCCTGACAGTAAACAGATCGAGCGTGTGTGTGTGTGTATCCCGAGGCTGAAACACACACACAGAAGCATCGGCGTGTGTGACTGCGTTCTGTCATCACCAGATATATCAACTCTCACTCTGAGCTACTATTTCCTCAAAAGATCCCGTCTCCCATGATCCCACAGAGGGACGTCCTCCGGTGGCGTTTGTTTGGAGCGTCCCGCGGCCGCGCTGATGCTGCTGTACGGTGAGCCTGAGATGACTTTGCCGAAGAGGAAAAGGAAAAGGTTTCTTTAACCCTATAAAGCCAACTGCGTCATGTTTGATACACAGATTTCTAAATGATTAATCTGCTGAAAAAGTACAAGCCTTCTGAGTCTGACTGAGAGTTTAGACTTTATTTAGCATTAGTGTGATTGTAAAAAGGTTGCTTTTTGCTGTGAAAAGCCTTTACTGAGCTGTTTTTCCTGCATATTCTCACTATATCAGACTTTGAGAGCCATAAAAGCCAACACAAAAACAGATATGCATTTTTTTATATACTTTATCTATAGGTTTAATAACCTGTTACATTTCAAAAAATGAGATTTTTCTGACTTATTTCATGTGTCAGGCTTTACAGGGTTAATGTGTTGCAGAGGAGCACGTCTGTTTCAAAACCTAGTGAGCTTCCTACATAGGCAGTATTTTAAGGCATCATATTGTGCCCCAACACAAGGTTAGGTGACATGATTGTGCTGTTCCCTCATTTAGGATGAGGAATACCTTGTGACAAACCTCATCCAAGACAGTGGATTAAGCGAAATTCTATTTAAAAATATTAATAAAAGATTGTTTTTTACCCAGTTTTTAGTTTGGTTTTTTGAGTATCATGCTATTAGAAAAATACTAGCATCAAAAAAAAATATTAAAATCAATTGTAAATTAAATGTTTTATGCCTTCATTTGATTACCATCATTTTTCATTTTCATCATAACATTAAATTATGGATTTGGAATTTTACTTTTCACACATTTTCAAAAAAAAAAAAAAAAAGAAAATTACAAAATTGTATAGGGCCCTTTTATTGTAAAAATAAAATGTTAAATTATGATTTTTTTTGTTGTTTTATGAATTCAATTGATTAGACATGTTTTTTTTTTATTATTTCAATTTGATATTAAATTATTAAATTAAATTAAATTAAATGACAAGGGCCCTATTATAAAAAATGTAAAAAAAATATTAAACTTTAGACATGCTTTTTGATTAATAAAATAAAATAAAATGTTAAGTTACTAAACTATTGATTAGACATGTTTTTTATTTCAATTTGATATTAAATTACTACATTAAATGACAAGGGACAATTTTTTTTTTTTTTTTTACAAAAAATGTAAAAAATAAATTAATTAATTAAAAACTGTTTTTTGTTTTATGAATTCAATTGATTAGACATGCTTTTTCATTATTAAAATAAAATAAAATCATATAAAATATATATATTTTTTAAATCCAGAAAAAAAAGAAAAAAAAAAAAAAAAAAAAAAAAAATAATTTGGGGAAAAATTAATTTCATAAATGTGATTTTTGTTAATTTTTTAATAAATTGTTGTTAAATTGTATAAGCTTCATGATTTCCATAAACTCGACATAATTTGATTACTACAATTTAATTTAACCATTAAAATGGAATTCAGAAAAATTAAAAACAGAATTTGGGGAAAATAAAACATTGATTAAGTCAACTGTGTGCATCACATGTTGCTGCCTCAAGAGCCGTTCATGTAGTACAGCTGCCTATATAGACAGCAAAGCAGCTCACTAGGGTTTGGAATTAAGGTTCCCGTCCTCTGAACACATCCCAAGTCCTTAAGCAGGGCGTAGTGCTGAGGGTTTTGCAGGAGGAGTCGGGAACGGGTTTCCAGAAGGTTCAGCGGTGTAAAGCGAGAGGCGGCGGCGCCGGGAAGCAGCTGAAGCCACGATCTAGTCATCTGAAGCGAGACACGACGCAGGGCAGAAAGAGACAGCAGATGGGAAGAGAACAACAGCGCTGGTTAGTACTTCACACCTGTCAATCAATCTGTCAGATCAGCCCAGTTGCATGCAGCATGCAGCACATACAGCCCACAAATACACTAATAAGGAAATGAAGACACATCCGGAGCGGCTCTATTCCCTGGACACCTGCGTCCACTGCAGCTCACAGATCTATATTCACTGCCCTACTTCCTGCAAGAACAGCAAAGAGAAACTTTTCATAATCATGATGAATGTTTCATGGAGATCATTTCAGCACAGCAGCGCCATCTTCAGGACATTCAACAGAGCGCGCCTTACAACGCTAAACAAAATACTGGGCTTTGCTTTCATCAGTTTAGTGTTTCCCTGTAAAGCTGACATTAGATAACAGTCCTTAAAACAATTAGTGTTCATATGCATGTATTTTTTGTATCATTTTTGATCCATCAGGCTTTTATGGCTAATATAGCCTAATATAGAGGACAAACAGCTCAATTTTATTCAGAGGCCCAAACTGAGCAAAATATGCAATTTAGTGCAGATGCTGATATTTGTAATGGACAAAAAGTGATGAAACTCTGATGCTTGTAATGTAAATCAATCTTTATGACAGCCAGTCAAAAGTGTGGAAACATTACTATTTTTAATGTTTTTGAACAAAGTCTCTTATGCTCATTAATGCATTTATTTCATAATACTGTAATATTGTGAAATATTATTACAATTTAAAATTATGGTTTTCTATTTTAATATACTTTAAAATATAATTTATATCCAGTGATCAAAGCTGAATTTTCAGCATCATTACTCCAGTCTTCAGTGTCACATGATCCTTCAGAAATCATTCTAATATGATGATTTATTATCAATGTTGGAAACAGTTGTGTTGCTTAATATTATTTTATAACATGTGATACTTCTTTCAGGATTCATTGATGAATAAAAGGTTAAAAAAGTAAAGCATTTATTCAAAATATAAATCTTTTCTATCACTTTTTATCAATTTAACACATCCGTGCTGAATAAAAGTATGAATTTCTTTCAAAAAAACAAAAGAAAGAATAAAAATTACTGACCCCAAACTTTTGAACGGTAGTGTATATTGTTACAAAAGATTTCTATTTTGAATAAATGCTGATATTCTTTACTTTTTATTCATCAGTGAATCCTGAAAAAGTATCACAGGTTATAAAATAATATTAAGCAGCACAACTGTTTCCAACATTGATAATAAATCAGCATATTAGAATGATTTCTGAAGGATCATGTGACACTGAAGACTGGAGTAATGATGCTGAAAATTCAGCTTTGATCACTGGATATAAATTATATTTTAAAGTATATTAAAATAGAAAACCGTGATTTTAAATTGTAATAATATTTCACAATATTATTGTTTTTTCTGTATTTATTATGAAATAAATGCAGCTTTAATGAACATTAGAGACTTTGTTCAAAAACATTAAAAATAGTAATGTTTCCAAACTTTTGACTGGTAGTATATGTAAAATCATTCGCCACTATATATCTGCCAATAATATGTCTTAGTAAGATGATATTTATAAAATCAGTAAAGATTTCACAAGGGGGACTTTTTTTATAATTATACTAAAAGGCGTTTTACTTGCTAAAAAAGTATAAACTATCAATCAGACGACAGAAGGCTTGTAGTAGATTGTGTAAAAACAAGGTTTCAGTGATCGTTTCGTGTCCATGATGGAGATTTTGTGAGCTGCAGTGACTCCAGCGCCCAGACGAAGCAACGAACGGACGCTCACGATGAGCATCAGATGCAATGACAGGCTGAAGCGTTTTGCTCTTGTGTGTGAGAGTGGAAATTATTCTTGCCATACCTGTGTGTGGAAAAGACACTGAACCTACAAGAGCAAAAAGTGCTAATGGTTTGGGCTAAAATCAAGACATGCATGGAAATATGACAAGGGTGGATCAGATAACAAAAAGCAGACTAATAGTCATTGGATATGTTTATATGTAACTAAGCAATTCATTACTAATTACTAAAACACGCCTGAAGGGGTGCTGTAGAGCTTAAATAACCTTTGATTCAGACTACTCTCTAAATCGGATTCAATAATACCTTGCTGACATTTAGTTAATAATAAATGTAATGCACATGTAAATGAATATATGTGTATCAGATTGCAAAGTTTAGGGAACATATAAACCGTATTTCCAGTATCAGAATGGACTTATCTGGATTGAAGAAAATCAAAACAGAACAAAAGATCTTGATCATAACCGTTCTTGAGTATGTTGCTGCATTGCAAAATGAATGTGACTACACATAATACTAATTTAATGAACAATTTACATGCATTTGTGTTTAATTAACGAGACTTATTAACTTAAAACCACCATTTACTGTCTTGAATTAGCAGCAATTGATCGAAATGGGACATATTTTAGCATTATAAAGGACGTTTAATCAAATCGGACTAACGATTTTATATTAATGAACAATTCACAATCTCAACGTACTTAATGTACATAACTAGCATGTATCAGGAAATAGGAAATACGCTTACAATGGATGCCTTTCATGCAAAACAGGCCATACTGTCAATAAAAGTTCAAATCCCACAGACAGGCATCATGTGACAGGATGCTCTGAGACGACGTCACGATCAGTCAAAAAATAGATTGAGGAGAAGAGTATAAAGACAGATGCTATTCAATTCACTGCTAACGGGACAAACATGCAATTAAATCTAAACTAAAACCTTCATAATGAAGGTTTCCTCTACACCTACTGAGACGAGCGGCTTCATGTCCAACCAAAACACATGATCTGAACTGAAAATGAGCATGAAAGAAAACAAGCAAACCAAGATATGGATGGAGTGACACCTGAAACTAAACCGGGGCGATGAGAAAATTTGAGGCATCTCTTACCAGGGGTCTGAGACCCTTGGACTTCCTGCTGTCCGTTCTTGACAACTGTACCTGGATCTGTTCACACACACACACACACACACAGACTCAACAATTAGAGGCGTCTGAATGGGGAAATCCTCAAAAGCCGACGGCAGATTCCTGACAAGCACACAATCCGCTCAATGTAAACAAACCCGTGGAAATCAATGAGACAGACGCCCACAAAAGATTCACACAGGCCAATAAAACCAGAGGAAGTGCTTATTTCACACAGCAACATACAATGATCATCACAGGTTACTGAAATATCAGAGACACGTTTGCAAACATACTTAATCTCGAGAAAATGATTCATAACCTGTGAAGAGAGACGCTGTACTACTGCCATTAAAAAAAAAAAAAGTGCTGACATTCATGTATTATCACACCAAAACAAAAGAAGAACAAAAAAAAGAAGAAAAAGACCCAGAACATGTAAATTTGGTCAAAATAAAGTAAAATAAAATAAAAACTAATAAATAAATAAATAATAAAATTAAATAAAATAAAATAGAATAAAAATAAAAATAGAATAAGACCCAGAACATGTTTGGACAAAACAAAACAAAACACAAAATAAAACAAAATAAAATAAAATAAAAATAAGACCCAGAACATGTAATTTTGACCAAAATAAAATAAAATAAAAATAAGACCCAGAACATGTAATTTTGACCAAAATAAAATAAAATAAAATAAAATAAAAATAAAATAAAATAAAATAAAATAAAATAAAATAAAATAAAATAAAATAAAATAAAAAATAAAATAAAATAATAAATAAAAATCCAGAACATGTAATTTTGGCCAAAATAAAATAAAATAAAATAAAACAGAATAAAAATAAAAAAAGAATAAGACCCAGAACATGTTTGGACAAAAAATAAAATAAAATAAAATAAAATAAAGACCCAGAACACGTAAATGTGGCCAAAATAAAAATCAATAATAATATAAATTAAAATAAAACTAATAAATAAATAAATAATAAAATGTAAAAAAAAAAAAAAAGATTTTATATATTATATATATATATATATATATATATATATATATATATATATATATATATATATATATATATATATATATAAAATCTTTTTTTTTTTTTTCATTTTATATATATATATATATATATATATATATATATATATATATATATATATATATATATATATATATATATAAATAGAATAAAATATATATATATATATATATATATATATATATATATATATATATATATATATATATATATATATAAAATAAAGAATAAGACCCAGAACATGTAAAATTTGGCCAAAATAAAATAAAATAAAATAAAAAGAATAAGACAGAACACGTAAATTTGTCCAAAATAAAGTAAAATAATAAATAAAAGAAAATAAAAACTAATAAATAAATAATAAAATGAAAGAAAAAAGAAAAATAAAATAAAATAAAAAATAAATAAAAATAAATAAAATAACAAAATAAAATAAAGAATAAGAACCAGAACATGTAAATTTGGTCGCAAAACAAATAAATAAATAAATAAATACACAAAACACAAAAAAAGAAAAAGAATAAGACTCAAAACATGTAAATTTGGCTAAAATAATAATAATAAAAAAAAATGAAATGAAATAAAATGAAAAAATAATATAAAATAAAATAAAACTGTTTGGTAGTAGATAATCACAGTATTGCATTATGCAATAAAATGGTTCATTCATGCCTGACGTTTTCACTGGTTAACCTTTTAACGTAAACAGATCAGACTCACCCTTCCCATCATTGTCCAGCAGTGGGATGAAGTCCGTCTTGCCAACCGTCTCTCCGACCTGATCGTCGAAGGTCTCGGCCTCCAGCGTGGCCATAAAATCCCTCTTCACCATGTTTTCCACGTCAGGCTGAGGAGCGCTGTCGGTCAGAGCATCGGTCAAGCTCAGATCTGCCATGACTTCTACTGCAACAGGAAGACAAAGAGCACAAAACATTGCGATTTAATACCACACTACATATGCTCATTAACATTTTGTATTTATTGCCATTTAAGTACTTTTAGCCAAAAACAGGCTTTTTAAAATCATACACACTATGACTTCTTTACATCAACCATGAGATGTCGAATTATTTCAGAAGACACACCAGATACACGTGTGATCAATTCAATATGCCCAAAATCAGCAGCAAACAAGACCTAAATGTGCTTTTTTTCCCCCTATAACTCAATTTTTTTCATTTGCAGTGTCTCTCTGCTGATAATCATAATTTGTGTCTTCCTGTGTTGTGTAATCTTAAGACTTTGAGTCTGTGTTTTCCTAAATCATAGAGATTAAAGATGTGGCAGCGGTGTAACGCAGCAGGATTACAGCTGTGGGATCACACACAGTCACATGTTGGATTTCCATGTTTTATGAGGTCATTCCATAGATGTAATAGCTTTTATACTGTACAAACTGTGTTACACTAACCCTACCCATCACAGAAAACTTTCTGCTATTTTTGTTTTCAAAAAAGAGAATTCTGTATGATTTATAAGCTTGTTTCCTCAAAAGCACCAAAACAATGTCCCTTTCTCAAGATGTAATATAAGTCTGTGAAGTTTCAGCTCAAAATACCCCACAGATCATTTATTATAGCTTGATAAAAACACGCCGTTTTTGTGTGTGTCCCTTTAAATGCAAATGAGCTCTGCTTTCCAGAAGAGGGCGGAGCTTTAACAGCTCAACAACAACAAAGCTGGAGAATCTCATGCAGCCAAAATGAGGATTGTCAATAATAGGCATGTGACGGTATCAAATATTGAAATAAGTTGCAAAAAAAAAGTGGCATAGTATAACATGATTAAAAACTATTTGTAATAACAAAAAGAACCCTGAATGTTTAAATACAATAATACAATACATTTGTTACAGAAAGTATTATTTTGTATTATTATGCGAGTTAAGAAACACAACTGATCATTGTTAGTTTTATCTCAGGTCCATTAAATAACTTATTTTGATTTCAGTAATGTTATTAAATAGTAACTAAGAAATTAGCATTAACTAAGAATAATTATAAGTATTTTTCATTGTCAATTTGGTAATAATGAATTAACATGTAACTAATGAAGCTGTACGTCTCAAAGTTTTACTGAAAAATAACAAATAATCAGAATATTTCTAATCATTAGGGCATGTTGTAGTCCAGATTAAAATATAAAATGTTTAAGTCTGAAAATAAATAGTCTATTAAGTCTTTAACTATTCAGTATTTGGTGCTGTGATGAACAATATTGAGATTACAAAAAAAACGAATTTGTTTGAAGCATTTTAAAAACTTCATGTCCAACTGCTGCTTTGTTTGCGGGGTTTCCAGGGTAACCGCTGCATTTCTGCTGTTCCATCAGCGCCCTCTGCTGTCAGAGAGTGAACGTGCACTTTCATTCAGCACCTTTTGTGCCTTTTATATGGTTGATGGGGAAAGTATTCAATAACAATATCATGCATATCTATTATTGTGATATATCGTATTACCGAATATCGTCAGTAACGGTGTTCAGCCTTACATTATTAAAACTGGAGTTTGTTCCTACCAGCTTTCTTAAAAAGCAATTTCTGTAAAAGAAAATATCTCCCTTTGCACTGAATTTTGAGTGTTGTAACTTTGCAGATGTAGTTTATGCTCAAACAGCAACATTACACACTAACTAAAGTTAAAAAAGTGAAATCATAATCAAGGATCGCTTTGATATCAATCTCACAAATCATCATATGAAGTGGTCATATTGGGTGTGGCGTCCCCTAATGGTGAAGCACCACAGTGAGGGGGACAGAATGTTCCAGGGCAGGAAGAGAGGGGCTTTCAGACAGGAAGTGGGTGTGAATATTAAGTGGCACTTGTGAGCTGAACTTCCCTTTTGCACTCAAGCATGCAATACGACAAGAATTTCATGAGGTCATTTCGTCTGGTGCTCTACTGTGGTGAGGTGACATCATCATCATAATCATGAGCTACAGCAATCAGACTTTGAAACTAGCAAGACGAACGAAGCCAAAACGCCTCCTGTTCACCCTGAGAGCTGGACTATGATATCATCATACATTACTGCTGCTTCATGCTTAATAAAGCAAGTCGCTCACAGTCGTGCATTACAGTGATTTTACCACATTTACGAGGTGTTTTTAGACATGACACAAATCGTTCTCTCGCAGATTATTGCTTCAGTTGCATATGACCTGAATTCTACAGGATCCGAGCATCAGAGGATCAGAGAGCAGCGGCGAATCAGCAATAATCTGCTGTGCTGAGATTTTCAGCTTTAGCTAGTCACTTTCCCCCCAATATGACATTATATGACACACTCGCTCTCCTCATCTGTCTTTCAGCAGAACCTGTTCAGCCAGGATGCAAAACAGGGTTTCAGCAGGTCTCTGGAGTGACACACACACTCTCAGGAGAAGCAACACACCAACTACCTGTTATGTGCTCAACACCACGTAGGTTCATTAATATATAACGGCAGTTCAAAGCTGCACTGCACTTACCTGGATGATTTTCAACAGGTGAGTATTTCACCATCAGGGAGTGTTTTTTGGGCTACGAGCCTAATAAAAACTGTCGGAGCATATCAGAATTTATCATGTTTGAACAAAGGAAGGATACTGAGGGATAAACTTGATTTGATATACCTGACTAAATCTAACACTTCAACAGTTATTGTGGATGTGTTTACTGTAAAATGAACAAAATTTTACAATTTTTTTTCGTATTCTAAACATGCAAAAGGTTTTTCTTTAAAGGGGACCTTTTATGCCCCTTTCAGCTCAAATCCCCCACAGATCATTTATTTTAGCTTGTCAAATTTGCCTCTATTTGGGTGTGAGCAAAAACACACCGTTTTTGTGTGTGTCCCTTTAAATGCAAATGAGCTCCTCTTTCCAAAAGAGGGAGGAGCTTTAACAGCTCAACAACAACAAAGCTGGAGAATCTCACGCAGCCAAAATGAGGAAAGTGTTCAGCCTTACATTGTTCAAACCGGAGTCGACACTGATGGGAGAGACTCAGGAAGAAGTTACAACTTTTAGACGTTTCTGAATGGATAGTGGATAAATTAATTTATGTAGTTGCTGTGGAGTCATCGACTAACATGTGCCGTCAATGTTAATCTTTTGTGCAAATCCCGTATGGACGCCCACTATACATAGCGTAGCTGTTTGCCAAACAAAGCCATACACAGGCTAACGTTTATGATTGCATTTAGTCATCGGAAATTGTTTTAGTTTTCAGTCTAAATCTACAGTAGATTTAGTCAACTAAAATGTAATTTACTTAAATTGTAATGCATTAAGTAAGCATTTCTCTAACAATACACAGATCCAATACACTGATATACTCTCTAAACTGTTTATGTTCACTTAAGACAACTTTACTCGCCGAAGCGGACGGTTTTTGACCGTTCAAGTGCAAAAACACACGAAAGAGCGCTCAATTCAGTGCTTGTCAAGGATTGACACACTTATCATTGAGGTTTTTGTTAAATAGGTTTTTGCTATTATAGTTTTTGTTTAAAATTTGATTTTTAGTTTTTCTGCTTTCATTGTAATTTTAGGTAAAAGTTTTAGTAATTTTTTGTGTGTTTGTCTTTTAAATGTCTATATAGTTTATGTTTTAGTTATTTTAGTACATCAGCTTAAGCTAAAGCTTGAAAACTAGATGAAATAAAATAAGTTTACATTTTTATATATATTTATTTTATTTCAGTTAACATTTATTTCAAGTAATGAAGATTTTTTATGGTTTTAGATTTAGTTAACTATAATAACCCGTACACCTGTAAAATATAGAATAATGTGTCAAATAATGTTCTTAATCTTTCCTTCCTGTGACAAAAGTTTTAGTTAACTATGAATTAAACAGAAATTAAATTAAATATAGTTTATAGTGTAAACAAAATAACAATAATGACCAGGAAAAAAGAATAATTATAAACCAGACTCTTATTCTGAAATGTCTGCAGTCGGCACTGTGGCAGGCTGCTCATTTAAGTTCAGATGAGGGAGATAAAATATGCATACATGTCTAAAACATACTACCACATAAACATTGTGTAGAAGATACTCATTTTCAAAATGCATGCAGTTTTGTTTTTAACCGCTAGAGGGCCAAAAGTTACACAGTGTACCTTTAAGTAAACGTGTTTGTTCTTTGGTCGTGCGAGGCCATTGACACAGTTAAGACTGTTTAATCTACTGCTCTACAAACAGAGCGCTGTGTGTGCAAACATTCACACACACACAAGGTATGCTGTTCACATGCCATAATCTTCTGCACACACGAGTTGAGATTGAATCGTGGGTGTGTCAGGAATCCAAACACACTCACTATCTGATCTGATCTGATTTCACACACACTTTCTCCTTTCAGTGACGACATGCATGAGAATCAGGAACTAGAGATTCATACAGCAACAAAACTCACTACCGAGAAAAACTCCTTAAAGGGTCATGTATTACTCACCCTCATGTCGTTCCACACCCCGTAAGACCTTTGTTCACCTTCAGAACACAAATTAAGATATTTTTGATGAAATCCGATGGCTCAGTGTGACTTATATAGTGATGGCTGATTACAAAACACTGCTTCAGGAAGCTCTGGAGCGTTATGAATCTTTTGTGTCGAATCAGCGGTAGGCTTGTTGCGATAGTCGGTGTTACCGGTGACACACGGTGTTTAACCCACCTACCGGTCATAGCACTTGACCACCGGCACCGTCCCCATCGTGTTGAAGTTTTAGCCTATAGCAATAAAGCACTTAATTCTGTTAGTGACTATGTGCCTTCGTAATTTAGCATAAGCGGAACGAGCGCCGCAGTAAAGCAGCAGCCGGTGTCCGATTTCATTTATCATTTGAGGAGAGTGAGGCGAGCTAACTGGCAAAGGATGGCGTAAGATCTGGTTTCAAAGCGAAATGCAAAAGCACCTATTTGGAAATATTTTGGATTCAAACCAAATGCCAACAGGGAACTAAGTTTTTGATGTTCGTTCGTTTCATATACGATGGTTGTGCTGTGTTTTTGTTTTGTTTTGTTTTTTGCTGAAAAAGGCAGGCACTTATTTAACGAATAGTGAATTTTTTTATATAATTTCTTGTTTGATACTTGCACGATGTGTGCAGTGGTTCGTTTTGTTAATAAATGCACTTTAAAGGTGTTTCATAAGTGCTTTTGTTTAGTTTTTGCATGGTGTGTTAAGTTATTATTCATTTTGCAATAAATATGTGTGTAATACAAGCGAGTGTCTTATTGATTTGTGTATTTTTATTAAGAATAAAATAAATTAACCCATGATTAATTCAAACAAATGCTACTGAATTGCCGCTAATTAAAATGAAAGTAAATTGAGACGTGTGCACGTCTGCACGACCGCATTTTCGGCCACCTGAAAGCCCCGACACGCAACCCCGGTGACACCGGGATTACCGTTTTTTTACACGTCGATTAACCGGTGGAAAAAATCCATCACTGCAACATCCCTAATCAGCGGTTCGGATTTCAAACCGTTTTTTGGTGGTTTGACACGCGATCCGAATCATGATTCGACACACTGATTCATTATGCTCCGAAGCTTCCTAAAGCAGTGTTTTGAAACCGGCCATCACTATATAAGTCGTTATTTTGTTTTTTTGGCGCTCCAAAAATATTCTTGTGGCTTTATAATATTAATATTGAACCACTGTACTCACATGAACTGATTTAAATATGTTTTTAGTACATTAATGGATCTTGAGAGAGGAAATGTCATTGCTGGCTATGCAGGCCTCACGGAGACATCGGATTTCATTGGAATTAAGAAAAAAATTTGTAGAGCTAAACGACAGCAGTCTCTCTTATTTAATATTCTGCTCTGCCTGGTTCAGTTTCCTTCACTAACTTCTGCTTTTTTTCTGCTGATGCTCACACATGCTAATACAAGACATGACAGAACTACAACCACTGACAGTATGATGGAAACCCGCCCAAAACTTGTACTGCTGTCATTGTGGAGAAACAGGCTGAAGTGAATTCAGCAAAGCAAAACTTAGTTCGACTGTGGACATGTTGACAACACGTACACATGTGTGCAGGGAAAGCGCGCTTGCAGTGCATTGGTCTGTGTCTGTATACTCGTGTGTAGGGTGTGTGTGAGAGTGTGTGTATGAGACGAGAGCCTCCCGACGTTCCAGAGATGCCTGGAATTCCCTGGTGTGACACTGCAGCAGGTTTAGAAAGGATTCGACTGTGACTCATAATCACAGAAGCTCAACCCAACACACATACCACCTCTGTCCCTTATCACTGTCTACACAAAGACAGCATTTACCTGTCTGACCCCGACCTTTCTGTAGGTCATCTAATGACCCTCAACCAGCAGCAGTCAATGATCAACTCAACGTCTAAAGTGCCTAGAAAACACTCTTAAACGTGATAAAATGTCTGTAACACACTGCTGACAACAGCAATATGATAAAAACACAAATGCTCTATTATTAAATATATTAAAAATAATTATGATCATCATTAAAAAAAAATCAAAAATGACAAATATATAGTGTTACTACTAAAAAAATAAAATTATCATCATTAAAAAATAACAAAAAATAATAAACATGCATTATATATTAAAATATTAATATAAGGACAGTAAATTATTACTATAACAAATTTTATTATTATTATTAAAAAGTCAGCTCTGCTCAGATTACATATGGTCCCTCTCTATATAGTGTTAAAGTAACACTGAAGCAGAGTGAAAGTTAATGAGATAATTAAGTGATTAAGTTACGATTGAACATTATTGATGAACACCTGCTGTTAACAAGCAGAATAACACAATAACTACAAATGACTTCCAGCCACAACCTTAGATGAAAACAACTGAAGATAAAAGACATTAAATCTCTCAAGATCTGAATAAACAACTCCACAAACAGCATATTATCTCATTAACTTTAACTCTGCTTCAGTGTTATTTTAACTCTATGGACCACTACTTTTTTTAACACAATATTTACACACATCAAAAAATCCATTATGTTCATTATCCATTAATAAGGCTTTCAGCCTGTTTATTTGCCATCAGCAAACATTTATTGCTAGATTTTAAAATGTCCAAATGAGTTTCGATCACAAGTAAACTCATCCAAGATATTTGTGGTTTATCCGATCAGTTTTTAGAAAAGTAAGAACAAGCACAAAACTACTGACATCCTCTTAATGAAGACAAAACAACTCCTCAGCACTTCCCCTTTAATGATATTAGACACAAACGGTGTCCATTTCACTGAGAGCTTTATGAAAACACACCCGTCCCTGAAACACAACACTGTCACACTTGTTTGCCATGACTTTAGAGAGCCAGTCGAGGCAAAAATAAAACCGGTTCAGAGAAAGCTCTTCCTCTTGGCTTCACGTTTCTACATGAAGATCTGACTCCAAAAATAAGCAGCACACGTGTGTTTATGTTCAGAGATATAAGCGGAATCTGCGTGTAAAATGAAGGCAAAACAAATGAGTGAAACAGCAAAGTTTAGCTCATTCAAGAGCTCGGCCAATCATCATTTAAAGAACCAGATAAGACAGAATACAGTGCTTTAAAGCATTTGCTTCCCATGTGTGATGTCAAAAGCATGGGCTCATTAATATTCTATTTTCAGCAAGACTGGCCTCCATAATTAACGACCGTATGAACGATGTCGTCATATCATATACACAGAGATGCTGAAAGGTCTTCATGACAACCCGCCAAAATAAAAGTTCAATTTAACTTGGATGAAATTGTGACAGAAATGTGTTACTGTTGTACAGCATAAAATAATGCAATATTTTTTTTTTTTTTTTAATATCACATCTTCATGTTAAGCAGCACTTTGTTAGCCAATAAATAAAAAGAATTAAAGGAATTAAAAGATTAATTAAATAATAAATCCAGCAAAATTAAAACAGATACCAAAGAATTTCTGAAAAGGTAAAACATTTCATTTGTTTTATTACAATTTAATATTAACAGTTATATTAAATTATATATTATTTAAATTAAATTGTTAAAGTTTTAAAAATTCAACTGATTGGTTTCCAGAATCCAGAAATAATAAAATGCAAATAAAATAAAATATATAAATAAACAAACACAAAATTTACTAAAAATTTAATTTTGTATGAATTTGTTAAACTTTTAATATATTGTTGTTAAGTTTCATTATTTATTTAATTAAATCTTTAATATATATATTGTATATTATATAAATTTGTATTATTTAATTAAATTGTTCAAGTTTTAAAAATTCTAACTTTTAATAGATTGTTGTTAAATTGCATAAGTTTCATTATTTATTGGATTAAATCTTTAAAACAGAATCCAGAAAAATAAAAATGCACAAAAACTGAATGGATCAAAATGGATTTCAAAGTGCCCTGTAGAAAAATCTGAACTGAAACTCGCAGGGTTTGTCCTGCATTAAAAATATTTTGGCTGGACAAAAATTTATATTTGTCCAGCCAAAGATGTGTTTGATCATATAATGTGACGATACCTGCTGTTTTGCCAAAACCCACTGATAGCCGGCTGCTTTAAAACGCTCCTGTGAGTGTTTGTGTACGTTCTCTGTGAAGAGCATCAAAGGTTTCTATTTTCAACATGTTTTTGCAGCGTTGAGCTTTGTAGCCAATCACAGAAGTATCTGTTGAGCCCGTGAACACAAGGGCCAATCAGATGTGCTTCAGTAGTCAGAATCCGCTCTAAACGTCAGTTTTTGTTCAGCGCCTAATACCCATATTAGTTGATTTTAAATTTCATGGCATCAACACATCTCGCAAAAGTTGGAACAAGGCCATGTTTACCACTGTGTGGTATCCCCTCTTCTGCAAACATCTGGGGACTGAGGAGACAAGTTGCTCAAGTTTAGGAATAGGAATGTTGTCCCATTCTTGTCTAATACAGGCTTCTAGTTGCTCAACTGTCTTAGGTCTTCTTTGTCGCATCTTCCTCTTTATGATGCACCAAATGTTTTCTATGGGTGAAAGATCTGGACTGCAGGCTGGTCATTTCAGTACCCGGATCCTTCTTCTACGCAGCCATGATGTTGTAATCGATGCAGTATGTGGTCTGGCATTGTCATGTTGGAAAATGCAAGGTCTTCCCTGAAAGAGACGACTCTGGATGGGAGCATATGTTGTTCTAGAACTTGGATATACCTTTCAGCATTGATGGTGCCTTTCCAGATGTGTAAATGAGCACTGATAACAACTTGGGTTGTCCTTGTCCTCTTTAGTCCGGATGACATGGCGTCCCAGTTTTCCAAAAAGAACTTCAAATTTTGATTCGTCTGAACACAGAACAGTTTTCCACTTTGCCACAGTCCATTTTAAATGAGCCTTGGCCCAGAGAAAACGCCTGCGCTTCTGGATCATGTTTAGATATGGCTTCTTTTTTGACCTATATAGTTTTAGCCGGAAACGGCGAATGGCACGGTGGATTGTGTTCACGACAATGTTTTCTGGAAGTATTCCTGAGCCCATGTTGTGATTTCCATTACAGTAGCATTCCAGTATGTGATGCAGTGCCGTCTAAGGGCCCGAAGATCACGGGCATCCAGTATGGTTTTCCGGCCTTGACCCTTACGCACAGAGATTGTTCCAGATTCTCTGAATCTTTGGATGATATTATGCACTGTAGATGATGATAACTTCAAATTCTTTGCAATTTTTCTCTGAGAAACTCCTTTCTGATATTGCTCCACTATTTTTCGCCACAGCATTGGGGGAATTGGTGATCCTCTGCCCATCTTCACTTCTGAGAGACACTGCCACTCTGAGAGGCTCTTTTTGTACCCAATCATGTTGCCAATTGACCTAATAAGTTGCAAATTGTCCTCCAGCTGTTCCTCATATGTACATTTCACTTTTCCGGCCTCTTATTGCTACCTGTCCCAACTTTTTTGGAATGTGTAGCTCTCATGAAATCCAAAATGAGCCAATATTTGGCATGACATTTCAAAATGTCTCACTTTCAACATTTGATATGTTATCTATATTCTATTGTGAATAAAATATAAGTTTATGAGATTTGTAAATTATTGCATTCCTTTTTTATTCACAATTTGTACAGTGTCCCAACTTTTCTGGAATCAGGTTTGTATTATAATAGCAGCTATTTTTCACGCTGCTAACTACACATTGCAGTGCTTTGTACTGTGTGTGGATGACAGTGTTCATCTGGCTCCACGGAAGACCATTTTGACCCAGGAAAAACCAGGAAAAACCCTGGTTCTGAATAAGGTTTTCAGCTTGGGCCGCAGTATTTCTCAATGTAAACGTGCGGATCAATACCGCCGCCCATCAGAGGTTAGACGCTGTGAGATTTGACACAGATCCAGCGCTGCTGGCTAAAGCCAGAAACACTTTCTCCGAGCTGATGGCGCACAAATACTGACAGCTCATCATTAGCTCATGGTGTGTCCCTGTGAAGGAGACAGCGGACACAAGCCAGCTCCAGGCATCACATGCACATCTGTCTTCCTTATGTAAATCTATTCAGAAGCAAAATGCATGATTATGGTAATGGCTGTTGCAGTTCATATTAATGTCCACTTGAGACTGAGGCACATGACAGAATGACTGTTATTGAATTACAGCTCTCTGGGAAATTTTGCACTAATTCGTCTCTCGTTGTATCTCATCAGCTCATTCTGCAGAGGAGACACACCTACACTGTAAAACATGACTCTTCGATGTTGTGAATAAAACAGATTATTGGAGAAAATACTATTTTAGTTCATTTCTTTGCCATTAATTGTGTAGTTTACTTGCAATTTCTGAGTGAAAACTGTTTCTACACCAACGTTTTATCCTCTTACACTTGAATACTTATCTCATGCTGCTATTTGTGTTAAACAGCTCAGATTAAATCTGAATCAAATGTCTTTGATGTCGTCTGACAGGTTCGTCTGGTGGAAGCAAAACAAAAATCAGTGAGTTTTTTGATGCAATGATAAACACACAGTATAATCGTCAACTGAATATACTTAATGTGTGTGGCGACTCCCCATGATCCTGAACTTTTCATAGTTCACAGTCATTAAGACCCTCCTATTGTGTTTTCAATTTGACCTACAGCAATTTATAACACTTTCAATCACTGTTTAATTCATTTCTTGTTGAAATTTTGTGGTTTGGAGGCATGAATGTGCATGCAAAGTTTTAACATGTTTTGGAAAGTCTGTACAAATTTTGGTTGCATTGATTGTGTTCGGGACAAATTGACCCCCAGTTAGCAATTTCCCAATTGACATGCACTTTAACACTTTGAAATACAGCAAAGTTAAAGTAAAAAAAAAAAAAAAAACAGAAAACCTTGGAGAACTACATGGAAACCTGGAATTAGCATGGAAACTAGATTTCAACACAACAGGAGGGTTATGTTTGTGAAGTTCATAACTTCATTTGAGACACTAAATGGCAACTGGTCTTTTTACATGACCATCAGATGGGCTCTTTCTGTCAAAGTGGGCAGAAAAAAAAGGCAAAAATGACCAGGGCGCAGTTACAACAAACACTTACAGTTAAGAAAACCTTTAGTAACAGTTATAAGGGTATTATCACTAAGAGTTTCTTAACTTAAGGAGTTTGTTGCAACCGCTGCAGACTCTGCGTTGACAGACAAATGTCCGGGTACACAAGCCAGTGACCGTAAACAAAAAAAGATATGTTATTTTAAAATTACTCCTGCACTGAGGTCACTCCTGACAACACTTCTTATTCATTTCAGTCTGAAAACAAAATCAAGACCAGCAGCTATGATCCCTCATTTCTCTCTGCTCCGTCATGTTTTCTGTTCACTACGTCTGTCTCAAATCTCCCTCTCCTCTCCGAACGGCTTGATAATGGAGATTTTGGAGATTTCCCAGGGGATGAGATCGTCCCGTCAGAGATTACGGCTGACCAGTGTCTTCATGTGCACTGATCTATTACATTTATTCTACATGATTATTCTACAGCACTGAGTAGAGCTGCACGACTATTCGTTAAAAGATATATATAAAAACTGATTGATCAAAATAGAAACTTGAAAAGAAAAAAAAAACTTGAAAAATGTATTCGTCACTGAATCATTTATTCAAGAGATTTGTTCAATAACGCTGATTTATCCAGTAATGAAGTGAAGTCTTTCCCTGCATCCCTATGTGCATACAATCCACCCTATATAGTATTAAATTTTACTAATGTCACATACTATTTAGGATGGATAGTATGCACATTGAGACGCAGGCTCTGAGTGAGTCACTGAATCATTAATTCAAGAGATTTGTTCAAAAATGCTAATTCATCCAGTAATGAAAAAAGTTAAATCTTTGAGTGAGTCATTGAATCATTCATTCAAAAATGCTGATTCGATGTTGAAACAAGTGAAGTCTTTATGACTGAGTCATTGAATCATTTACTCAACCCAATCTTTCAAAATAATTCACTCAAATTAATTAAACACTTTAAACAGACTGCAGCAATTAACATTTTATCAGAACTTGTAGTAAGTAACGTTATTTTGTTTATCATCGATTCAGAATTGTGGAAGAATCGAGATCTCGTGAAACTATTAAAAATTATGATTCTCAATTTATCCAAAATCATGAAAAATTGTTTTTATTTTGAAAAAAAAAAATAAATAAATCTAATATAAAACTTATTAAAATTACACTATAAATGCACAGTACATATCAAATCAGTACAATATCGCAATGTCAGATTTGTCCAATATTTATATCATCAAACATCAGTTTTTAATTTTAAACGCCGACTGATGTTAGCCGGTGAAATGATCCGTATATCTCCAGTCTGTAGGAAAACACCACTCCTCTATCACTTCACTAATACATTATTCATGAGACACTTCTTAGCTCCACCCATATTTCCATGGAAACAAAGAACCACACCAATAGATGAAGAAGAGGCTATAAGAAACCATGAAGGAAATACATACAGCTATAAATGAGAAAGTCAAATGAACATCTATTAGGACACTTACATTTATTCATTTATCCAAAGCCATGCCGCCTATATAGAGAGCACTAGACAGCAAGACACAAAAATGACCTGCACAGTTTACATAATCACACGCCGCAGATCAATGGTTCCAATTACAGACACGCTAACAGCCATTGATTCGACCTCTCTCTCTGTATCCGTCAGGAAGAGTGGGGTGATTCTGTGACTCAGCGATCCTTAGGGACACACACACACCGTCCTCAGGCTGTCTTATTTAAACCGTCACTAGCACAGAAGTCCCCCAGAAGACAACCCTATCAAATCACTGAACTACGATCCCTTCCTTGTAAACAATCTGACACACACACACATACACACAAACACACACAAAAGAAGCTCCTGGAACAGTGTCATGTTAAATAAACCCTTCTCCTTTCACTTCCTCATGCATTTTATAAGTATGGCCGTTTATGAGACATATCAGAGTGTAGATGATAAAACTACCCATGAGTCACGCATTGAAATAAACCAACAACGCAATAAACCAACAAAACTGAATGAGCTCGGTTGGTTGACCTAATACCTGAACAGATGAGATGGAATTAGAGCAAAAAGAATTCAAATGCATTCGTAAAGCTCACCTCAATATTGACTAAAGATTGACTGATGTTCATACTGATATTTTGCATGTTTATGTGCCTGATAACCGATATACAGAACCAATATTTGTAGGGATGCACCGATATGAAAATTTTGGCCGATACCGATTAATCTTATCAGGCCAATAACAATAACTTTAATACCAATACCGATATGGTGACCGATATATCGTACATCCCTACTTTCTTTTTTTTTAGGAATCCACCAATATGACAATTTTGACCAATACCGATAACTGATAATTCTATATATTTGCTAACCGATATATTTGGCCGATAAATCCAATTTCTCATCTAATTTTTGAAAGCCTGATTACAAAAACAAGTTTCACCATTAAAATCCATGTCCCAACACACAATTGTAATGTTCTCATTATAATATTAAGTAGCCTATATGACAGACTGTTGTAATTAACTGTATTTTCCTTTTTGAAGTGATTTTCAATCATATTTCAAGCAATTCAAAACCATAATGGCAGACAGTGCACATCTGAAGTGTCTCAGCTGAAGGAAATTATCCATTATTTATCGGCTTATTGGTAAAATTTTCTTATCGGACTGATAACGATAACATTAAAAATGAACATATATCGGCTGATACCGATATGGTGGCCGATATATAGTGCATCCCTACTTTCTTTCCATCTTTCTTTCTTTCAGGAATGCACCAACATGAAAATTTTGACCAATACCGATAACCGATAATTCTTTATATTTGAAAGCTGATAACCGATATATTGGCCGATAAATATAAATACAAATTTTTATATAATTTTTGGGAGCCTCATTACAAAAACAAAAGTCTCATCTTCTTTCTTTCAGGAATGCACCAACATGAACATTTTACCAATACCGATAACCGATAATTCTTTAAATTTGAAAGCCGATAACCGATATATACATATAGGATAACATTAAAAATTAACATTTATCGGCTGATACCGATATTGTGGCCGATATATCGTACATCCCTAGTTATTTATGTATTGTTTTATTTCTGTTTTTAACAATCATAACAGCATCACTAAACTGAACAAACAGTTTTATTTAATATCTGCATGTCTAAAGCCTTAAAAATTTTAGCTAATGCACAATTAACATTACAAGCAAAAGAAAAGCCAATAAAGTATCAGACACTTTTAAAATCGCAGGTCTGTTCTGGTTGGGTTTGGGAATCAGAAAATTAATGCTAAATGCAAAAAATAAAATGTTACTATCCATCGTGTATAACTAGGATAGCAAAATAAACCGACTTTTCTAAACTTATTTGTTTACTTATTTTGAAAATATCTTTCTGGCATGTGCTAAATCAAACTCTTGGTGCACATTAATCTGTCACTTTGGTAGAAGTCAAATTAGACTGACTGACACAAATCCTGTGTGACATTTTCTCAATCAAATAACGTTTAGAGTTTTGGCAAAGCACAAAAGACAAAACCCAAAGACTTTCTATAACAGAAAGAAACGCATCTAAATGTTTAAAATTTTTTAACCTGGATATCTGAGGCATAAAATGCATGACAGAGAAATAACACAAGCAGAAAACACAAACACAAATCAGAGGCAATTCCCTGGCCAAATGTATTGCACAATGCAGTCTACACTTTTTTGGCACAAACCACATGCCATACCAGCATGAAAACACTGAATATGTGATGCATAACTGTAGGGTGGCTGGATGTGCGTGCGTCTCCTGTAATCCGCTGATGCTTGTGTCACATCTAAATCCCCTGCAGGATGGATCATATATGATTCAGCTCAAACACACACAACAAACTTTACAGACCGGATGAATTATTAAAGATAAACTGATGGACAGAAAGCAGGAGTTTTTAATGGCCTGTGCCTTTCTAGAGAAGCTTACTTTAATCAAAACTTGCTAAAAATACTTGAAAACAAAACATCTGAATTATACATTGACAAGACTATCAGGAAAAATTAGGAAATATTGGATATTTATCCATATATATGAGTGATGTCACACTGACAGGCCACACATACACAATCAATGACAACTTTACCAACAAACACACAACACACAGCATCCAAAATAAAAGTTTCATGCTTGAGCTGATCTGAAATCAGCATCAACAGTTAAATCAGATGTGATTTAATGTCAAATCAACTTTGATTGTAATAAGTTTCACAAGGGGGAGGGGTGTGGGTGTGTGTGTGTATTTAGCTGCTCAGAAATGCAGACATTTACAGACTCTAGACAGACAGAAAGAAAGACAGACAGACTTCAACACACTGTCACTGACCCACTCAGCCCGCGTGCGCAAACCGCCCTCAGCGCGCGCGCACATTACCGCGTCACTCTCTCTACTTCTCAAGATACTGATGAAAATGAGTTAAAAGACTTTATTAAGTTTATTCTCACCTTTTCCGTTGATTTCCGAGAGTTTTCCGCGAGTGTGTCGGTGTCGCGGCCTCTAGCTGATCCGCCCTGCGCTCTTCACTGACCGCACACACAGATCCCCGCCTTCTGACGCTGTGAGCCAATCACAGGTCAGAACCGGCAGACGGCCAGCCGCGTCGTCCAATCACGGCGCGGATGGAGCGTCTCTGCGTCTGATGCCGCCTGTCCAACTGGCGCACTTTTGATAGACACGCGGCGCGCGCAATCAGGGAGTTTGACTCCTTATACGGGCCAATGACGAGCCAATGAAAATTAAATAATAATAATCTTTTACAAATCTGAGGGAAGTAAATCTCTACGGTAAAAAAAGATTGTAAAAAATATATATAAATATAACTATCTAACTATATATATATATATATATATATATATATATATATATATATATATATATATATATATATATATATATATTATAATTTTTTTAACCGTAGAAGATTTATACTTCCCTCAGATTTATAAAAGATTATTATTTAATTTTCATTGGCTCGTTGAAAAAATAAGTTCAATAATTTACGTCACTGACCTTTTCTGATGAAAATAATTTAAATTCTCAAATAACTTCATAAATGCTCAATTATTTTAGATTATGGAGATACAAATGATTTAGATACACTATATTATATAATTAAAATTGTGAGTTTATTTCGATCTAATGAACGGGATACTTTCATTTAAAAACTGTGACGTCGTCTACCATATTTCTATTTTGCATAATTCAACAGAAGAGCCAGATTACTGCATGAAAAATTCAACTAAATTCACTGCTGGAGATGTTGAACTCTTCTGATGGTTGAATGTCGCCATCTAGTGCTCAGATCAAACTCATTTGAAGGGATTTCAAGCTCGTTTGTTAGTTAGAATTGGTTGACATTGTTATTTATATTATTAATATTGGAGAATTATTAAGCAGGATTTATTGGTCAGGGCAGAAATTATACATATTACATAAAAACATGACAATGACACCTTTAAATTAATCTCTGATTGATTTATGACTGTTAGACAGATTGTTAGACATCGCAAACACTTATATTTAACTAATTTAATAAAAAAAAAAACTCTGATTCATGTTCATATATATATATATATATATATGAGCCATTCAACAGAATTGGTTCAAAGTCAGAGTTGGAAACGTCTTGGAAAAAAATGTATTTTTCCATTCCACAAATTTTGTATGTTTGCAAATTGTATAATATCCATTTCTAGTAATTGTGCAGTTAATTCTCATATTGTATTTTCAGAAAGTTTTGGAATTTATATTTTTCCTCTCCCCAAATTTGTTGCTACCGAAACACTATAATAAATAATTTAATAAGGAGGGTCGCATTGACCTATTAGGATTTTGTTTACATCTACCTTGGATATATATTTTTTGCTATTTTAAATCAGGTAAATCAATAACAATTACAATTTTAACAATATTTCAAGTGTAATTTATGAGATTTGTTGTATTTTGAATCCAATCTTTCTTTGTAAAAGTCATAAAGTTTATCAAAGTGAAGGATTCATTAGTTTGAACCAAACACTATAATAACATCTTAGCTGATCATTCAAAACACTTTATTTTTGACAAAACATCCATGTTTCAGTAGTGACAGTAATGTATGTTGGTAGTGATCACATCACATGACAGGATTTTTATTAAAATACTAATGAGCATAACTGTATTAAAATTTTGTTTATTTCCTCCAAATAAATGATTATATGTTCCCTTTTGTCACTACCGAAACGTGGTGAAGTTTCGGTAGTGACAATTTTAGATATTTTTAAGTCTAGCTCAAAGATGCTAATCAGCACATGGTTAGCTAGCACTATTCTGAACAGTTTTACACACATAAAAAACTAAATTTTATCGAATAACACCCAACAAAACTATGATGTCACTACCCAAACATGTGGGGCACGTTCAAGCTCAAACCGGTGCGCAACGTTTTGCTACGGTTTCCCTGTTGAACGACATGTTTCCTGGAAACTGTATGCAACAGGTTTGAGATGCGTTTTCTCTTGTTTGGTGGGTGTGTCAAAACTGTTAGCCCAATCAGCATCAACATGCATGTAAACCACGCGGTATTAAAGAAACAGCTCGTAAATGTAATACACATCTAAATAAATTCACAAGAGCAAGTATATTGTTTGCACATGTTTATTTACATTAATGGCAAAATAACTTAAATAGAGCACAAGTATAGATTTGGAACTTCTTTAAGTCTGTCTAAATATCATTTAGTCATTGCAATGTCTTCTGGTCCATATCCTTTCCTTAGGAAGGTGTGCTAGACACTGATTAATGTAACATAAAAATACTATACTTATATATTTTGCTATTGTATTGTGGTGTGATACTTTCATAAGCATAAAGACAAATGTTGGATCACAATAATTAGGAACCACAGTTTCCACAAATCCCTTCACTCTTTTGAGATGTTTTATTCTGGACGGCAAGGGCCGTGACTGTAACATCGAGTGTATTTTGCAGTATTAAACACGTATTTATACCAACTTCATCAGGCTCCGAAAATTATTCAAAAAGAACACAAAGAATGGCCTTCTCAGCTGCCATAGTTGCATCTCTTGCGTCATCAGAACAGGGCGTTCAACGCGCCACCGTTTCCGTTTAAAAAACATTTTGCTACATTTTGTCGGGGCTGAACGCAGCCGTGGTGAAGTTTCGGTAGTGACATCATTGTTTTTTTGGGTGTTATTTGATAAAATTTACTGTTTCGGTAGTGACAATTTTAGATATTTTTAAGTTTAGCTCAAAGATGCTAATCAGCACATGGTTAGCTAACACAGTTCTGAACAGTTTTACACATAAAAACTAAGTTTTATCAAATAACACCCAAAAAAACAATGATGTCACTACCGAAACGTGGTGAAGTTTCGGTACGGCTGGGTACCGAACTCGATACTTTTTAGGTACCGATCGAACTGCCTCGATACTATCGAGTATCGAAAAGTGTCTTGTCATTCGGTACCAAATTGCGGTACCTTAGAATGGAGCCGAGGAGAGGGGCGGAGAAATGCTTTCGCTGTCTCGTTGAGGAGCAAGTAACGTTGCGCTAAATTATTATTTATATCTAAATATATAAAACTATACGCGCGAGAGAGACCCTATGTACGAGAGGGCGAGTGAATCAACGGTTTTGTTTTCAGTTTATCTCCGAATGGACGGGTGAGAAACGGCTGTTTATGTGAGCAGCCGGTTCACTACAGATACTGTTAACAGAAAACAAAAGTGTCGCACTGCCTGCAGAAACAGCGGAACGCGCAATGTTTTTTAGACTAGTTATGGACAGGTACAACACAGCAGCTTTACATCAGCGTTCGTCCCTCAAGTCTATGGAAACACGCGACCGGTTCGTGACAGGCTCGTTCACCTGCACGAGCACAGGCTCTGCCTCTGGCTCCAGAACGCGAACAATTCTGCTGAAAAAGGGGTATCCGCGTCCTCCTGATACTGCGGATAATCTGCGGGTCGGGCCAAATAATAAAAAAATAACATTCAAATTAATTGCGGGTGGATGAGAGATGAATCATTAATGTGTTGATTTTAATAAAGACACAGAACTCTTATTTCACGGTAAGACGCAACGAACTTGCGTCACTCTTACTTCCGCTTTGATCCTGTTAATAATAATTAATTTTTGAAGAACATTTGCTGAGTGATTTAAAAAGAGCCTCACATACTGAATGTTTGCATTGAAAACTAAACTTTATTAAAACTATTTGCACTGATTTATTGTGTTGGGTAAATTTTGTTAATTTGTGCTTTTTTATTATTCCCCGCAGTGGCTCAGGAGATGAGTCTTTGAGTCTGAAAAAAGGTCAACAAAGTTAAAATATAAAACCAAAGATTTTTTTTGAGGTTATGTAATCTTGTTTAAACAGATTTTATAAAATTGGTATCGAAAAAGGTATCGTTTAGGTATCGGTATCGAAGTCAAGGTATCGGTATCGTCTCGGTATCGAAAAATTTTTAACGATACCCAGCCCTAAGTTTCGGTAGTGACAATTTTCCATTTTATAGAATAACACCCAAAAAAGTTTGCTTAATTGCAGAAAAAAAGGTGTTTCGGTAGTGACGTTCCTTAAATTTACACACAGATTTTCAGACTTTTGAACACATTTAACTCAAAACTTCACCACGTTTCGATCTTGACTGTTTCGGTAGTGACAATTTTAGATACTTTTGAGCCGCTCAAAGATGCTAATCAGCACATGGTTATTTAGCACAGATCTGAACAGTTGAACACATAAAAAAACAACATTTTATGGAATATACCCAAAAAAAGTTTGCTTAATTGCAGGAAAAGGTGTTTGTTGGTGACGTTCCTTAAAGTTACACACAGATTTTCAGACTTTTGAACACATTTAACTCAGAATGATGATCTATCTGCTGTGAAAGAGAGGCTATGAGAGGAGGAACACAGGAATATCTCCTGATCAGAAATGTAGAAGTGTGTTAAAATCAGTCTCAGAAATGGACTAAAACACACACTGTTCCGGTAGTGACATGAAAATACAGGAAACATTTTTTACTTATTTATTTATTTTTTATGTAAAGTTTCATGATTAAAAAAAAGAAATAGAAAAATTTAATAAATTAAATAAATGTAACTTTATATTATAAGATATTTTTAAAAACGGCAATGGAAAAAAAAAAATTTCAGTTGCTTTTTAAATGTGATTTTGGTTGTGATTCTGTAGAATAGCCCATATCATAAAGAAAAGTACAGTCATTTCAGCTGTTTTCAAAGAAGTTTATTGAAATAAATATTTCTAAATTTTATAAAGTCAACCGTTTATAATGCTAGCACACAATCTGGACTTTCTGAAGTCTGTCCGATCTCATCAGGTCGTTCCAACACGATTCCAGACGTCAGTAATGTAACAGTAGTGTTCAGAGTCACATGTCCATCCTTCCACGCGCTGGAAGAACATTGAATCACTCTCAGGTGAGCAGGAAGTACAGCGCTTCAGTCGACACACATTCTCTAAAACAGCCGCAGCCTCTCGCCGCGGACGATTCTCAGTGCAGCATGCAGATAAAATGTGCACAATGTTAAATCTGTCTTTATTATATATATATATATATATATATATATATATATATATATATATATATATATATATATATATATATATATATATAATTGATATACTTACATCATTATTAACAGTTATTCACATGTTTCTTTAAAAAAATGAAAAGGAAAAAAGATCAGTTTTCCTCTAGTTTTCTGCATTTCAAAGCATGCCAAGGAAATGCGTTTCTGCATAGTGTCGGCTATAGGGATGCCAAGAATAAAGACTTCCTTATGTACAGCAAAATCGGGAAGAAGAAAAATAGCAATCCAGTGTAAACGAATTACCAAAATAAATTAAAACTCGAGAGATTAAAAAAATATGTACATACAGGATGTCCTTCGTGATTCCAAACTGACGTATTGGTAAAAGCTGTTTAATAATCACTCTAGTTCACATGGATTTAGGTGCGTTTGGCCTGTTCTGAGTTATCTGTGTCTAAAGTTGATGGCAGAAGTGCCCTTGGCTTCAAATCCCTGTAAATAGACGTAAAGAGAGCAGAGATCCTCTTTAGAGTCGAGAGAGACGGTGTAAAGGCTGCCCACACTACAAGATTTATCAAATCTTATCAGATTTTCAGAATGTGAGAGACTACTAATGTTTCACTTAAAATGGGCCTCGTAACAGACAGAGCCTCCGCTTGCGCTCGAAAAATAACCCTGCCATCACGCCACACACACACCTGGGGCGGAAATTAATGGGGGCTTAATAAATTAATAAAAATGCTTCTAAAACCCAAGATATGCTTCAAATAAAGTCTCTAAGCACATGAGTCTCCAAAGTCACACAAGCAAAAAGCGCTGTTTTCCCGAATATCAGCACATTTGCAAATGTGATTCTTATTTTATGCAAGAAAAGACAAAATATTGTATATTTTTCTTTTGCCAATGAAAATAGTTGCAAACATTAGAGCCATTGCGTGCCGCAGAGTTTCAGTTTCGTTACAGAACGGATCAGCCATTTTGAACGAATCGTTCTAATGAATGCCTCAATGACACGCTTATTCTGTTTTGTCCCTGAACAAATCAGCTGTTTTGAACGAATCATTCTAATGAATGACTTGACGACTCACTCTTTCTGTTTTGTCTCTGAATGAATCAGCTGTTTTGAACGAATCATTCTAATGAATGACTTGACGACGACTCACTCATTCTGTTTTGTCCCTGAATGAATCAGCCGATTTGAACAAATCGTTCTAATGCATGACTCACTCGTTCTTTTTTGTCCCTGAATGAATCAGCCGTTTTGAAAGAATCATTCTAATGAATGACTCGAAGACTCATTCTGTTTTGTCCCTGAATGAATCAGCCGTTTTTAACGAATCGTTCTAATGAATGACTTGACGACTCACTCTTTCTGTTTTGTCCCTGAATGAATCAGCCTTTTTGAGCGAATCATTCCAATGAATGACTCAGCCGTTTTGAAGGAATCGTTTTAATGAATGATTCAAGGACTCACTCATTCTGTTTTGTCCCTGAATGAATCAGCCGATTTGAACGAATCGTTCTAATGCATGACTCACTCGTTCTTTTTTGTCCCTGAATGAATCTGATGATTTGAACGAATCTTTCTAATGCATGACTCACTCGTTCTTTCCTGTCCCAGAATGAATCAGTCGTTTTGAAAGAATCATTCTAATGAATGACTCACTCTTTCTTTTTTGAATCTGAATGAATCAGCCGTTTTGAAAGAATCATTCTAATGAATGACTCGAAGACTCATTCTGTTTTGTCCCTGAATGAATCAGCCGTTTTTAACGAATCGTTCTAATGAATGACTTGACGACTCATTCTTTCTGTTTTGTCCCTGAATGAATCAGCCTTTTTGAGCCAATCATTCTAATTAATGACTCAGCCATTTTGAAAGAATTGTTTTAATGAATGACTCATGGACTCACTCGTTCTGTTTTGTCCCTGAATGAATCAGCCTTTTTGAACAAATCGTTCTAATGCATGACTCACTCGTTCTGTTTTGTCCCTGAATGAATCAGCCGATTTGAATGAATCGTTCTAATGCATGACTCACTCTTTCTTTTTTGTCCCTGAATGAATCAGCTGTTTTGAAAGAATCATTCTAATGAATGACTCGAAGACTCAATCATTCTGTTTTGTCCCTGAACGAATGAGCTGTTTTGAACGAATCATTCTAATGAATGACTTGACGACTCACTCTTTTTGTTTTGTCCCTGAATGATTCAGCCTTTTTGAGTGAATCATTCTAATGAATGACTCAGCCGTTTTGAAAGAATCGTTCTAATGAATGACTCGATGACTCGCTCATTCTGTTTTGTCCCTGAATGAATCAGTCGTTTTGAATGAATTGTTCTAATGCATGACTCACTCGTTCTTTTTTGTCCCTGAATGAATCAGCCGTTTTGAAAGAATCATTCTAATGAATGACCCGAAGACTTGCTCATTCTGTTTTGTCCCTGAATGAATCAGCCGTTTTGAAAGAATTGTTTTAATGAATGACTCAACTACTCACTCATTCTATTTTGTCCCTGAATGAATCAGCCGTTTTGAGCGAATCCTTCTAATGAATGACTTGACGACTCGCTTATTCTGTTTTATCCCAGAATGAATCAGCCGTTTTGAATGAATCGTTCTAATGAATGATTTGATGACTCACTCGTTCTGTTTTGTCCCTGAATGAATCAGCCGTTTTGAATGAATCGTTCTAATGAATGCCTTGATGACTCACTCGTTTTGTTTTGTCCCTGAATGAATCAGCCGTTTTGAATGAATCGTTCTAATGAATGACTTGATGACTCACTCATTCTGTTTTGTCCCTGAATGAATCAGCCATTTTGAACGAATCGTTTGAGTGAATGATTCAGTGACTTACTTGTTAAGACACTGATTTGCCGCCACCTACTGGCAGTTTTAGTATCACTGAGTTGCTGAAATGCTGTTTTTGTTTTCGGTCATGATTTTAACAATAGTTCTGGTTAAAGAGATAGAATAACATTATAAATAGTCTATTAAGAGACGAAATATGAGGTAACATTGTAAATATAACAGACATGAAGTACTTGTATGGGATGATAATAGTGATAACAGAAACTTTGATAATAGTGTTTGGACTGCTTTTTAACAGAAAATTTGCAGTGAAAAAAAGAAAAAGGTTTGGATGATACGCTTCTGTTAGCTCGCTTTCTGATTGGATATCGTTTTGTTCAATATGACAATCTACAGAGTGTGTGCACGTTTGTCCTCGGGGTTCGCCCCACACAACAGGATTTCTGATTGTAAATATTCAATATTTATTATTATTTTAGATCGACGCAGCCCTGATGTTCTTCTGCGCAGATTCAATGACTCTTAACACAGGAAAATCTGATAAGATCATCTGCAGAACCATCAAGATAATCAGGACTTTTTTTCAGGATTGTCGGAAAGGGAGAATTGGGCTCAAAATCGTCCCGATCATCTTGTAGTGTTTGGGTGCCTTAAAGTGCACAGCGGTACACCGAACATCAAGAGAAACACACAACAGGACACATTATACACACACAAAACCATTTCAGCAGGACCATTATCATCGAAAAGTGCCTTCAACATAAACAACGTCATACATGATAGAACGAAACACAATAATGTTGTATTATAAGCTCCATCTGAACATTAGACAATGAAGCCATGTTTTGTGAATAAAGCATGCCCAATTTCTCCGCTCACAGTCAGCTGACACAGATTAAGAGCAATCCTGGATTACAAACAAACAAACATTGATGAAATGAACTAAAAATAAATGGACTTAATATCAGTTTGATTTCTCAACACAATCTTACAAACAGAAATACTACCGCCATGTGAGGGTGAATCTCACAACACATTTAAAAATGATTGATTTTTTTGACATTAGGGAATTTTTATTCCCCAAAATTATTTGAAATGAAATTCAAAACTATTTAAATACAATTAGGGTCTCATTTGTTAACATGCGTTAGCTGACATGAACTTACAATGAGCAACAAATTGAATATATATCTAATATTAATACATTTAAAAATATATAATATTACTAAATTAAATTTATATTTATCCATTATAGCAGTGTTTGTTGCAGCATAACCTGTATTGCCTTTTGTTAAGGAAAAATAATAATAAAAAAATACAGTTATGAATATCTAAAGACAAATATCATCCTAAAAATATGCCAATATAATATTTTTTATATATATATATTGGGGTAAAATTTGTTCTTGACGTATGAGATTCACCCATATGTGGCGGTTAAAAAGAATATACACAGAATTTACAAAGACACTAATAATAATAATAATAAAATTAACAACAAATATGTAGATAAATATGTGCAAACTCCTGCATTCATCAAAGTAAAAGGGAATATTGTTATTTAATGCAGTAATGTTTGAACCGTTTTCACACTGACACAGATTCAGATGTTGGATCAGACCATCCTCACGTTCAGTTCAAATTAAATATTATATTTGGTATCAACAAAACATAAACCACAGAATTAAAGCCAAAAGGCAGAATGATACAATCGTTGTCAGATGCTAAACAAGTTCTCATGCTAATATGCTCTTCCTTCGTCAGAAATGCTTAGAGTAAATACTATAGTAATTTAAATATGATAACAGTAAAGTCTGCTATAAAAAAATGCCTTATATTAAAAGTGTATGTTTATTATCGCATGCTTTATAGCTTATTGTGAAGTTCTGTTTTCGTTGGTCCACGCGTCTAAAACAAAACGCATACATTTGTTTTGAATTAACTCGTCGGATTTAAGAGCTCTTAAATGTAGCAAATAATAATTAATAATCATGTGACCGTGATCAAGATGGAAAATCACTCAATTTTGACATTTGGTCCAACCCAATCTTCAATATTTGGTTTCATTTGCGGTGGTTTAAAGGACTCGTATTGCTAAAGCTAATGTGTTCTAACCTCAAAATCACGGAAAACGAACTAACCGAAGCCGAGCAGGACGTGACGCGTGTTGGACTCGTTGCATATTGTTGGTCTCAGTGTCAGACACATGACTGTGATATGCTTCATCAGTAATGGCAGCCGCCAATCACCACACCCACTGCAATCCAGCCAATCCAGTGTGCTTGGGCGGGGCCTGAGGCTCCGCCTTCTTCATCATTCTTACACAGGAAATGAAGGCAATGACAGACAGACAGACAGAACACATCAGGTTATTATTATTCGTAGTATTTTCTTCTGTTAGGCCAGCTAACACTAACAAGTTCAACCAGTTCTTCGTTTTGGAAGCGCCGTAGAAGTGAAGATAAAGAGTCTGGAAAATTCAGTGCAAGACATAATGGCTACTTGAAATTAGTAATAATCATTATTATTTGTTTATGGATATCCAATACTGGACGACAGCAGTAAAGACGAGTGAAGTTCATCGCTGCCTTTCATGTAAAACCACCTCCAGTGTGTCTCTGAACCCTCCTCAGTGCAAAACCAGAAGCAGAACCGAGAAGAAACGCCCCGGTGAGACGTCAGAGAGTCTCCCTAGCTCCCGGGGTCGGAGCTGTGTTTCTGTGGTGTCTGTGAACCCGGTGACGTCTGTGGTTCCTGTAGGGAGAAGCGCCGCTGAACGTCCAGGTCCAGCACTCGCTCCGGTCGCGCCCCGAGGCTGGAGGATCCCGTGCGAGGAACGTTCGCAGGATGGAGCTCTGTGGTGCTGCCGAGAGACTCGCAGGACTGGAGGAGAAAACAGAGGCTGCCGTCACTGCGGTTCAAACTGTAGTAGAGTTAAAGGGTGAGTTCACCCAGAAATTATATTTCTGTCATTAATTACTCTCCCTCATGTCGTTCCACAACCGTAAAGAACAAAAATTAAGATATTTTTGATGAAATCTGAGAGTTTTTTTTTCTATCCTCCATTGAAATGATCACATTTAATGTCCAGAAAAGTAGTAAAAACATTGTTAAAATAGTCAACATGACAACATTGGTTCAACCTTAATGTAATGAAGCGACAAGAACAACACAAAAATAATGACTTTATTCATCAATATCTTCTCTCCCCTGTCTTATTGCTTTGCTGTTTACGTCCGAACACCGGCTCAGGCTGATCACATGATCAGCATGACGCATCACGCAGGAGCCGGCCAATAATGAGTCGGCGTTCTGACGTAGAAACTGGATGTAAACAACGTATGAGAATGACACAGCAGAGAAGAGATTGTTTAATAAAGTCATTATTTTTGTTTTGTTTTTGCACAAAGAAAGTATTAAGTAAGGTTGAACCACTGCAGTCACATGACTGTTTTAACAATGTCTTTAGTTCCTTTCTGGACCTTGAAAGTGTTGATTATATTGAGTCATATACCTCTTGGATTTCATCTAAAATATCTTAATTTGTGTTCTGAAGATGAACGAAGGTGTTACGGGTGTAATGACAGAAATGTTCATTTTTTTGGATGAACTAACCCTTTAAATATTAAAATCTTAGATGTTTACTAAAATCCTTTTATTATTATCTATTGAATCCCACAATAAAGCTTAATATATATAAAATCATAAAGAAATACAGAAATAAATATTCATAGCCTCTCTTTCACAGTAGATAGATCCATCATTTTGAGTTAAATGTGTTCAAAATCTTTGAGGAACTTTAAGGAACGTCACTACCGAAACCGTCAATTTTATGGAATAACACCCAAAAAAACAATAATGTCACTACCAAAACTTCACCACATGTTTGGGTAGTGACATCAGTGTTTTTTTGGGTGTTATTCCATTAAATTTTGTTTTTTTGAGTATAACTGTTCAGATCTGTGCTAGCTAACCATGTGCTGATTAGCATCTTTGAGCTAGACTTAAAAATATCTAAAATTGTCACTACCGAAACTTCACCACGTTGCGGTAGTGACAAAAGGGAACACATAATCATTTATTTGGAGGAAATAAACAAAATGTTAGTACAGTTATGCAAATAAATCATTAGTGTTTTAGTATGTGTTTTAAAATACTGTCATGTGATGTGGTCACTACCAACACATTACTGTCACTACTGAAACATGGATGTTTTGTCAAAAATAAAGTGTATTGAATGATCAGCTAAGATGTTATTATAGTGTCAGTTTGACGTTTACAAAGAAAGATTGGATTCAAAATACAACAAATCTCATAAATTACACTTGAAATATTGTTAAAATTGTAACTTTTATTGATTTACCTGATTTAAAATAGCAAAAAAATATGTAAACAAAATCCTAATAGGTCAATGTGACCCTTCTTATTAAATTATTTATTACTGTGTTTCGGTGTGACAAATTTGGGGAGAGGAAAAATATTCCAAAACTTTCTGAAAATACAATATGAGAATTAACTGTAAATGTGGACCTTTGAGATTATACAATTTCCAAACATACAAAGTCATTTTTTTTAAGATGTTTCCAACATCCCAAATCCTTCATCGTGTGTCACCTGTGAGAGAGAAGCCAGCGGTGTGACGGGCTGCACGAGTCTCTCGGGGTACGTGGACGCCTGCGGCGGGGATGAAACGGTGCTGTACGCGGGAGGAACCAGCATCATTTGCCTCTGCAGGAGCTGCATGATCGCGCCGATATCCGTCGACATGCGGCTCTCCAGTCTGCACACACACATTGAGAAATGCAGTTCAGTGCAATACATACAGGTGGCGCTGTTGAGCTGTTAATCGAATCAGTTCAGTTCTTGACAGTCGTAGTAAGCAGGCGAGACCTGTTGAGCTGTTTCTGCAGCAGCTCCAGTCTGCTCTCCATCTGGCTGCGCTGCTGGCGGCTGATGCTGCGCAGGGGGGTGCTGAGATGCGGAGGGGGCGACGGGAGATTGCAGCGGGGCAGCTCCTGATATTGCCTCCCCCGACTCTCGCCCCAAAAACTGAAGATATTAGACACACCTGAGAAAGCACCTGAGACATGCACATTCGGTCATTTTAACAATGTATCGCGATGCATGTTTTAAATTTAAGTTTATTGCTGCCGTTCCATCACCTGATAGGGCGTTACATGTGTTTCCTGTTTTCGGATCGCCCTCTCCCTCAGTCGCATCCATGAGTGCCGTTGGGGGGGTGGGGCATGTGTGCACAGGCTCCTCCCCCTCATCGCCACTGGAGTGAGAGGAAACAGAATTCCGAGGCTCCTCCCATCCCGGTTTGAGTTCGTTCTTGTTACTGGCTGCTTGTTTTCTGCCTCTCCGAATGGGTTTCTGATTCTTCTTGATCTCTCCAGCATCGGCATCATCTGGAGAAATGAACACGGGATGAATATTCATCAACGGAATATGCAAAACAGCTCGAATGATTGTATGTACAGTACAGTCCAAAAGTTTGGAACCACTAAGATTTTTAATGTTTTTAAAAGAAGTTTCGTCTGCTCACCAAGGCTACATTTATTTAATTAAAAATACAGTAAAAACAGTAATAGTGTGAAATATTATTACAATTTAAAATAACTGTGTACTATTTAAATATATTTGACAAAGTAATTTATTCCTGTGATCAAAGCTGAATTTTCAGCATCATTACTCCAGTCTTCAGTGTCACATGATCCTTCAGAAATCATTCTGATATGATGATTTGATGCTCAAGAAACATTTATGATTATTTTCAATGTTGAAAACAGTTGTGTACTTTTTTTTTTCAGGATTCCTTGATGAATAGAAAGTTCAAAAGAACAGCATTTATCTGAAATACAAAGCTTCTGTAGCATTATACACTACCGTTCAAAAGTTTGGGGTCAGTAAGAATTTTTATTTTTATTTTTTTGAAAAGAAATAAAAGAAATGAATACTTTTATTCAGCAAGGATGCATTAAATCAATCAAAAGTGGCAGTAAAGACATTTATAATGTTACAAAAGATTAGATTTCAGATAAACACTGTTCTTTTGAACTTTCTATTCATCAAATAATCCTGAAAAAATATTGTACACAAATATTTTGTACAATTGTACACATTAAAAGTTTCTTGAGCAGCAGATCAGCATATTAGAATGATTTCTGAAGGATCATGTGACAAGACTGGGGTAATGATGCTGAAAATTCAGCTTTGATCACAGGAATAAATTACTTTGTCAAATATATTCAAATAGAAAACAGTTATTTTAAATTGTATAATATTTCACAATATTACTGTTTTTACTGTATTTTTAATTAAATAAATGTAGCCTTGGTGAGCAGACGAAACTTCTTTTAAAAACATTAAAAATCTTAGTGGTTCCAAACTTTTGGACTGTACTGTATAGTAGGGTTGGGTATCGATTTCTCGATTTTAATCGATTCTCATTTTTGCAAACCGATATCGATTCTTAAATCCCAGGAATGGATTAGTCTAGTCTGTTTTCAGTTGATGAATGAGCAGAATATGTAGCTCCTCCCATCCAATAAATCACAATAATCTTTGTTACTTTTGATATGAAGCAAAGTCTCAGATTTCAAATGACGTCCATCTTATTATGAGATTCAGAAAATAAACACAGTTTTGGTGCTGTTTAATGTGGCGTGACGGATCGCTTTAGCGCCTCAGTTAAAGTGAAGCATGTGATCATCCTCTCCTCCGCTTTAATACCAGTTACAGCGAAATAAACATGAACATCTGAAGGTATGTTAAAATATACAGTACAACTTACTGAAATCCGTATCATGTCTCGTGTAATCGCTCAATCAGTGTTTTAACCTCGGAAAGATGTCAATAAAACTTAAACAATGTCACGTGACGTCACATTTACCTCAGAAAAACATATTCAGTGACCATAAACTCATTAGTCAGCTAGAAAAGTGCTCTAGAAAGATAAATATAGCTATGCACCGTTACATATTCATTATCATGTTCTTCAATATTTAATGCATGTTTGAATAAATCAGCTGCGATTGAAATATTTATATTCAAAACAATTGGAGTAGAAATATGATTGTGTAATTCTAAACTTTATTTATAATAAAAACATCATTGAGTGTAATTTAAGTGTTTGTATATAAATAAGTTAATTTAACCTTCAGTATTATTACAGTAGCACCAGCTGACTCTCATGTGTAGTTCAAAGCATTAGATTTTTTTCCTCTAGAAAATTTGGCATGTACTGAAACTGAAATACTACATCCAAAATAATCGATATCGAATCGAATCGAAAGCATGTGAATAGTAATCGAATCGTGAAAATTGTGTTGATCCCCAGCCCTAATATATGGAGTATTATCAGAAATACCTTTTTCTGTTCGTCGTCGGAATGAAAGTTTTCGCCTGCGCAGTTTGTTGAAGCCGACACAATCTGATTCATCGCTGCTGGGAGAGCCGGGAATCATGTTCGTCTGTAAGTGAAAACACACACACAGTTTGATGGTGGTTCTGCTCCATTAGTGGAGGGTTTATGATGTGTGACTCACGTCTCTGAGGTTGAAGGTGATCTCCAGGTTACTCCAGAAGTGGTCGGAGAACTCCGGGTACATGTCCAGCACCTCCAGCACATCATCTCTGTGGATCTTATGGAGGTCGCAGTAGGTCAGCGCTCTCACGTCTGCGTTGGATTTCCCTGGTCGAGCGTACAGGTTTATGGGCTCGCCGAATATATCGTTCTTCCCTGTGATGGACAGAAGATCGCCGTCAGAAACGACTAACATCAACCTAATTCATTTATTCTTTTATTTATATTCTATTACTTGAGAGGCACAGCAGAAAGAAAATTATCTATCTATCTATCTATCTATCTATACATCTGTACATCCATCCATCCATCTATATGTCTGTCTATCTATCCATCCATTCATCTATCTATCTGTACGTCCATCCATCTATCCATCTATTTATCTGTACATCTATCCATCCATCTATACGTCCATCCATCCATCCATCCATTCGCAGATCTATCTATCTGTACGTCCATCCATCCATCCATCCATCCATCCATCTATTTATCTGTACATCTATCCATCCATCTATACGTCCATCCATCCATCCATCCATCCATCCATCCATCCATCTATACATCCGCTGATCGATCTATCGATCTATCTATCTATCTATCTATCTATCTATCTATCTATCTATCTATCTATCTATCTATCTATCTATCTGTACGTCTTTCCATCCATCCATACGTCCATCCATCCATCTATACGTCCGTCCATCTATCCATCCATCCATCTATACGTCCGTCCATCCATCTATACGTCCGTCCATCCATCCATCCATCCATCCATCCATCCATCCATCCATCCATCCATCCATCCTTCCATCCATCTATACGTCCGCCCATCCATACATCCATCAATCCATCCATCAATCCATCAATCCATCCATCAATCCATCTATCCATCCATCCATCCATCCATCCATCCATCCATCCATCCATCTATTTATCTGTACATCTATCCATCCATCTATACGTCCATCCATCCATCCATCCATCTATACATCCGCTGATCTATCTATCTATCTATCTATCTATCTATCTATCTATCTATCTATCTATCTATCTATCTATCTATCTATCTATCTATCTATCTATCTATCTATCTATCCATCCATCCATCCATCCATCCATCCTTCTATCTATCTATCTATCTATCTATCTATCTATCTATCTATCTATCTATCTATCTATCTATCCATCCATCCATCCATCCATCCATCCATCCATCCTTCTATCTATCTATCTATCTATCTATCTATCTATCTATCTATCTATCTATCTATCTATCTATCTATCTATCTATCTATCTATCTATCTATCCATCCATCCATCCATCCATCCTTCTATCTATCTATCTATCTATCTATCTATCTATCTATCTATCTATCTATCTATCTATCTATCTATCTATCTATCTATCTATCTATCCATCCATCCATCCATCCATCCATCTATCTATCTATCTATCTATCTATCTATCTATCTATCTATCTATCTATCTATCTATCTATCTATCTATCCATCCATCCATCCATCCATCCATCCATCCATCCATCCTTCTATCTATCTATCTATCTATCTATCTATCTATCTATCTATCTATCTATCTATCTATCTATCTATCTATCCATCCATCCATCCATCCATCCATCTATCTATCTATCTATCTATCTATCTATCTATCTATCTATCTATCTATCTATCCATCCATCCATCCATCCATCCATCTATCTATCTATCTATCTATCTATCTATCTATCTATCTATCTATCTATCTATCTATCTATCCATCCATCCATCCATCCTTCTATCTATCTATCTATCTATCTATCTATCTATCTATCTATCTATCTATCTATCTATCTATCTATCTATCTATCTATCTATCTATCTATCCATCCATCCTTCTATCTATCTATCTATCTATCTATCTATCTATCTATCTATCTATCTATCTATCTATCTATCTATCTATCCATCCATCCATCCATCCATCCATCCATCCATCCATCCATCCATCCATCCATCCATCCATCCATCTATCTATCTATCTATCTATCTATCTATCTATCTATCTATCTATCTATCTATCTATCTATCTATCTATCTATCTATCTACCTGTACGTCCAACTTGGACTATTGCTCATGTGTCATTTGAACAATTTATAGTGTTTTTTTGTATCCTTTTTGGAGATAGACAGTCACTATTCACTATCAGCATTCAAAGAACAGCAGTGACATTCTGATAAACATCTGCTTTTGCTTTCCACAGAAGAAAAACTCATACAGGAAAGTCATGAGGGTGAGTAAACGACTGTTGGATGTGCATTTAGCTTCACACAGTTTTACAGATGACGTCCTGTAGGTGGCACTGGAGGACAAACACAGAATCTGTCAAACTGAAACTGTGATGTACTCAAACAGGATATACAGCTGGCATGGACTAAATGAGATGATCACAGAAAACAGATCTTAGTTCCTAAAATCTAGTGTAGCACACGCCCACCTAAGATGGCCACCACGACATCTCCACGTAAGATCTCGATGGAGCCGCGGGAGATGAAGTACAGAGCGGTCAGGACGTCTCCGGCGTGCACCAGCGTGTCTCCCGGGGGGGCGTGTGTGGTCTTGAACTTCATGGCCAGCGCCCGCAGACACCCTTTACTGGAGCCCTTGAACGCTTTACAGTTCTGCAGGAGAGTTCGGTTCAGGTGGAGACAGATGTCCGCCTGGAGACACTCGGGGAAACCCTTCAGCACCTGACCGGACAGATAAAAACTACTATTACAAGCTGAAAAGCTTTTTTCCACAATTCAAAATATTTGTATATATCTGCTCACCAAGGCTGCATTTATTTGATTAAAATTACAGTAAAATCAGTAATATTTTAAAATATTTTTACAATTTAAAATAATAGTTTTCTATGTGAATATATAGTAAAGTGTAATTTATTTCTGTGATGCAAAGCTGAATTTTCAGCATAATTACTCCAGTCTTCAGTGTCACATGATCCTTCAGAAATCATTCTGATATGATAATTTGATGCTCAAGAAACATTTCATTATTATCAGTGTTGAAAACAATTCATATTTTTGTGGAAACCGTGATACATTTTATTTTTCAGGATTATTTGATGAATAAAAAGTTCAAACGAATAGCATTTTTTTAAAGAAATATAATATTTTGTAACATTATAAAGTATTATTTCTTTAAAAAAATATATATATATTACAGACCCCAAGCTTTTAAACGGTAATGTATAATATTTAAACTTACTGTTTTTATACTCATAATTCAATAGTTTTATATTGCACTCTCATTTTTGATTTCATTACATAATTTACAAAGCATCATGGGATCTGCAGCAGTCTCACAAAAGATTAATTAAGTACACAAAATATGACTTTTTTGTTGATTTTCAACCACTTTTTTTGGCTTTAAATCAATGTTTTTAATGTTGTGATTCATCTCACAGCTGGATAGTTTAGTTTTAGTAGCTTGTAAAGACTTTTGTGAAGTCCTTGTGGACAAAATCAACGGAAAAATGAAATTTCACCCAGCAGCACAGCATTCATAACCGCTCTGACTGTCCAATCAGAACGCTCCACTGCTCCTTAATGAGAAGAGCTCACGGGCCGAAGTGAACGCTCGTTTGTTTTCTTTACTTGAATGCGTAATCTTGTTAAACTCTGCATTTGGGGCTGGTAATAGTAGAGGATGTGCTGGAGATGATAGCTGCTAAATTAACTCATTATGCATAATGTATATTCATGTAATTTAGCTCACAACTCGCACTTTATTATGCTTTTTTCTGGCTCTATGAAGCCCCTTCTTTAAATGAGGTTTGTTAGTGTAGGGAACAAGGGGAAACTCACGGCGTTCATGTCGATGCCGTTGGTGTAGGACCAGGCGTGTTGGAAATACTCCTCCAGTCTCTGCCGCAGCGGGTTGGGAATCTGATGGAAGCGGATGAACTCTCTCACCCGCAGCATCTGAGTGTGATAACGAGCCGTTCCCGAGTACAGCCGCTGGATGATGGCTGACACGTTCCCGAAGATACTGGCGTACATGAGCGCTGAACGGGAACAGGAAGGGCAGGGGTAAAAATAGCAGCATGATGAAGCACCTACACAGGTACACGCTTTCACACTTCACATCTGCTTCAGATCAGCATTCATTTTCTTGCTTCTTGTTAGATGATGCTTTCTACACCAAATATTTCTCAGTAATCTCAGGTGCTTCAGAATGACCCTCGAGGATTGATTAGATGACCGTCTCGATCCTCACTTCTGTCTGCTGTTTTACACACGTTACCGCGGTGAGCTCTGACTGAACTCTCTGCAGGTGGGCAGCACTATGAATCACACTACAAAAGCTGCAAAAATAGCAACAAAGAAGGAGCGACTGAAGCTCAAATGGTAGAGAACAGGGCTGTGGGTTTGATTCTCAGGGACTGAATGTGTGCTACACCATCTGAAACATCTGCCAAATGAATAAATGACAAAATAATGACAGAATACAGTATATCCATCAATCGTTATCTCAGAAAACCTGTCAGAAGAGGACATTTGAGTCATTATTCACCACAAAAACAAAAGAAAGAAATATGAAATTATATTTTGCTCCTTTTTTTGTTGCTATTTTTGTTGCTTTTGTAATGTGAATCATAGTGCACTTGAGATTTGAACCTTTACATTCATTTTACTAAGATTATTTGCATTGTGACATGATAATTAAGCTCATTTTCCCAGCTGGTTCTCATTAGTGTAAGCCAAAAAACAAAACAATGTTTTATTGTTTATATATACATCTGTAGAGTATTTCTATCTCAAAAGTGTTGGTTGATGTTTATGTAATTTGTGCTTTTTATTTGCACAAATTACATTTTTAATTTTAAATGTAATTTTTAATAAAGAAAAACATTGTATTACAGCATTTGTAATGTGATACAGTATAAAATGGATATTTTTTTATTACATTATTACAGTAATGAGAACCAAATAAGGGGAATTACAAAAAAATAAAATAAAATAAAATAATAAAATTAATGGGGTTAAATATCACCTGGACCTGATTCCTTGAGATTTATTCTAACACACTAAAGAAATGAAAATAATGAAATAATGCCACAATGTAAAATAATAATAATAAAAAAACCTAATAAAATAAAATCTAATAAAACAAAACCAAAATAAAAAATAAATAAATAAAATAAAATAGAATAATAAAATAAAAATAAAATAAAATAAAATAAAATAAAATAAAATAAAATAAAATAAAATAAAATAAAATAAAATAAAATAATGGGGTTAAATATCACCTGGACCTGATTCCTTGAGATTTATTCTAACACACTAAAGAAATGAAAATAATGAAATAATGCCACAATGTCAAATTAAAAAAGAAAATCTAATAAAATAAAATCTAATAAAACAAAACCAAAATAAAAAAAAAATAATAAAATAAAATAAAATAAAATAAAATAAAATAAAATAAAATAAAATAAAATAAAAAAATAAATGGGGTTAAATATCACCTGGACCTGATTCCTTGAGATTTATTCTAACACAGTACAGAAAGAAACAAACCCATTAGATGCAGTAAAAATATATTTCAGCAAATGAGTCTGTTTGTAGTCGTTCAGTGAATATTGAGCGTTTAAGAGCGTCTGATCACTACAGTCTGGTGACTTCAGCTTTGAACGAGCCATTTAATTAAATGAAAAATCTTGTATCGGATCGAAGAAGTCATGTTGATTTTGTCCTTTTGACCTTTTGCCCTCGTCCAAAATGTAATTCTGCAGTGCAGATGATAAATGCTTCTACCGGTCATAAAAACGGAAATTACTTTACGGCCACTGCGTTCTGATATATGTGCGATAGTGATATTAAATTGTCAATTTATCATTAATTGCTGCAATCAAGACCTTCGAAAACGAGCTATCAGGTTGATTTGTTAACTAAAAATTAAAAAAGGGAGGATGTTTCATTAGCATGATGAGGTTTGATCATATAGTGCACACTAAAAAAGCTCCATTAAAAACAAACAAGCGCATCTGTAATGAAGGTTTAATTGGAGCTACAAGAACATTTAGGATGAAGGTCAAAACAGACCTGCTTTAATGGGTCGATTACGCTTGATTTGTTTTCTCAGGATCTATTAAGTTAATTAAAAAACTTAAAAATGCAATTTATACACACACACAGACATGAATACCCATTTTATGATAAACATGTATTCAAATTCTGGAGCAAAGTTCATTGTCACTGTCAAAAAGGCTAATTATAATGCGGAAATTCTTAGAAATAAATGTTTATAATGTACAATAAGACCCTTAGATAATGAAACACACTCACATCCGATCAGCATGACGCAGATGGAGAAGATCTTCTCTGAGTTGGTGTTCGGCGACACGTTTCCGAAGCCCACGCTGGTCAAGCTGCTGAAGGTGAAGTATAACGCCGTCACGTATTTGTCCTCGATGCTGGGTCCTGATCCCGGGATACTGATGTTGTGCTGTTTCCCCAGATGAACCCCGAGCGCGTGCAGCCAGCCGATGGAGCGGTTCTGCTCCACGTTTCCGATGGCGTACCAGATGCAGGCCAGCCAATGAGCGATCAGAGCAAAGGTGCACATGAGCAGGAAGAGAACGGCCGCGCCGTATTCAGAGTAACGGTCCAGTTTTCGCGCCACTCGGACGAGTCGTAAAAGACGTGCCGTCTTGAGCAGGCCGATGAGGGTGGTCGTCTGGAGAGAGAGGATACAGAAGACACACTCTTTTTCATTTCTAAAATTTTAGTTTTAAAACTCAACATCTTTGAAGGTGATTTTTTATTATAACATTTAATAAAAGAACACTAGAAACACAGACTTTTTTTTTTTTAAAAAGTCTCTTCTGTTCACCAAGTCTGCATTTATTTGATCAAAAATACAGTAAAAAATGTAAAATATTATTACACTTTAAAACAACTGTTTTCTATGTGAATATATAGTAAAGTGTAATTTTATTCCTGTGATCAAAGCTGAATTTCTGAATTTCTCATTTCAGTTATTTTAGTTTTTATTCATCTTTTTATCTTATTTTATTCTTACTTTAATTAATGTTATTCTTTTTTGATCATGATCCAACGTGTTGTCTCCTTCTTTGTCGCGACTTACGAGCCGGGCGTGATAAATGGGGGCTCGTCCGGGATTTGAGCACGGGACCTCTCGTCACGAAATCCTTCAGAAATCATTCTAATATGCTGATTTTTGTTATTATTATCAGTGATAAAAACTACGGAAGTTTGTTTCCGCCATGAAATAAAAAAAAAAAAAGGTAATTGTGACTTTTTATCCCACAATTCTGACTTTTTTTCTTAGAACTGTGAGATTTAAACTCACAATTGCAAGTTATAAAGTCAGAATTGCGTGATATAAACTCACAATTGTGAGAAAAATGTATTATATATCACGCAATTCTGACTTTATAACATGCAATTGCTAATTTAAATCTCACAATTCTGACTTTTTTCTCATAATTTTTAGATATAAACTCACAATTGCATGTTATGAAGTCAGAATTGCGTGATATAAAGTCTGAATTGCGAAATATAAACTCAATTCTGGGAAAAAAAAAAGTCTGAATTGCGAGTTTAAAAGAGAATTGCAAGTTTATATCATGCAATTATGATTTTATAACTTATAACAATTTATATCTTTCATAACAATTTATAACAGTTTATATCTCACAATTGCGAGAAAAAAGTCAGAATTGCGACTATAACATTGACATCTATAATAACGACTTTATATCTCGCAATTCTGACTTTATAACTCATAATTGCAAGTTCAAATCTTGCAATTCTGAGAAAAACATCAAAATTTTGAGATAAAAAGTCCTTTTTTATTTTTTATTTAGTGCCGAAAACAAGCTTCCTTAGAAAACAGTTCATATTTTTGTGGAAACTGATTCATTTTTTTCTTAAGGATTCTTTGATGAATATAATGTTCAAAAGAACAGCATTTATATGAAATTATAAATGTCTTTACTGTCACTTTTGATCAATTGAATTTATTTATGATGAATAAAACTGACAATTTATGTTTGTTTTAAACACTTATTGATCATTTGTGATTGGTGTTCACTGAAGAGACAAATATGTGCAATTTCATGAATTCATAGAAGATTTTTTTTGTGGTTTGGCTTATATTTACTTTATGCATTTTAAAGAGAATGGCACCAGCAATCAATTAGCAGACAATGAGGATACAAAAGAGCAACATCTCAAGCAATTCATCATTAGAAGCGACAGCATTTGCAGCAGAAAATGTTTGTAGCGCAAGAAAAAATAGCAAAAGCACAAGAGAAATGCAGAAAAGTAGAGGAAGAGTGAAAGAAAGCCCCATTTCCCATGATTCCCCTCACCTCTGCACTCACCTCCTCCCCTGTTCGGTATATGAGCAGGTCGAAGGGGATGGCGGCCACCATGTCGATGAGGAACCAGCCTTTGAAGTAATGCACGGCGATCCGCAGCGGGTGACTGACCACCTCGTCGTTGGCGTTGACGTAGGTGGTGCGGAAGTTGATGATGATGTCGATGATGAACATGATGTCCACGATGAGGTCCACCACGTTGAGCGGACTGCAGGAGTAGCCGCAGTTCTGCATGGATCCCTCCTCCTCCTCGTTGAGCAGGAAGGCGGCGGAGTACGGCGTGAGGATGGCCGTGTAGATGACCAGCAGCAGGATCAGCCAGTCCCACACCGCTTTAAACGGGCTGTAGTGCAGAACCGTCCACTTGTGGATTCGCGGAGCCTGGAGCTTGTACTCCGGCAGAACGTCAGCGCCCAGCGACAGCACCTGGACAGGAAGAGAGAGGAGGGAATGTCTCTTTAACAGGAACTTTCAAAGCTGCTAGTGTTTATCATTAGTGTGGGGATTTGGGAATATGAAATTAGGACTTAAAACTATAACAGCATCTCAATGATATTAAACGAACACTCAGATTTGGAAAAATAACACGTTAAAATGATTTAACGCATTCAACAGCTGATTGGTGATGAACATGAAGCAGGGCAACAACTGAGGTTGACATAATTAAGCAATATGCAATTGGATTTTATACAACAGTTCAATAAATAAATATTGAGTTATTTAAGTAATTTTAGTGTGTTTTTGCTCAATATTGCTAATGAAAATATTTTAAATTAATTAAATTAATTCGCTTTGAGCGAATCAATCGGGTGAACCAATGATTCAATGAGCCGTTTACTTCATTCCTGAATGAATCAACTGTTTGAACAAATCAATGACTCAATGACTCATTCATTTAGACATTTACCGCCACCTACTGGCAGTTTTAGTTTCTTATTTAGAGTATCATTTCATTAAAAAATAACTTCATATTTTGGGGATAGTTTGCCCAGAAATGAAAATTATGTTTATTTATTCGTGTCGATTCAAACCTGTATGACTTTTGCTGAATATAAAAGAAGATATTTTTAATGTCGGTAACAAAACTGTTTTGGTCTGTAAATATCTAAATATCAATTCAGATGCACTTCTGAAAAGAAGCCTAAAAGTTTATGTGTAATAAATTCTATGTTGAATCAAATAAAATATTTATTTCTAAAGCTACTTTTTGTAATTTCTATTTGATGCTTTTCTCATTTAACACAATAATGACTCATAATGAAATAATAATTTCTCAGCCAAATTTGGTGTGTGATTAATTTGCGATTCATTAGATAAAAAATTGTTTGAAAACCCATATATATATTACGGAAGAGGATTAGGGCCAAGCAATAATAATAAAAAAAATAAAATTAAAGTTGTTAAATAACGCGAAAAAACTCGTTAAATTTCGAGAAAAAAGTTGAAATAAAATGTTGAGAATAAAGTCATTAAATTACGAGAAATAAGTCGTTAAATTTTGAGAACAAGTTCGTTAAGTTATGAGAAAAATGTCGTTAAATTTCGAGAAAAAAAGTCGAGATAAAATGTTGAGAATAAAGTCATTAAATTACGAGAAAAAAGTCGTTAAATTTCGAGAACAAGTTCGTTAAATTATGAGAATAAAGTCATTAAATTATGAGAATAAAGTCGTAAAATTATGAGAATAAAGTCGTTAAATTATGAGAACAAATTCGTTATATTATGAGAATAAAGTCATTAAATTACGAGAAAAAAGTCGTTAAATTATGAGAACAAATTCGTTAAATTATGAGAATAGTCATTAAATTACGAGAATAAAGTCATTAAATTACGAGAATAAAGTCATTAAATTATGAGAACAAGTTCGTTAAATTATGAGAATAAAGTCATTAAATTATGACAATAAAGTCGTTAAATTATGAGAACAAATTCGTTATATTATGAGAATAAAGTCATTAAATTACGAGAAAAAAGTCGTTAAATTTCGAGAACAAGTTCGTTAAATTATGAGAATAAAGTCATTAAATTATGAGAATAAAGTCGTAAAATTATGAGAATAAAGTCGTTAAATTATGAGAACAAATTCGTTATATTATGAGAATAAAGTCATTAAATTACGAGAAAAAAGTCGTTAAATTATGAGAACAAATTCGTTAAATTATGAGAATAGTCATTAAATTACGAGAATAAAGTCATTAAATTACGAGAATAAAGTCATTAAATTATGAGAACAAGTTCGTTAAATTATGAGAATAAAGTCATTAAATTATGAGAATAAAGTCGTTAAATTATGAGAACAAATTCGTTATATTATGAGAATAAAGTCATTAAATTACGAGAAAAAAGTCGTTAAATTATGAGAACAAATTCGTTAAATTATGAGAATAGTCATTAAATTACAAGAATAAACTCATTAAATTACGAGAAAAAAGTCGTTAAATTATGAGAACAAATTCGTTAAATTATGAGAATAGTCATTAAATTACAAGAATAAAGTCATTAAATTACGAGAAAAAAGTCGTTAAATTATGAGAACAAAGTCATTAAATTATGAGAATAGTCATTAAATTACGAGAATAAAGTCATTAAATTACGAGAATAAAGTCATTAAATTATGAGAACAAGTTTGTTAAATTATAAGAATAAAGTCATTAAATTATGAGAATAAAGTCGTTAAATTATGAGAACAAATTCGTTATATTATGAGAATAAAGTCATTAAATTACAAGAAAAAAGTCGTTAAATTATGAGAACAAATTCGTTAAATTATGAGAATAGTCATTAAATTACAAGAATAAACTCATTAAATTACGAGAAAAAAGTCGTTAAATTATGAGAACAAATTCGTTAAATTATGAGAATAGTCATTAAATTACAAGAATAAAGTCATTAAATTACGAGAAAAAAGTCGTTAAATTATGAGAACAAAGTCATTAAATTATGAGAATAAAGTCATTAAATTACGAGAATAAAGTCATTAAATTATGAGAACAAGTTCGTTAAATTATGAGAATAAAGTCGTTAAATTATGAGAATAAAGTCGTTAAATTATGAGAACAAATTCGTTATATTATGAGAATAAAGTCATTAAATTACGAGAAAAAAGTCGTTAAATTATGAGAACAAATTCGTTAAATTATGAGAATAGTCATTAAATTACAAGAATAAAGTCATTAAATTACGAGAAAAAAGTCGTTAAATTATGAGAACAAATTCGTTAAATTATGAGAATAGTCATTAAATTACGAGAATAAAGTCATTAAATTACGAGAAAAAAGTTGTTAAATTATGAGAACAAATTTGTAATTTAATTAATTTATTTTCAACATTTTATCTCGACTTTTTTTCTCGAAATTTAACAACTTTAATTTCGAGATGGTTTTATTTTTTTATTATTGCTTGGCCCTAATCCTCTTTCGTAATATATATATTGTCATATAAATACAATTCTGTGATATAATATACAGTATACATATATATATATATATATATATATATATATATATATATATATATATATATATATATATACATATAAATATATATATACACACACACACACACAGACATTTTCATGTGAAGGTTGCAAAAACACTAATATTGTAAAATATTAAAAACTGATTGTTTAAAACACTAGCACACTAGCGAGGGAGGGTGATTTGACACAAGTGTGCTGTGTTGGTGTACGAGAGGAGTTGACCTCTCATGACCTCTCATGATGGTCTTATATAAAGCTGCTTTAGGAGAATCTCACCGACTGACAGTGTTTCTCTGCTCTCTTTGAGTTTTGATGCACAGAAGCACGCTGCAGTGCGTCATGCACATTACAGTGCATTTACATTAAAGCAAAGCTATCTGGAAACACAATTTGACACATTACATATTATAGCACAACAAATACGCCCCACACACAGCATTGTGACGCAACAGAGAAACTAATGTTATGAAAGTATTCTCGCTGTCAGGACATCTTTGAGACGCTCAGCGCGCTGACAGACGCGTCCTGACACGCCTGAAAAATCAGCTGTTTTACTGCGATATGATTCAATGCACACAGACAACCGGGCCGTTTACGTGCTTGTTACACAAAATAACATGACAGTCTGAGAGACGCACATACAAGAAAGCTTATGCTGACACAAAATGACACTGATTTACAATTAAAATATTATAATTTAAATAAGATAAAAAATCCAATTAACATTATATCAGAAAGAAAGCATAAATCACAGCCTCTCTCATCAGTCAACGTCAGATTTCCGAGAGCGTTCAGTAATTTCTATGTCATGTTCATGTCGCATCTCATCTCGTCTGCTGAGCCAGGATTGAGACAAACCCACTTTAAATGGGATCTATAATGCCTATCTTTCACAAGATGTAATATAAGTCTCTGGTGTCTCCAGAATGTGTCTGTGAAGTTTCAGCTCAAAATCCCCCACAGATCATTTATTATATCTTGTCAAATTTGCCCCTATTTGGGTGTGAGCAAAAACACGCCGTTTTTTGTGTGTGTCCCTTTAAATGCAAATGAGCTCCGCTTTCCAGAAGAGGGCGGAGCTTTAACAGCTCAGCAACACCCAAAAAGCAGCTTGTATCGCCACCACCTTCTCTAGTTACACTCCTCATGGATCTTCAGGTTCATGTGTCTCAGATTAAGGTTCAAGTCTGCCAACGGTTTGAGCATCAGAGCTGCATGTCAGTCTCTCTCGCAGGGCATTCTGGGGGTCAGCAGGTGTTGTGCACGCAGGTGGCGCTCTGACACACCGCTGCTACACCACAGTCAGAAGCAGCGCACAATCATTTACAGCACGACACACTTCTGCGTGAGTCATCATGGGAAATGTCCTGCAGCTGTCTGTCTTTACTAGCACACGTCAGCTGCGGTGACGGCGGCTCGACTCTGAAAAGAGCAGAAACGCTGTTCGCCGCCGCTCAGAAAACACATGACTAACACTAGTGTTCCCACAAGCACAAACACACCATCTGTGGCTGAATTACAGCTAGATTCATATGTTTTCTGGAGTCGTGTTTACTACTGTTTTTTTTTTTTTTTTAATTAGGCTTATGATAAAACAAACATCAACAACACAACATACACAAAAATATATATGCATGCATATTATACATATAAATACACAGACACAATTACTATCTATCTATCTATAGACATATACACATACATACTAGTGTTTACCCCTGCAAACTAGCTGCCATGATATACGTGTTGTAGTTTTTGTGCATTGCTATGAGTTATTCAAGTGTTTTGGTTGGGTTTTAGGTGTGATATGTGGATGATATACCACAGATTCACAGTTATGAAAGTGTTTCTGTATTTAGAAAAGCAAAATAAATCTTATCTATTGAGGTGTCCTGTCCTCACGAGCTGCACATAAAAAACAAAAACAGTGTCACACATTAATGACTCATTTGAACCAATTCTTTTAATGAGTCATTTAACAAGAGTTGCACACTGGTTTGAATCAGTCTGATGAATCACTGAATGAACTGAATCAGACTCGCACATTATTATTACTTTCAGCAAATTAGGATTTTTTTGTGAATTAAACTTTGTGATGCTCAAATTAGTGTAATTAATGACTGATTTTGTGAAACTGACCTGCTAAACCACATTATACATTCTCAGTATTTTTCAGCAATTTTTTTTATTTTATCCCTCTTGTGCTTTTATGTATGCATCTTCCTTTATTTCATTTTAATTAATCATTTTTAATTTTTTGTTGTTGTTTGTATCTTGTTTTTAAATTTAAATGAATTTAATTAACTTTAATAAATTATTTATTTTTTATTCTTTTGTACGTTTTATGCCTATACTATTTTAATCATTTTTGTAAAGCACTTTTCATTGACATTGTGTATGAACCATGCTATATAAATAGCATTTATTTGCCTAAATGTAATTTTACTAGAAGTAAAGTAGTAATTTCAGAAATGATATTATATATAAATTATGTAATATATAAGTCTCTTCTGCTCACCAAGGCTGCATTTATTTGATCAAAAGTACAGTAAAAATTTGAAATATTATTACAATTTAAATCAGCTGTTTTCTATGTGAATATATAGTAAAGTGTAATTTATATCCAGTGATCAAAGCTGAATTTTCAGCATCATTACTCCAGTCTTCAGTGTCACATGATCCCTCAGAAATCATTCTAATATGCTGATCAGTTATTATTGGTATTATTTTCTCTACAGCAGTGTAAACTGCCCCAAAAGAAGGCTGATCATATTGCTGTTGCTTTATTGAAGCATTTAATGAACTGTTGCTGCTTTAAGTAAACTGACGAGGAACCGTGTGGTCATATAGATGAAGCTGTATTTATCATTCCTTCTGCAGACATCAGCTGGCATCACGCCTGAGCTCTTCTGCAGAAATCATCTGGTCTCTTGACCTCGAACGGCCTGATCTCAGATCAGCGCTGCGGCGTCCATCATTCAGCATCTATTAGAGCTCACGGCCCGCAGCGCAGACAGCCGGACACGTCCCGCGTCAAGACCCTCCTCAGGGACTTTATTTTTAGAAACCCCTGTTACTAAAAAAATCTTTTCAAATCTCCCCAGCGGAGCATGAAGCAAAACGATGTCAAAACACATTACAAGAAGCCCAAACACGACCTGTTTATTCCCAAATGCACTGGAGATGAAGAGGTAGGCATTGCAAAATCAAGATGGGAAATGTTTTTGAGGGACAAAATCAGGATTGATGTGATGGGTTTCTGAAGAGAAAAGTAGGGCGATCGATTGCACATTAACCCAAATCACAAAGTAAGAGTCATTTGTGATGTCTAATAGAGAGATAAATTCAGTCATCCGTCGGGATCAATGACAAACATTAGGACTAGAAATGTCCATTTCTCTTCATCGATGAAAAAAGGTCAAATAGCCGTATTTTGCACAAACAGAAAATGGCCTTCAATGTCTTTCCATGTATATTTTTCTTTAAACAAACAACATAAAGTTCCTTCAATCATATAGAACAGATGGAAAATGTTTCATTGAGAGATTACGCTGCCAAATTCACACATCTCATTGCTTTCTCCATCCATGGGAATAAACTTTCCCAAACTTTCCTAACAGTTTTTAATAGAAAATCTCACACCTGTCAAGCTACAAAAGGGACAAAAACAAACAGCCTTTTTAATGAAAAACAGCAAAATTTGGCATTTTGGCATTCATTCTCATTTTTGAGTGAGCTGCTCCTTTAAATGTCATTTAATTCTATTAAAAAGACACTAAAACTTTCAATGTTGACTCCTAGACACATCAAAGCTGTCCGTGATACAACTAAATGAGGCATGATGGGAGAGTTGATTGCATTTATCAAAGTTTTAGGAGGATGAGATTCAAGATTTAAAGGTCTGTTCTGTCCATTTGCTAATTAGTTTAGATCTTTTTGAGCTATTTTCAATTCACATGAACTGAATGATTTGGTAAAAACTCATGAAGATGTTAAAAACTGGACCAAAAAGAGCTTTTCTAGTATTCCGAATGAATCATTTGAATGATTTAATTGATTCGATTCACTTTGTTTGGGAGTAAAAAGCAGATGGCAGGGTAATTCTACTTTCTCAATCAAACTCGTTCATTAAATATGAGCAAAATACATTTTTTGTCATAATAAATAAAGCTTTCTGTTTCTAAAATATGATATTTTTATATAAATTGTTAAACTGAACTGAATGTGACTATTTAAACGAGATTTATTGGTATTGAGAATGATTTGAATGGATGGATGGATATAGATTAGATAGATAGATAGATAGATAGATAGATAGATAGATAGATAGATAGATAGATAGATAGATAGATAGATAGATAGATAGATAGATAGATAGATAGATAGATAGATAGATAGATAGATAGATAGATTAGTCTTACCTGAAGCTATATGCAGCTTTCATGAATTTAATTTAACGGTTCAAACCTAAATGAATCCCCACAGAAAGCTTGAGTCAACAGATATTTCTGGGCTGAAAGTGAAATGATTCAGGAGACCAGAGCCGGTCTGAGAAAGCCCTGCAGTAATACACTAAATCAAATATTGAAGAGCCTCAATTTCTATTATAAACAATGACAGAAGGTTTGGATCTGTCAGGTTCTCCGTGTCTCGGTACCTCTGGGTTTGATAGCAAGATAAATAATTCAATCCTACAGCTGAGAAAATGCAGAAGATAGAAGAGAGAAAAGAGTCAAGAACGAAATTCAAATCTCACAAAGAAAAGTCCAAGACATATTTCACCCCAAAAACAACGAAAAATCACATTGTCATGAATACAATACAATGATGTTTAGTCCTTTCCATCTGAATCAGTCATGCATTAATCTTCTACATCTCTAATTCTCTCTTCTTAAATCTTCAGGACTATCATTATAATTTTTATTAATAGTTTGAATTAGATTTTATTTTTATAAAATATGTTATGGTTGATGTTTGCATTCTCTGTTGATTTCACAGACACATCAGTTCCTCTCTCAGGTCTGTCGAGGATTTGAAAGCTTTAATTTGGGACAGCGAGAGTTCAGCGTTTTAGGGGCTTCAGACTTCAGTAATCTGCTTTAGGAGCCGCTTTTCCATCTGCTGATGAGAAACTTTAATAATGCACAAAATTGCAAAGAATCCATGAGACGTCTTTAAAAATACAAACGCTGAAGCCACATTTCACTGCTCTTGAAAATACTCTGTATTGCCTTCTATTTCATGACATGCACAGCAAAATCCCCAGAGTTAAATCAACTACGCTCAGAGAACATATAGTCCCTCTCTACAAAGAGTTAAAATAAAACTGAAGCAGAGTTAAAGTTAATGAGATAATATGCTGTTTGTGGAGTTGTTTATTCAGATCTTGAGAGTCTTTTATCTTCAGTTGATTTCATCTAAGGTTGTGGCTGGAAGTCATTTGTAGTTATTGTGTTATTCTGCTTGTTAACAGCAGGTGTTCATCAATAATGTTCAATCATAAATTAATCACTTAATTATCTCATTAACTTTAACTCTGCTTCAGTGTTACTTTAACACTATATAGAGAGGGACCATATGTACTCTGAGCAGAGTTGATTTAACTCTGGGGATTTTACTGTGTAAAAACAGCATTGGTTTAAAACTTTTCCACATGAGTGGGACTTTAACATGGCAGGAAAAAATGCATGCACGAAACTGTCTGTATATAATAAAGTGAAAACAGGTTGCTCTTTAATGTCAAAAATTTAATCTTGGAAACTCACATTTCTGTATAGAGAACATTTGCATGTTCACTATTCTTTTTTATTTGAGGTTATATAAACGCAGTGAAGTTCAGACAGACACATTTCTGTCATTATGAACATTTAGATATCTTCTAGCACACATCAGCAACATTCAGGGCTTCAGCCGCCCTCAAGAGGTGTAATTTAGCCTGTTATTTTGGCTGTGTGGGTTGAATTTGCAGCTCTTTAGTCGAGGCCAGTGGTTTCCAAACTGGGGTACGTGAGCTGACAGAGGGGGTATGCGAACAAAATGCTGAGTTTTGGTGTTCATTTAATTCTACCCCACCTTAAAATAGCATTAAAACCCTGAGCAAAAACTGTATTTCTAAAAGGCAAAATGTCGTAAAAGGTCAAATACATGACATTCAATGAAATTACCTCATCTTTTGCAGTCAAAACTGACTGCATCCACTAAAGCAGTGTATAAGAAAGGTTGCATGCAGAGTCACCTTTGCAAATCATAAATCGTGGTAAATTATTGCCATTCTCGACAATGTACATTTGTATAAGTGAAGATTTAGCACTTACTAGCATGAAGAACGAATATAGACTGTGCATAGAGATTGATTTAAGACTCAAACTCTCTTCAATACAAAAACATACCCTGTGTGAGTTCTTGTTTTTAATGTTGATAATTTATTGTATGAGCAAGAATGCAATTTTATGTTGTGAATGTGATTTCATACAACCAAACAAAAGGGTAATTTTAAGTGATGTACATTTTAAACAGTATTGTCAGTATTGTTTGTTCTGCAATGAATTGATGATTAAAACGAAAGCCACAGCAGAACTGAAACATACAGCGGTGTTTCGTGAACGAATCTGAATGACTCGTGAGAGTCAATGATTCAATGACTCATTTGCTTCGTTACTGAATTAAAGGATTAGTTCACTTTCAAATGAAAATTAGCCCACACTTTACTCACCCTCAAGCCATCCTAGGTGTATATGACTTTCTTCTTTCTGATAAACGCTATTTTAATAAATATCCTGACGCACCCGAGCTACAAGTATGAGCTGAAGAGAGTGCTTCTTCCACATCCATCCATCATAAACATATTCCACACGGCTCCTTCAAAAGGCCTTTTGAAGTGAAGCGATGCATTTGTGTAAAAAAAAAAAATCCATATTTAACAAGTTATGAAGTAAAATATCTAGCTTCTGCCAGATCGCCTTACGTATTCAAGTTACGAAGAAAGTGTAAACTGGCATCGTGTTAGTTACACTTTTTCCATAAGTTGAAAAGGGAAGGCGTAGGATGAACTGCAAGAGTTTTACACTTTCTGTGTATCTTGAATACAGAAGGCGGTCTGGCAGAAGCTAGATATTTTAAAGAAAATCTAAAGTCATTTGTTTCGTTCCTAAATGAATAAGGGTTTTGAAACGAATCGGTTGAGTGAATGATTCAACGACTTTAGATATTATAAAGCTCGGATGTGTCGGGATATTTATTCAAATATCTCAGAGAGTGTTTATCAGAAAGAAGAAAGTCATATACACCTAGGATGGCTTGATGGTGACTTGCCGCCACCTACTGGCAGTTTTAGTTTAATATTTAAAAGAATCACTTTGTGTTTACCATATTTGTATATTTCTCTAATGAACATTCTTTTATTTAAAACATAACTTATTTAAAATGTACTGGAAAATCAATTTAAGGAGGCAAATATCTTCCCTTAATGGAAAAGGTGTGACTGCAGTCTAAATGTAAGAGAGGAGGTGTGTGTGTGTGTGTGTCTCTAGGTTCAGTCTCTCTAGGGACTGAAGCAATCACCTGTGATGTAAGTGGCCATTCTCAAAACTGAACAAGCCTGACACATGCCCACCTCCATCACATGGACCGGACCACATCGACCAGCTCAATGCCGAACCTGTGATGCATCTGAATTGACCCTCATCATCGTTAATTATCGAGCCCTGATATGTGATTCTCTATATCAGATATCAAAGACATTTCAGTGGGATTCTGACCATCAAAAACATCCAGACATGAAAGGGCATGGGTGAAAAATGGATAGAGTGACATAAAAACAGTAATTTTTCTGGTGATAGATACACAGGATAGGCCTATTATATTATATTATATTATATTATATTATATTATATTATATTATATTATATTATATTATATTATATTATATTATATTATATTATATAGTTCAACATGTCAGAACATTTCCTTGCATTAAAAAGCACACTGCTGCAGATGTGATGTCATCTCTTTTTTCTAATAACTATAAATAGATCTGACTAGAATATCTGGCATGCATTTCTGCTTTCTATCCTCTTGCACAACCTCATACAGAGCTTGAGTTAAAGATGAAGATCACTGTCAAACACATCTAATTGCTGATTTTATAGGAAGGACAATACATTAAAACAGATTTAAAACAGAATAAAGACAGTCTCAGCCTTCAAAGGTTTATCTCGAAGGATTAGCATGAATAATGACTTAAATATGGGTCTGTTCCTCACACAAAGCATCATATGACTTCAGAAGGCTTAGAATACAGTATAATGAACTGCTATTATGGTGCTTTATTGTTTTCTTTTCAAAGTTTGTCTTTTTTTTGCTCATTTTGCATTCTATGGAAGAAAATAATAGTTTGAGAAAACTTACAGTCATTTGTTACTAAATGAATAAGGGTTTTGAAACAAATCGGTTGAGTGAATAATTCAATGACTCACTAATAAAAACAGTCAGTTGTTTCGTTGCTGAATGAATCAGTGGTATAGAATGAATCGGTTCAATGAATGATTCAAACAACTCACTCATAAAGACAGTCATCTGGCGCCACCTACTGGTGAAACTATGTCACTGCAGAAAAAAGCCATGCACAGAAGTGATTTAAACAGTGATGTTTCTGTGGTGTAAACTGAACTGAGAGGACAAATGCACCCTCTCCAGTTCAATCCCACAATCCTCTCATTCAGGGCTTTTCCCTGCGTTCAGTCAAAGTGCCATCAAGAATTAAGTCACTTCTCCAGCGGTTCAGAGCTCCTTCAAGCTCCTACAATCTCTACATTTCACTAAGAGGATTCAAACGCAGGTATTTAAAGTCTTAGCAGCTGGCCTGAGATCAGTGTGTTTTCATTAACCCTCCATCTATACTGTAACACTCATATTAACCAAACTGAACCCAGATCAGATGCTAAAGATACACAAAATCAAGACAAAAACATAGTCTACACAACAGCCACTGTCTTTTATCTGGAAAATAATTAATATAAAGCACAGCCAAATTACTGTATGAGTTCCAGTTCGTTTGAGTCGTCTTGCTCTGGGTTGTTCTGCCAAATGCGTCATGTGATTGTGTTGGATTTCATTTGCATTTCTAGATGTTCCAGTATCTGGCCTTCAGGAAAATGTTATTGCTCAGTGGTTGCTCTTTTATAGCTCAGTTAAGTCAGAACAAGAAGTACTTATCAGATTAAGGCAAGAATTTAAAAATCTGCCATTCATCCTTTAAAAACACAAGAAAACAACAGCACAAAAAACACACAACAAACCAGAGACATACACAAAAATGTAGACAAATGCGCATCCGTTGAGTCCTTCTTCTCTAACTTTTGTTCTTTTCTTACATTAGCTTTAGTTCAAAGTCAATCATCTCGACAAAATGTCGAATGCTGAGTGATTGTTTCTATTAACGATAATAATACACAGCTCTATATATAAAGTTGGATATATAGTCCACATTAGGGTGACCACCTGGTTGCTGCTCTGTTGCAGGATGTAGATGTGATATTATACCATGGAAATATTGATTTACAGTAGTTGGAAAGCTTATTTGCCATTACGTTGGAGGATAACACATTTTACATCGCCATTAAGCTTTGTTAATTGTGACCACCTCTGGCACTCAATTTGCCCAGGTTCGAGTTATACAATGTAATTTACTCTACGAAACCTATTCAGTCTGATAAATATACTGGACAGAGTAACAGGCTAGTAGGTAAAATCAAGATTTTATACTTAAATAAATTTCCTTAAGTAGCAACTAGTTTATTTTTCTTTATCTTTTATGCATTTTACTGGATTCAGCGCATCTTGGATTTGCATTTATAGATCTGGCAGGTTTGATCAGGATGTGTAGATAAAGTCCTGAACTGGTGTAGATATATTTAATTAATTTCGAAGAGGTCCACACGGATTCTTTGCTCCGCCCAGTCATCATCTGCGGAAAATTCCACTCTACGATTGCGTTTGTTGGTGATTTTTTATTTTTTATTATCATATTTCTTATTGTGGTATTGTAATTTCAGGGAATAAAAAAACAATACAGACATAATAGAAATGCGGTACTCCCAATTTCGAGATACATACAGTACACTCATGAAAAGCAATATATACTATATAGCAAATTTCAATTGCTTAATTGTTTAAATTGTCGCAAAACGATCACCCAGTTGTATATATAAATATGTACAATTTATACATATAGTACAGCATAAAACAAAATTCAACTGTTTGATTGTTTATATTGTCACAAAATTCTGGGTAAAAAACAACCCAAGTTGTTGGGTTGAAAATGGACAGCAATTGGGTTGTTTAAACCCAAACATTTAACCCAATCGCTGGGTCAAAACAACCCATTCACTGGGTTAAAAACAACTCAAGTTGGGATGAAAATGGACAAACCCAGTGGTTGGGTTGAATGTTTGCTGGGTAGTTTTATTTAACTCAATTATTGATCAAAAATGACTATATGGCTGGTTTAAAATGAACCTAAAATATGTTGGAAATTAAAAATCAGACACTAGAGGCAACAATAATAATCAAAAGGTGAACATTTATTAATAAGCAATTTAATAAATGTATATTTTTTAATTATTATATATATTAATAAATGTTAATTTCCAACATACGTTGGGTTCATTTTAAGCAAGCAGTACTGTAATTTTTAAACAATAGTTGAGTTAAATAAAACTACCCAGCACGTTGGGCAAACATTCAACCCAACCACTGGGTTAAAACAACCAAATCACTGGGTTTGTCCACTTTCAACCCAACTTGGGTTGTTTTTAACCCAGGATTTTTTAGAGTGTATTATCGGCCAGCTCTACTCTGCTAAATGCAACTATAATGAAGATATTATAAACATGAACATCACGATTCTCCGCAAAACAATGTGAAGCAACATGTAAATAAATTTGACTTGACTCGACAGGTGTGACCCCTCACCTCGGGACCCTCAGCGGTCCGGCGGGGCGTGTTGTTGTCGTCCCAGCGGGTGCAGCTGGTAGTTCCAGCCTCACAGAGCGGCATGGGAGCGGAGCACTGGAGCAGCTCGGTCAACAGCTTGAGCACCAGCGCTACGACCATGATCCTCAGCACCGCATCGGGCCACTGCCGTTACGCCCGCCAGCCCCGAACGCCCCTACGAACTGCGCCGCGCCGACCCCACATGCCTAAACGAAGCGTTTGCAGGCATCAACCCATATCCCGCTTCAGCGCGAGTTTCCAAACAGTTTGCTCCTCAGTGTCTGTGAGTTTAGCTTTGCTGTCTTCCTGGTTGAGTTTCTTCACAAACGCAGGGATGCCGAGCTGCACTAAGAGAAATGCACGCAGATGCCCACAGCAGTCGCTTCGCATTAGTGAACGCTGCAAGCAGAATCCTACTTCTGTCAGAGAGAGAGAGAGAGAGGGGAAGATACGCTCGTTCCCGCACAACGAGACATGCTCTGTTGAAGATAATCGGAGGGGAAGGGAGGGAGCGAGCATGTTCACGAGAGAAGAGCGGAGAGGAATCCTCAACAAAGGGATGAAGAACACAAAAAGCAAACTAATCTGAGACAAGGTGGGCGATACTTCAGGCCAGAACAAGGAGACGACATCGGACGAATTAGCAATCGAGCGCAAAAACAAGCATCTCGAAACAGAGCGAGAGAAATGGGTTGAGCTGAAGGGCAGTGGAGCAGAAACAACCACAAACATTTCTCCTTCCTCCCTCTGCTCTCTGTCTACAGCACAGAAATCAGTCTAATCTGTGTTTGAGTTACAGGAAAAACGTCTATAAACAAGATCAAACCTAAAGTGTTTTTAGAGAGAATGACTCTTGAATTAAGTTTATAAACCTAAATGTGATTGGGTTTTTTTTAACAGTGGTTGGGTTGTTTTAACCCAGAGAATGGGTTGTTTTAACCCAGTGAATGAGTTGTTTTAACCCACAGAATAGGCTGTTTTAACCCAGTGAATGGGTTGTTTTAAACCAGAGAATGGGTTGTTTTAACCCAGAGAATGGGTTTTTTTAACCCAGAGAATGGGCTGTTTTAACCCAGCGAATGGGTTTTTTTAACCCAGAGAATGGGTTGTTTTAACCCAGAGAATGGGTTGTTTTAATCCAGAGAATGGGTTTTTTTAACCCAGAGAATGGGTTGTTTTAACCCAGAGAATGGGTTGTTTTAACCCAGAGAATGAGCTGTTTTAACCCAGAGAATGGGCTGTTTTAACCCAGAGAATGGGTTGTTTTAACCCAGAGAATGGGTTGTTTTAACCCAGAGAATGGGTTGTTTTAACCCAGAGAATGAGTTGTTTTAACCCAGTGAATGGGTTGTTTTAACCCAGAGAATGGGTTTTTTTAACCCAGCGAATGGGTTTTTTTAACCCAGAGAATGGGTTGTTTTAACCCAGAGAATGGGTTGTTTTAACCCAGAGAATGGGTTTTTTTAACCCAGCGAATGGGTTGTTTTAACCCAGAGAATGGGTTGTTTTAACCCAGAGAATGGGTTGTTTTAATCCAGAGAATGGGTTTTTTTAACCCAGCGAATGGGTTTTTTTAACCCAGAGAATGGGTTGTTTTAACCCAGAGAATGGGTTGTTTTAACCCAGAGAATGAGCTGTTTTAACCCAGAGAATGGGCTGTTTTAACCCAGAGAATGGGTTGTTTTAACCCAGAGAATGGATTGTTTTAACCCAGAGAATGGGTTGTTTTAACCCAGAGAATGGGTTGTTTTAACCCAGAGAATGAGTTGTTTTAACCCAGTGAATGGGTTGTTTTAACCCAGCGAATGGGTTGTTTTAACCCAGCGAATGAGCTGTTTTAACCCAGAAAATGGGCTGTTTTAACCCAGCGGTTGGGTTGAAAGTATGCACAACCTGTTGGGTAGTTTTATTTAATTCTATTTTTTTAACTCTTGTTTGATTCACTGTATATCTTGCTTAAAATGAACCCAAAATATGTTGGAAATTAACATTTATTAATAAGTTTAATGAATAATAATTAAACAATAAACATTTATTAAATTGCTCATTAATAAATGTTCACCTTTTGATTATTGTTGCCTCTAGTAATTGTGTCTGATTTTTAATTTCCAATCTATTTTGGGTTCATTTTAAGCCAGTCATATAGTCATTTTTGATCAATAGTTGCGCAGGTTGGGTAAACATTTAACCCAATCGCTGGGTCAAAACAACCCAATCGCTGGTTTTGTCCATTTTCAACCAAACTTGGGTTGTTTTTAACCCAGCATTTTTAGAGTGATGATATATAAAATATTTATATTTAAGTAATTATTTTTAATGAATTTATTGTATTTAATTCTTAATTACACATTTTTTATTTATCTTATTTAGACAATTTATTGTCTTCCTTAAGAGCAGCTAGTTGGTTTTGTTAGTCTGTGGTTTAGTTAATCTCTACACTGAACGCATGAAGCAGCAGAACTCAGCAGACAAACGCTCTATTAATAGCACACGGCTGCAGAGTCGAACACCAACATGACAAACAAACGCTTACGGCAAAGTTACGGCACCGGCACGGGGGAGTGTGTGTGTGTTTCAGATAATGTGATGCCTCTCAGCCTTTGTTGTTCATGTCTCTCAAACTGTGCTCAGATTTGCCAAGACACCAAAATCTCATGATGAACTCAATCATTTCTCATCAAATGATCTGAGCTGCTCCGCATTCATTTCATAACTCCTACTGGATGACGACTATTGATTCATTTTTTGGGTCTATTTTTAAAGACATTCGGGAGAATCATCCAAGACAAAGTTGACATTAAAATAAAACAACAGTTGTTCATATTTAATAGTACTGTGTGTGTGTGTGTGAGAGAGGTTTCTGTGTTCAAGCACACTGTCACCTGTAATGTCACTCCATTCAAAGGTCAAATGGTTTATGCTAATCTGAAGCATTAAAATCATTACAGTTAATCTGCTCACTGCAGTGAAGAAATCACCAACCACTTCCCAAACTCAATGATGATTGGTCATCCATTATGTTGTCATGGTAACAGGCTCTGTAGAAAGGCACTGCATTAACTTTGCAGTGTTTTAGTGTACTACACATGCTTACCTAAAGTTATATATATATAAATTCATTTAAAGTTTATTTCAAGTAAAAAAAGGTGTTTCACACTGGAAGTGGAAGTCAAGAGCATTGCATTGTGGGCCATGCAATGCAGTCCATTTTTAGAAAGTCACACACAATAGTTCATGCATTCAAAAAAATGCACATATTGTACTTGCTTTCAAAAATAGCAGTTAGCGCACTGCAGAGAAACTGATTTATGAAGTTTCATTCAAGAAAAAGAAGATTAGGACGGACTCAAACTCTTCCAGTCACCAGTGTTCATCCCTCAGCCTCATGTTTGTCCTGAGGACCGCAGGGCGTCTGTTATACAGCCTTAATCAGACAGAGTCTGCAGGGGTGAATACAGCCCGTGACTCATACTCGTGTGTGTGTGTGTGTGTGTGTGTGTGTGTGTGTGTGCGCCACACTGCTGGAAACAACAACACATTCCTGACAGATTACTAGACTAAGTCAAGCATCACTAGTAACTCTGCTCAAGTTAAGATTAAGAGTAAGTATCAGCTCCAGACATGAATGATTCCTGAGATCATGTGTGTTGTTGAGGAGAGTGTGCTTCTTCATGAAGTGACCAGACGCAGCGTTTTTACCTGCTGCACCAGAAAACAGATGAAAACATCCCACAGACGCACACTGAAGAAGAGACCTGAGATATATACAGACCAGAGGATCACAGAAATGCAAGGGTGCAGGACTCTTCGCACTCACTTTCACCCAGAACATCTTAGAAACCTACTAACAACCACTCAGAATATCTTAGCTAGCAACCCCCTGTCAAACATGCACAACTTCTTAGCAACCCCATAGAAACCACCTAGATCATCTTAGAAACCTCCCAGCAACTACCCAGAACATCTTAGCTGGTAACCCCCTGGCAACCACTGAGAACATCATAGAAATCTCATAGCAACCACCCAGAACATCTTAGCTGGTAACCCCCTGGCAACCACTGAGAACATCATAGAAACCTCCTAGCAACCGCCCAGAACATCTTAGCTGGTAACCCCCTGGCAACCACTGAGAACATCATAGAAACCTCCTAGCAACCACCCAGAACATCTTAGCTGGCAACCCCCTGGCAACCACCCAGAACATCTTAGCAACCCCTTAGAAACCACTCAGAACATCTTAACAATCTCCAAGCAACCACCCACAACATATTAGCTAGCAATCACCTGGCAACCACTCAGAACATCTTAGAAACCTCCTAGCAACCACCCACAACATCTTAGATGGCAACCCCCTGGCAACCACTGAGAACATCTTAGCTGGCAACCCCTTGGCAACCACCAAGAACATCTTAGAAACCTCCTAACAACCACTCAGAACATCTTATCTAACAAACCCCTGGCAACCAACCAGAACATCTTATCTAACAAACCCCTGGCAACCACCCAGAGCATCTTAGCAACCCCTTAGAAACCACTCAGAACATCTTAACAACCTCCAAGCAACCACCCACAACATATTAGCTAGCAATCACCTGGCAACAACCAAGAACATCTTTAAAAACCTCCTAACAACCACTCAGAACATCTTATCTAACAAACCCCTGGCAACCACCCAGAGCATCTTAGCAACCCCTTAGAAACCACTCAGAACATCTTAACAACCTCCAAGCAACCACCCACAACATATTAGCTAGCAATCACCTGGCAACAACCAAGATCATCTTTAAAAACCTCCTAACAACCACTCAGAACATCTTATCTAACAAACCCCTGGCAACCACCCAGAACATCTTAGCAACCCCTTAGAAACCACTCAGAACATCTTAACAATCTCCAAGCAACCACCCACAACATATTAGCTAGCAATCACCTGGCAACCACTCAGAACATCTTAGAAACCTCCTAGCAACCACCCACAACATCTTAGATGGCAACCCCCTGGCAACCACTGAGAACATCTTAGCTGGCAACCCCTTGGCAACCGCCAAGAACATCTTAGAAACCTCCTAACAACCACTCAGAACATCTTATCTAACAAACCCCTGGCAACCACCCAGAACATCTTATCTAACAAACCCCTGGCAACCACCCAGAACATCTTAGCAACCCCTTAGAAACCACTCAGAACATCTTAACAACCTCCAAGCAACCACCCACAACATATTAGCTAGCAATCACCTGGCAACCACTCAGAACATCTTAGAAACCTCCTAGCAACCACTCAGAACATCTTATCTAACAAACCCCTGGCAACCACCCAGAACATCTTAGCAACCCCTTAGAAACCACTCAGAACATCTTAACAACCTCCAAGCAACCACCCACAACATATTAGCTAGCAATCACCTGGCAACCACTCAGAACATCTTAGAAACCTCCTAGCAACCACCCACGACATCTTAGATGGCAACCCCTTGGCAACCACCAAGAACATCTTAGAAACCTCCTAACAACCACTCAGAACATCTTAGCAAGCAACTCCCTGGCAACCACCCACAACATCTTAGCAACCCTGCAGGAACCACCCACAACATTTTAGCTAGCAACCACCTGGCAACCACTCAGAACATCTTAGCAACCCCTTAGAAACCACCCAGAACATATTAGAAACCTCTAAGTAACCACCCAGAACATCGTAGCAACTCCCTGGCAACCATCCACATCTTGTTATTTTAGTATTATTTATATACTTTTATAGTATTCATAATATGTTGAATTAGCATTTTTAGTTTATTAATTTAGTTTTTAATTTTAGTTTAAATGTTAGTATTTTTATTTACTTATTGTCATTTTATATTTCTATTTACCTTTCATTTATTCTTATTCCATTTTATTTTCAATTATTTAAGTCCTTTAACAAACATATTTTGAACAGTTATTTTAAGTAAAAAAACATCATCTACCATTTCTATTTTATTTATTCTTTTTTAGAGTTTTGTTGAAATTATTCTTTTAACCATACTTAAGGATGTCAAAACAGGTTTTTCCATACAAGTTTACAGGTTTCAACAGGATTTTTAAACATTTTAGTAATATAAAAGTTGGAAAATGTGCATATATATCATAAAATAAAATGATTTAAAAAGTCTTTTATTGGTGAAAAATTACAATTTGTGTTGCAAGAGACAAACCACAACATTAAGATTTAACCAGTTTCTTCTAAACCCGTGGCTGCAGTATAAATCTGTTTATAGAACAGTGTTCACAGCACCTAAAGTCTCGTATCAGATCCGAGCTGAAAGAACGTTACAGAAACACAGTCACTCACGGCGGGTTGCCTAGTTACAGCAGAGCGAGAGTGTAACCTCTCTATTCTAAATTTAAGCTCTGAAACTCAGCAGTGGACACAGGTAAATAAATCCTACATGAGATTCCTGCAGGACAGCAGTGAAATTAAACGAGAGAAAAAGACTCTGCTTCTCAGATGTTTATCCACAGAAGAGCAAACTGTGCTCAGATTTGACAAGATAACAAAGTCTGCAATCAAACAGACAATGATCTGAGCCACTCATGATCAATTCCTGTCATTCCAATTGAACTTCCTGTTGTGGCCAGTTCAAGTTCTCATTGACACGTGATTCTTACGCGCTGGTTGTTTTCCACACACAAGACTTCTGACGTCAGAGAGAAAACTGGTAACACAGTCTGAAAAATGACTCGCTGGCAGAAACTGAAAGAATAACGCTGTATTTTTTCTTTTTAACTCTACTCTCTTTAATGCAGGTTAGCTGAAGTTATAAATCATCCGTCGCGGTTAGAGGAATGAATATATTGCAAACCCTGCAGCCGTTCATGAACTCATCTCAACCTGATCTGATTTACTAACCGCGAGTCTGTTCCTTTATAACAATACAGAGAGAGTTTTATCTTTCCTGTGTTTGTTTCTCTGTGCTTCATTTCTCTCGGTGCCTTTTTGTTAGAGGTGTTGTGGTAATATGGGTTGGAAAAAAAACATTATTTAATATATCTGTCAATTTAATGCATTCATTTAATTAGTTATGGAAAATAACGTTAAAATGATTTAATGCACCCGTCCTGCCCCGCACAAGACCTAAGTAGTTCATCTTACAATTTATTCAGTTGTTTTTGTCCCGAATAGCACGAGTGCAAATGTGATATTTATTTCATGCAACAGTTAAATAAATAAGAAGTTAATATTGTGATATATTTTACACACAATATTGTCTGTTTTTGTGCGTGGAAAATCCGTGTTTTGAACGAATCAATCGGGTGAACCAACGATTCAATGATCCGTTCATAAAGAGAGCCATTTACTTCATTCCTGAATGAATCAGCTGTTTGAACAAATCGAATGAATGAATGACTCAGTGATTTACCGCCACCTATTGGCAGTTTCAGTTTCTTATTTACAGAATTATTTCATTCAACAAAATAATTTCATATTTTGGGGATAATTTGCCCAGAAATGAAAATTTAATTCTGTCGTTTCAATTCTGTATGACTTTCTTTCTTTTGTGGAACATAAAAGAATATATTTTGAAGAATGTTGGTAACCAAACTGTTTTGTTCTGTAAATATAGCTGAATATCAATTCAGATGCATTTCTGAAATAAATTCTATTTTGATTTTTTTCTAAAACTACTTTTTATAATGTCTGTTTGATACTTTTCTCATTTAACACAATAATGACTTTAATGATCATTAGGGGTAATTTCTCAGCCAAATTTGATGTGCGATTAATTTGCGATTAATTAGATCAATCAATTGGCACATCATGTAATTAGTAAGGGATAATGTACATCCAGCTGGTTGTTATCGCAGAATAATTCCGACAGGGTGATTAGGACAGGTCTTGCATCAGCCTGAAGGGGTTTAACAATCGGCTGGATGCACATTATCCCACTTATTACACGCCTATTTGCCACTTAAGTAAATAATTAGACATATAAATATTGATCAAAATGTTTCATTAGCTCTTTAAATGCAAAGCTTCCAAGGAGAGAGCAGTCGCTTGCAAGCAGCAAATTCAAACAGACAAACATTTAATGGATACGGTACAGTAGTGTTGTCACGATACCATAATTTTGACTTCGATACGATACCTAACTTAAATATCACGATACCGATACTTAAAGGATACTACGGCAAAAACCTAAAACAGCAGAAAAAGTAAATAAATAACACATATGACAGAACTTCTTTCTTCACCAGTGTGCAGCTGATAATTCTGGATTTGAGCTTCATTGCTGTGAGATTTAATATCATTTTTAATGTTTATTATTTTCATGCTCAATAAAATTGTACATTAGTCCTATTTGCTGTTATGCTTTTTTGCTGTTTTTTGTTTATACATGAGGGTGTTTTTGACAGTAAGATTATTGTAAAAATTTCGGTTATTGTAAATACTTAGAGCAATGTTATTAAAGCATATCGGTTTAAAATAATTCACATATTTATGTATTTTTAAATTAATTTTATTTTTGCAACTTAGCTTAAATTATGCTGCCTGCTTGTTCATATAAAACAATACAGAGATTTAAATTTTCGAAAACATCTTTGGTCAAGAAACACAGTATGCCTGGAGGCGTGAATAATCATGAATAATGGGTGATTCTCACCTGAGAAGACAAAAGAATCACATAATAATGACCTGAAATGACTTGCATATTAATGAGGCCTTTCAGTCAGGTAAGCTGTGAAAAAACCCCTCTGTAATCATGATTCAAATATCATCATGGTGTAAATCAAACAACACACAGCAATACTGTGAAATATTATAACAATTTAAAATAATGGTATTCTATTATATTCTTTAAAATATAATGTATTTCTGTGATGCAAAGTGTCTGAACAATTATGTTACCTCTATGGCATTTCATATAGGCTTTTAGCTTAAAAGCATGCACATTTGGAGAAATATTGATGGATTCTCATATGTTTGTCAATTTTCTATACAGAAGAGTATATTTATTCAGGATTTATTGTCATTACTATGAGTGCTGGATACTGTGTTTTCAATTCATACCTGCAGCCGGAGGGCGCTCTGTACACCTTTAGTCCACAAATGCCTGAGCACTAAAGAAGAATAGGCAATACAGTAACTAACCGAATTAACAGAGGACAGAGATCGCTAACTATGGCTATTCAAAACACTTTTCAAGACAATAAATACACGATTGAGACGATGAATGCATGTATTGACTCAGAATTTGCGTCTGAATAGCGCTGGCTCCGTGGGCGTCGCCGCATTAGCGGATAATGAGCTGAATTACGGATTTCTGACATGTCTCTTTTCATACAGATTACATAAACACAGAATATTTGTTTTCGATTTGACTTACACGATTTAAAACCTGACATTTCAACGTTTATTTAGACATAAGTCTAATTTTTTTGTGATTAGTATTCATAAGTTACAGTTCATTTTCTGGGAACTATCAGATTGGACTTCGTTCAGAGGGAGACGAGAGATCACGCATCATGTTAGTTTTCTTTATTTTGCAAAAAGCACAACATTTTGTTGTTACTCTGAGTGTACACAAATGAAAGAGGATATTCCACAGATTAAAATGGTGTATAACTCTTAATTGTATGTGCAACATTGACGGAGTATTTTGAGTCTCTTTCACACTGGTGAGAAAAAAAACGCGTGGTATCGCCAGCGATACCCTCAGACCTCAGAGTGTTAAAGAACTACACAAAATATTGATTTGACTGCATGTTAATATTTTATTAGCTAAAGTACTATGAGAAAAAAACCCTCCTATCAAGCGTATAGCGCTTCAGACTTCAGTTACCCGGATGTTGCCCTGTGTTATTTGTTTTTAATGGTTATTATCTGAGAATAACATACCGCTGGATGGGACGAATGACCAATCAGAATCAAGTATTCTGTATGATTTCTCTCTCTCTCACACACACACACACCCTCTCTGGCTTGTCAGCATGACACCATCAAATCAAATCTATTTTTAACAATGTTACATTTGAATGTTCCATTCAGAATAACGAGCTTGTTCTGAAACATTAAAGTGTCATAATGTGACACACGTGAAGAGAATGTAATTCCACAGAGCCGTGTAATAAATTAGATGAACATTTTTAATTGCTTAACAGCCCTAATATAATTTATGTATGTATGCATGTATTTTTTTTCTTTTTTCCAAACCATATTATAATTATTATTATTATTATTATTTCCAGAATAAATAAAAGTAGAAGAAAAATCATATGTTAAATATGTTTTGCAATTTAAAGAACAAGATTATTGCCAATCATTATCTTTATTTAGCCTTCTCTCTATGCAGCAAGTGTTGCTGAGTAATACACTGAATTCCTCAGGAAAAACACACTTGTGCTGAAAACAAAAATCGCAGTTGATTGTTATGAAATATGAGGGTCAGGAGACAGAATCGGTTTGTTTTGCTCCTGGCGTTTCTGGACTGATTTTCTAAGCGAGGTTGTGTAACTCTCCGCAGTAAACACAGAACAACCACACAACTCTTATTCTGGATGGATGAACGTGCCACATGATCCGATCAAACAAACTCTGAAGTTTACAGAATATAAGTCTGTATGGTCAAACATGTTATTGAGTTATGGGGAGTCAAATGTACATCCAGCTCTGTAACACAATACACAACTTATGCAAACACACACACACTTGTGCTACTGAGAGTCTGCAGACACTTCTTTTGCTTGCTCATTCAATCTAATAACTCATTTAATCAATCCAATAATCCCTCCAACAGATGCTATTTATTTTGCCCCATCACAATCATTTATTACGACTATATTGTGTGCATTATTTGTGTTCTAATGCAATCTGGATCATGAGAAACACGCTCTTTTAAAGTAAAAACGGATGCATGCTTAGGAAATATGTGTCTTTGAGATCGAATCTACACTTAAAATGAAGCAATGAACAGGATGGGTGATAGTGACGTCATAATCCATCCCTGCTTGATGAAGAACAGAGATAAAGACTAAAATGTGACTCATTTAGCAGGATTATGAGCTTCTGTTGAGGCACGAGATGATAACATGACAGATAAAGCTTCATTCACTATCTGTTTCCCTCTGTTTATAAAGATAATTAAATCCATTATTATTAATTCTGCGAGACAACTGACTTTTAATTTGTTATATTATATTTAAATCAGGAGGTGTTCTCGTGTGTGATTAAATATAACGAGCAGGTCATTAGCATATTGTGATTACAGCTCAAACACAAAGACGAGTCATTTCATCGGATAGATATGAAGTTATTAATATTTCAAGTGCTTTAATTTAATACTCAGTTAATGCCACTAAACTGATTTCTCTGTAAACGTTTGTCATGCAGCAAGTTTTTCAGAGCTGGAAGATTTTTAGTGTAACGTCAGAAATTCTGAATTGAATTTGAATGCAGCACATGTGCAGGGAAAAATAGCACATTCCTTCATAATAAAAGTCAAGTGACAAGTCATTGGAAATTAATTTCATAAATATTTATAATGAGCATATGGAGTTTGGTGCTGCATCTCACACTGACAAAAAAAAAACACTTGCATACACACCAAGTTCATTCTGTACTCGTTAAATGAACACAAATGAGAATGAACTTTAGGCCTGTCACTGTCAAATAGCTGTCATTTCAACTGGAGTGTGTGTGTGTGTGTGTGTGTGTGTGTGTGTGTGTGTGTGTGTGTGTGTGTGTGTGTGTGAAACCCCATGAGCTAATCAAACACACACACACACATGTTTTATGGAGACTTTCCATAGTCATGATTTTTATACTGTACAAACTCTATTTGAAGAGTTTGGTTCCAAATCGCGATAAACGCCATTTTCAAAAAATTTAGTTTCCGCCAAAATCAGTATTGTATCTAGTGGGTATTGAAAAGTCATTTATTAATTTTGCGCAAAATACTTGCAAAAATGTGTTATTCTGTCATGTTTTCTCCCTTTCTTCCCAAAACGAGACAAACACCAGTCTCCTTTTTCTGCAGAACGCGATATATACGCTCAACCAATCACAGCGCTCCATAAAATAACTTTTATATTGATGGATTAATTGCATTTTGAAAAAAAAAAAGTGACATGGATTTATTGCATTTTGGGGAAAAAATAATACGCTTTTATAATAAACTTTCTAAAATCAAAATGTAGATTTGAATTTTTAATGTTTTTATTACCAAAAGATGCTTTGTGAAAGTTTGAAACAGAAAATAGTGTTTTTCATCTTGCTGCTTTCTTGGTAAAGAAAATTTTTTACTTAAAATAATCAAAATGGATTTATTGTGTTTTGGAAACAAACTCTTCATATTTTATCCTCTAAACCTACCCAATCACAGAAAACTTTCTGCACTTTTACACTTTCAAAAAACATCATTCTGTATGATCTCTCTCTCTCTCTCTCTCTCACACACACACACACACACACACACACACACACACACACACACACACACACACACACACACACACACACACACACACACACACACACACACACACACACACACACACACACCCTCTCTGGCTTGTCAGTATGACACCATCAAATCAAGTCTATTTTTAACAATGTTACATTTGAATGTTCCATTCAGAATAATTTGCTTGTTCTGAAACATTGAAGTGACATAATGTGACACACGTGAAGAGAATGTTATAATATATATACACATACATATATACACACACACTGCCCTCCAAAAGTTTGGAAACACCCCTGGCAAAGTGTGGTTTTGGACTTATCATTTTTTGGTGCAAATACATTAAAGTAACTTGACATTATCATTGAAGACCTGCAATAATAATTTCCATTTTGATTACATAATAATGGCAATATCTACATGTCAAAGTCAAACACGCCCCTTTGCCAGCTGTGATGCTGGTTACTGGTTTAAACTTGGTCCAGGTTTGTAAAAGATGTCTGGGTCAGCACACCTTAATAGCTTCAACAATTGATTGCCAATTAAGTTTAGAATACAATGAACCAATCAGAACCCAGTTTAGGTCAGATAGCTGCTAATGCTGGATATTTTGATGAATCGAAAATTTAAGTTTTTTTCTATGCATAATCTGTTTATGTAATAAAATATGTTTTCGTAGTTTGTGTTGTCCCTTATCAGTGCAAAATTATCACAAATTAAAAAGGATTCATGCCAATATTGTCCAAAACCCATTTCCAAACTTTTGGAGGGCAGTGTGTGTATATATATATATATATATATATATATATATATATATATATATATATTTATTATTTTATATATTATTTTGGAATAATGTGCTGAATGTAACAGCCAGTCATTGAAGTAAATTCTTAATTAATTAAAATTATATTACAGAATATTTTGGATGCATTGAATGCAACCACTGGAATATAGATAGTCAAAAGCCAAATCTCTATTTAAATGCCATATAAATACTAAAAGTTTATACTTTAATAACAGAAGCACAAATGGCCTGAGCTCGAACCAACCAGCAAATTCCTCGAGCACAACTGCATATTCTGCATTTTCAAAGTTGAAATATTGCGAAATGACATCAGGACAGAGATAAAATGTAAGTACAAACACAAAAACCAGGTTTAATTTTGTTTGTAGAACAGTGTCGTATTTCAAACGAGCCTCTGCTGCAATATGCCACAATTGTGATCATGATATTGTAATTTATGCTCATATTCAAACGTATAAAACATAACTGCAGCCCTGAATGAAACTAGCAAGCATGTAAACAAAAGATACAAATATTGCTGGATGACAGCAAAACCTTTTTGTGTCACCATCATGAGATTTGTTCGTTCTCATGTCCTGAATGAATCAGAGGGGATTTGACATGCTGTAAGTATAAAGAAATGCAGAATGGATACGTGACTGAAGCAGAGAGTCATTTACAGCGATAATTCCCTCTTGGTGCCAAAGGAAAATGTTCCATGCACTCCAGCGGGGATAATTGAGGCATCAGAATGATACGAGACAGCTGCCGCTCTCAGGATGAGGATATGCAAAACCATCTTCCCCCGGTGCGCTGACAATCTGCAGGTGAGCGGAACGCAGTGAATCATGGGAAAAGGGCCATCAGAGTCCGGGGAGCTGCCGTCTAAAGGGGCCGTCGCAGTGTGATTGATGACCCGCCCAGCTCGTGGTGATTTGTTGCTCTAATGGATGGTCCGGCCGTCAGGGCCGCTGGCAGCCAATCAGACCGCTGTCACTTACGGGGATGAACGGCTTTCACACACACCTCAGAGATCACTCACCTGACTCTGAAGCCACTTTACACTCCAGTCCAAACACAAAAGTGGAAGGAAATGTCTGAATGTCATTGTATTAGATGCACAAAGTACTGGGGTATTAAGCAATATTTTATTGGAAGTTGACAATGGAAACTGTGTCGATCTGCTGCTCCTGTAGGTTGCGGGGTACCCCAGGGCTCTGTTTTAGGACCGTTGATTTTTTCTCTATACATGATTCCTGTGAGCTCTATATTTAATAAATGTGGCGTTTCATATCATAGTTCTGCTGAAGATACACAGTTAAAACTGCCTTTCAAAGCAGGAAATAATGCGGCTGAAAATTCTTTGCTGAATCGACTTGAGGAGGTTAAATGTTTGATGAACTCAAATTTTTTATGTTAACCTGCCCATGCTCCCGTTTGCGTGTCTCACTTCACTCAATAGGAACTGAAACCAAGTAGGTAGCACACTAATTCTGTTTGCATAGACTTTACACGTTCAGATCATGCCTTCAACATGCTCCTGTTGTGCTGTTTTCACCCTTTAATGAGTCTGAACACATTGAGTTTACAACAAAAACAGCGCACAGGCGATAACTGACAACAAAGATGTAGATTTCACATGGTGTTTTTGCTCATAACTTAATGAAAAATGGCACATCACCATTTACAGCAGATAAAATCAACATAATCCATTGCCTCGATCATGAGATATTATTCACGGAGTGATGTAACATATTTGGCTAAAAACATGTCTCTCGTCTTTCCGAGATGCAATGTGTTATCCAATGTTTCCAATGCTTGTTTTCCAATATGGAATAACACAAAATTTTTAATTTTAAATCTTAGAAAATCAGCGTTTTAATGCATCTAACTATTTTGATCAACTCTTAACGAGTGCTGAGTAGTCCCTATAAACGGAAGTGTACCACCCGCCGGCGCCACCTAGCAATGTAAAAATTAATAATCATATTTTTCAAAACTACTGCCTTGAACAACACAAAATAGGTGTCATTTGAAAGCTTAGAGTTTGAACTTTACAATGCATGCAATTCGATTAACTCCTAAGTAGTGCTTATTTGCTGATAAATATAAAAAAAGTTTCATAATTTATATAACTGAAAACAAATATTTTTGCTCACAACTTCATGAAACATACACAGATCATAGAAAATGCATTATTTAAAGCAGATTCATACGATTAAAATGTCTCCAAAATCAACATAATCCCTTGCGTCGATCACAAGATATTCCTCATGGAGAGACAATTTTAAAAATGGCCATTATGGGGGAAAAAAGGGCTAAACAAGAAGGCTACCTTGATTCCAAATGCTGTTTTTGATTATTTTATGCTATCACCACAAAATTTGATCCAGATGCAGCTCACATATATTTTTATGTCTTTTATCAGCAGTTTCACAGCATGAGAATGTCCAATTGTAAAGTAATTTATATTATATCATATTATATTATATTATTAGTCTTTACTTTTGTGCATGTCACTCTGAAAAAAACAACTCTTAAAATGGCTTCAGGTCTTAAAGGGCTAAATGATAGAAAGACTGAAATTGTGCTTTTTGGGGGGAAAAGCACATTATTTACTCCAAAAACGAGTCTGGGGCAGTTTTCATCCAATGTAAAAAGTCATGCCACTATCTTAGGCACAATTTTTGATCATCAAATAAACTCAGTAGTAAAAAAATAGTTTCTTTCAATTGAGGAGAATTGCAAAATCGAAGTCAGTTTTATTAACGAATGATCTTGAAAAAGTTATACAACGCTTTACAACAAATGACACTTGCTTTGCTATTTTGTCCTTAATGCAGTGACATTCTGATTTGTGTGTCTGAACACGAACAGACTCTGTCGTTTAAATGTAAAATATGCTGCTTACAGTGTTTTCTTGTTACACCTAAATGTCATGCCCGTCTTCAGAGGGACAGAAGCATCAGACGCTCGGAGCCGTTTGACAGGCCTGCTGTTAAAAAAGACACATGGTGCTGCGCTGCCAGATAGACACGAGATGAGAGAACACCAGCATCTCCCACAATGCACTGCTGCGCACACTGTTACAATGAATCAGCCTCACCTCTAGCGGGAAACTGATGTCATTTACCTCCATTAATCATATTTGTGCTCGGAGGAGTCAGAAGTAATAGACTTCCATCGGTACGATACGAGACGCCGGAGTGAACCACAACACAGCAGTTCAGCTCAGCACAACATATGGATCTGTTTCTATATTACAGAACAGTCAACGAGAACATTTAATGCGTGTGAAACAGGTTTATATTTCACTGTAATGTTGAGCTGTATAGTAAAAAAAGTGTAGTGGTTGCAAAACTATGTTCTTGCAACTTCTATTACTAACATGACATCAATAAATGGGTCATTGGCGAATAAGGTTTTTAAAAGTGTAAAAAACATAATGGAGATATAATTAATTTTGAAGTTTTATTAAGTGTTAACAATGAGATTACGTGGTTTTTATAATCAATTAACACTGCTTTTGTCATTTTTTACAAGATGGACAAAATTTGTCACCAAAAAGTTATTCATTTTAAGCAAAATTTCAGTTTTACCGAATGATGATATTTTCAAACAATGCTAACAGGCTGATATCTAGCAAAAAGACAATCAAACATTTTATATTAAGTACAAGTTTTTAAAATATTACAACATTTTCCATGTTTTATAACGGTTACACCGAATGACGTATGAATGCGTATGATCAAGTGAAAACATGAATTTATCAAATAGTTAAGAGAGATTTAGTTACTTTGCTTCATGACCATGTGGTTTGCAGGTGTCTGAATGATGTCACATCCTGTCACATGATATTGACCACATGACTTGATCCAAAATGGTGCCTTTATATTGGTTACTCCGAATGACATCAATGAAATTCATTTTTTCGGTCATTCTTTCTCATAACAAAGCAACGACTTCTACACATAATTTTAACACCATTTTGCACTATGTTGATATATAATGTTATAAAATCATGCCAGAATAAAAAATATCTACATTTATTACATTTTAAGATATTTTAATCACTAATGAAATGGCTGTATTGGCCTTTGGACGGTTAAACCGAATGACCTTTTGACACTTCAAAATCTTTAAAATACCTTTATATGAAGCTAAATATAATTAAAAACTTTTGGATTCAATAAAAGAGATCTAGTTATACTACCTTACATACTTTAGATGTCATATCTGTTTTATTATTATTATTATTATTATTATTAAGGTCTTTGGACAAAACAAATGTTGTCACTTTTGCTGGACATGATATGTTGATGTGTTTGATAATGACGTAGTTTAATGCAATTCTGTCTCATTTTCACAAACTTCAATGATGCTTTTGGACATTCGACCTCATAAGATGTTGTTTTTGCTAGTCATGTGATATAAAAGTACATAAAAGTCCTAATATTGTTTGTTTGAAACATGCAGAATATGTGTGCTTCTGTTTTATGACCAGATGGAGGCAGAATATCATCCAGTAAACAAAGATATTCTGCCTGTGTGTGTGTGTGTGTGTGTGTGTGTGTGTGTGTGTGTGTGTGTGTGTGTGTGTGTGTGTGCAAAAACACAATATACAGATTATATCATAAAAGAGATAAAGGTATGTAAGAAAATGCAGAACAAATTATTAAAAGAAAATTAGTGTTTTCAAAAATACTGTTTTTAACTGCACAAGAATAAAAGCAAATGTAACCAAATATTCAATATTGGGGGAATAAATGTAGGATTTAAGACTGAGGGGATGAGTGTTATATAAAATTACCCCAAAGTGACAAATGAAAAAACAAAAAAAGTCAAAATAATGTAAAATAGCAACCTACATAAACAGAAAGACAGTTGAATGAGATGTTACGTGTAACAAAAATGACATCATAAGATTTAATGTTTAATATCTCAATAGTTTCTCCAATTAGATTATGTTTAAATTAAATTAGGATCAAATGGGGATCTCACGTGTCTCAAGATCAATCAAAACTCTCAGTACGAACACAGTCATCTCTCCTCAAATGATTTGAACTGCTCCACATTCATTTTCAGTTCTCTTACTGTTATTTATTTACATTTCACCAACCAATCTGACACTTTTAAGTCTCCTGAGATATAAAAGAGCAACATCTGAGCAACGTCCAGTGAAATGAAGCACTTCTTGTCACATCGGATGACTCCAGCTCTAATCTGTCCTCATAAAGAGCTGAATTTATCTGAAACCACTGCAGCAGAGGAGTTAATAATGGAGGAAGACGTGCTGGTGCATGATGGGTAAGTGTCTGCAGGTTACATTGTAGTGAATCTCACTGCAGTCTCTAAGATCGTTCATATTCTGTTTGTTGTTTGTTTCTATTGAGCCAGAGAGATCCAACTAACCGCTCTATCGGACAGAACACTGACCTTATTAGTCCCAAAGAGAGATAAAACACTGAAGATGAGCAGATCTTTACAGGAACCTCAGAGAGAAACGGAAACATGCATGTGCAAAAGCATTTTTAAAAATAACATTAACCCTTGTGTGGTCTTCGTTTGGGGGATACACTCACTCCAGAGACCTCAGGCAACAAAATTTAATTTTGTAACAAAATATATATATTTTTTTAAACAAATGTAATTTTACTTTGTTTATTAATGTTTTTACCACACATTTGTGCAGTTTTTGGATGATTTATCATATCTTTTAAATTTATATAAATTAATAAATATTTTTTTGAGTAGGTTTTTATACAAAAAGCTTTTTATGTAAAATTCACTTTATAAAAGACCCACATTTCTAACTTTTATTCATGGGGATAACATGGATAATTTGACATGGTTTAGTGTGAGATTTTTGCCCATCTTTTGGAAAATGCAGTTTTAAAAGTAAAAAAAAAATGATCCACTATTTGCTATTTGACTGACTGAAAGTATTTTCCAGCTGGATTCATATCTAAATATTCTGAAATCACAATTATAACAATAAAAGCTGCTTCTTGTCAAAGTTTAGCATTTTTTTGTAATGAAAAAATCATGTTTTTTAATATTGTTACATTATGATGAGACCCCGCTTAGAAAATGGACAAAATTCATCCTTAAAAATCAAAAAAAAATTCTGTACAAAAAAATAATAAACTTTGACAAAAAGTAATTTTTATTGTCATAATTGTGATTTCATAATATTTAGATATGAAAAATACTTGTGAAAAGATGTCTTTCAGTCAGTCAAATAGCAAATAGTGGAGCTCTGCAGCATCTACTGGTAAAAGTGATTATTTTTTATTTTTTAAAACTGAATTTTCCAAACGATGGGCAAAAATCTCACACTAAACCATGTCAAATTATCCATGTTATCCCCATGAATGAAAGTTAGAAATGTGGGTCTTTTATAAAGTGAATTTTACATAAAAAGCTGTTTTTGCATAAAAAACTTATTTATTTTTTTTTAAATTTATTTATATAAATTTAAAAAATATGATAAATCCTCCAAAAACTGCACAAATATGAATTAAAAACATTAATAAACAGAGTAAAATTTCATTTGTTTTTTTAAAAAACAATTAATTGGTTACAAAATGACATTTTGTTGCCTGGGGTCTCTAGAGACCCCAAAGACCCTGAGTGTGACTTTTTTTTCTACACTAACATAAAAACAAGATATTGCTCCATTGCTCCATTTTTTTTTTTTTTTTTTTTGTAGATCTAGAAAGTGTTAACCACTGTACAAAATTTCATGTCATTTGGACAAAGAGAAAAGGTTTGATGTCTAAAAAGCCCCTATAAGCGTTAGAAACCCCCATACTTTTCAGCAGCAGTGTAAATATCATCATGGCTAATTGTAGTTTTGCCATCTCTCTCTCTCTCTGTCTCGATCTATTCATGCTCCTGGTGGTCTCTGTAAGTCAGCGCATCCTGAGGGATTTGATGCGGATACAAGGAACAGTTTACAGGGCAGGTGGGAAAACAGAGTTGATGTGTTTGTTCACAGTCACTGATTGGTGGATTCAAGGGCATTGTTTGTAAAAGTGATGGATGGCGGTCGTCTCTCTCTCTCTCTACCCCCCTCACCTTCTCCAGTCAATTATTGCTGGCCAGGCCAAACGCCTCGATAAAAAACAGTAAATGTAATTTCATATGAGGGAAGAAAGACTGCTTGGGAATAAAAATAGCCAATTTGTTTCAAGCACAATAATTCATCCATTCCTCTCAATATGACCAGTTATGGTCAGCGCTTAGTCCTAACCGAGCGCTTGGCCAAAACTACAGAACAGAATTAGAAAGAGAAACACATTACAGCATCTGCAGGAACGTAATGCATCAATGTTCGTGAGAAAATTAATGTAGTATACTGCTCAATGAATCTCCTAATAGTTGCCGCTGCCTGTAATGTGTTTAGGGCTGGTGTGAAAAATCACTGACAAAAATCAACAGCGTTCCCTGAGGCGAGCATCTCCGGACAACCAGTTTGAGAAGAGCTCTCTGGAGAAATAAAGCATGTGCTGCAATAATCTAAAGCAGACTTATACTGGAGGACTGGGGAATTTCAACCTAAACAGGTTACGGAACGGAATAAACCTCACAATGCACCTTCCTATTATTTAGTAATATTATCAACACAAATGCACTGACAGTGTTACATAAGAACAACATTTGAACTGAACTGAATCAACACTGAATCTGATTTGAGCTGAATAATGACTTCTTTACAGCTGAAATTTAATTTGTTCCATAACTCATGAATTTTACAACTACTAAACTACTATTTACTGCACTAAAATGCTCAGGATCAGTGTAATTTGATGCCCAACGGATGAGTCTTATGAATCGGTTCTTTTAATCGAATCCTTACATTCACGAATCAGTTGAAGTGATTATTGAATTATTCTAATTTATTTAGTAAAAAGTTATTTTCCTCAAGTCCAATTTGAAGTGAATGAAATAATAATAATGACTCAACATTGAACGGAATAATGACACTACTGAACTGAATCCATTGATGAACTTCAGCAAATAATTGTGACCTGACTCGACTGACCTCCTGCGCGACGATGCTCGATATCCGTACGGCCCGTCTCACCCTGGCGTTCCTGCTCCCCGGCGCCCCCTCCTGCGGGATGCTGTCTCGCCCGCTGAACGACATCTCGCTCATCATCTGCTCACTTCCCCCCGAACAACGGGCATCGTGCCGCCCATCCCGGGCCTGCCCGTCCGCCCCGCGCGCCAGCACGGCCACGACCCCGGTGTGCTCCTGCCCGCCGCCGTCCGCTCTCTGACTCCCGCTCTGTTCGGGCAGGCGCAGACGGGCGCAGGGGAGCAGCTGGAGCGCCGCTGTCTCTCCCTTGAGCGCTGCCACAGTCAAACTGCACTGGCTCGTCTCGCTCGCTCTCCAAAGTCTGAAGTTCCCTCCCCTCGTGTTTCACACACTCTCACGCTTTCTGTTTTTAAAATAACGCAGGGTTTGCTTGACTGTCACTGAGCGAACGTCTGCCACTTGAGTTGGTCTTCGGCAGCATGTGTGCGGCTCCACAGGCTGTCCTGATCTCTCCTCACCTTCCTTCTTCTGCTCCCCTAATCTCTCTCTCTCGCGCGCTCAGCCGGTCTTCCCTCCCGATGCGTTCCCCCTCCCCTCCGTTGATCCTCTACACTTGATCAGCTGTAATTGGTCCTGGCGGTCTGATCCCACAGCTGTACGACACCATCAGTTCTGCGGGCTCATGCCAGGAAACCCCTCTCATTACATGTGCATATGCATTCACTCACCTGAAATGCATCGTTGCTTTACACTTAATGAGACTCTAATGTGACCCGGGACGCTTGTTTAATTTTGTGTGCCCTCAAATGATCCGGCTCTTGTTTAACTGCCTTTTAAATTACAATTCCTCCATTTAAATTGCATTTGAGTTTAAGGGAACAAACAGAATGCTGAGTTACAATTGGAAAAGGAATTTAAAAATCACAAGAAAACGTATGTACAGTAGCTTGACAAAGTCTTCTTTGAAAGTTTTTACTAAAAAAAGTATTAAAAAGCTTGTGGATGGATGGACGGACAGATTGACGCATGGATTGATTGATTTATTGATTGATGGGCAGATGGGTGGATGGTTGAAGAGATAGATGGACAGATGGATGGTTAAATAGAAGTATGGATAGATGGATGGGTGGGTGGGTGAGTGGATGGATGAAGAGACAGAAGGATGGATGTATGGATGGATGGATGAATGGATTGATTTATTGATGGATGTATGGACAGGCGGACAGATGAGTGGATGGATGGATGGGTGGACGGACTGATGGATATATGGATGGTGGATGGACAGACAGATGGATGGACAGACGGACGGATGGACTGATGGATGGTGGATGGACGGACAGGTGGATGGACGGACGGATGGATAGATGGATGGATCGATGGATCAATTGATTGATGGATGGTTGAGGAGACGAATGGATAGATAGATGGATGGACGGATAAATGGATAGATTGATTGAAGGATGGTTGAAGAGATAGACGGATTGATGGATGGAAGGATGGACAGACGGATGGACAGACTGATGGATGGATGGATGGACGGACAGATGGATGGACAGACAGACGGACGGACGGATGGTGAATGGACGGACGGACGGATAGATGGATATATGGATGGAGGATGGACGGACTGTTGGATGGATGGACAGACAGACGGACGGATGGATGGACGGATGGATGGATGGGTGGGTGGATGGATCGATGGATTGATTGATTGATGGATGATTGAGGAGACGAATGGATAAATAGATGGATGGATGGATTGAAGGATGGTTAAAGAGATAGACTGATGGATGGATGGATGGATGGTGGATGGACGGACAGATGGATGGACGGACGGACGGATGGATGGACGGACAGATGGATGGACGGAGGGATGGATGGATGGTGGATGGACTGACAGACGGATGGATTGAATGATTGATGTATGGTTGAAGAGACGAATGGATGGATGATGGATTCAAGATTCAAGATTCCATTCTATGCCATTCTTTAGGGAACCCAAAGTGGTATCAATGGTATATTTGGTAACACAAATTGTATATAATCGCTGAAAAAAACCCTTTTGCCATTTTTATTTTTCAGAGTGTAGAAGAGTTGATCATATGTCAGCATGCTGAAAACATTCTGCAGTTCTCAAGAGCTGAATGACAAATTGTATTATTGCGGTGCATCACAGATGAAGACTGAACAGTGAAGACAGCTGTCAAGTGTTCACGGTGGAAACAATACCGTTTCAGAGAACACTGACAAGCCGCTCCGGACGTCAATAGCGCTTGGAAAACTCCCTCGCAGTGTTGGGTCTGTTTTTATCACAGTACAGCACACTGGCATTGAATATCGGTTGTAAAATCATAAATATTGATTGATTATTCAGCCGTGCGGGATGTGGACTGGGAAGTGTTTCTGCAGAACTGTCTTGCAAGACGTTGTGTAACGGGAGAGTCATGCTCGACCTGTGAGTGTGAGAAATGTCTATTTTGAGTGTTATTTCTGCAGACATGATACAAAAGTGAAGCCGCTCAAAAACACAACTCGGCAGAAATTCCCCCAGACGGGCAGCGAAAGGATAGTGTTCCAAGTTTTAAGCGCCACATTAGCATTCGGACGATTTTGCAAAAAAAAGGCAAGTGTGAGAAAACATGTTACGGATTTAGCTGACAATATTTTCATTCCACAAATAGTTACTAAATATGGTTCATTCTGTCTTAAACATCATTAGGGTTGGGAATGGAGAACATGTTCCTATTTACAACTGGTTCTGATTTGTGAAAAAAAGCAGAAATAAATGACATTCATTTCCATTAATGGTTCTCAAATGTTCATTTTTCACAAAAGTACTACAGTAATCATTAATTGAACTGTTAGGGAATCAGAATCGTTTGATTCATCACGATTCCCGTCCTCTGACATGATAATGAATCATAATGACGAACACTGAAGCACAGACTCAGAAGTGCTGTTGATGAGTTTGACCCAGAGATCCTGCTCAAATTGGAGCATAATTACATGAGTCAGGCTTGTTGAACCGTCCACCTGTAGTCAAACATGAGGAGACTGCTGTGAAACAGAAACTAAATCTGAGTAGAGTCTCATTTCATACTTGCGCAATACATACAGTAATTGATGCAGAACAGAGCAGCGGTCTGCTCTCAGTAGAGGTCCTGTCGAGCCCACCGTGATGAGCTGGGTAATTAGCCTGTGAGAGTTTGACAAAAAACAACAGCGGTCGCACAACGAGCCCCTCTGCCTCACTGCGGGACACGTTCAAACAAAGCCGTCCTGTTCCTGCTCTGAACTCACTAAGAGTTCCCTGTGCTGTAAGAGCGGCACCAACGCCAGGAGGAGTTTAATTATACTGCAGATTTTATACTATGAAACGATGGATGGATGGAGAAAATTATGAATGGATGGATGGATAGAATGATGGATGGATGAATGAAGGGCAGATGGATAAAATGATGGATGGATGGATGGATGGATGGACAGATGGATAAAATGATGGATGGATGGACAGATGGATAAAATGATGGATGGATGGATGGACAGATGGATAAAATGATGGATGGATGGATGGATGGACAGATGGATAAAATGATGGATGGATGGACAGATGGATAAAATGATGGATGGATGGATGGAGAGATGGATAGAATGATGGATGGATGGATTAATGGATGGACAGACAGACGGATGGAATGAATGAATGAATGAATGAATGAATGAATGGATGGATGGATGGATGGATGGATGGAGGGCAGATGGATAAAATGATGGATGGATGGATAGAACGATGGATGGATTGAAGGAGGGCAGATGGATAAAATGATGGATGGACAGACGGATGGAACAATGGATGGATGGATGGATGGATAAAATGATGGATGGATGGATGGACAGATGGATAGAACGATGGATGGATGGATTGATGGATGGACAGACAGACAGATGGACGAATGGCTAGAACAATGGATGGATGTATGGAGGGATGGATGGATAGAACATTGGATGGATGGACGGGTGGATGGAACGATGGATTGATGGACTGACGGATGGATGGACAGACGGATAGAATGATGGATGAATGGATAGAACGATGGATGGATGGATGGATGGATGGATGATAGAACGATGAATGGATGGATGGATGGATGGATGGATGGACGGAAAGAATGATTGATGGATGGATGGACAGACGGATAAAACAATGGATGGATGGATGGATGCATAGATGGAGAGAATGATGGACGGATGGATGGATGGATGGATGGATGGATGGATGGATGGATGGAAAGTTGGATGGATGGATGGATGGATGGATGGATGGATGGATGGATGGATGGACGGACAGATGGATGGACGGACAGACGGATGTATGGATAGATGGATAGAAAAATGGATGATAGACGGATGCATAGATGGAGAGAACAATGGATGGATGGACGGAAAGGTGGATAGATGGAAGGATAGAACGATGGATGGATGTATGGAGGGATGGATGGATGGACAGACAGATAGATGGAACAATGGATGGATGGACGGACAGAAGGACAGACGGTAGCAAAACAAAACTGCAAAATAAAATGACAAAAATTATGCACCCTCCCCATCTGTCATTGGCTGAGCAAACACAAAGCCCCGCCCCAAACTCATGCCATTGGTTAATCCAGTGCCATCATGTCCAGTCCAGTCAGGCCACTCAGAGAAGCTCACTGCAGAATAATGCAGTTAATGGTGCCGAAATGACAAACTTTACCTTTAAATGCTCCTCAAGCACGTTTCCATCTTAAGTTCAGAAGGTCTTGATTATTTTAGAACTCTATAAACTGCTTTCTCAACCATGATATCTACTAAAATATGCTAATAGTACATTTGAAAATAGTATAACAATAAGACAAACAACTATACTAAGCTCAGCTCCTGACGGGATCATTATCGTCCTGACTGGAGGAGCTCCTGCAGGTCTCACGCGCTCGAGACCTTGTTAAAGCAGCAGCCAGGTGAGAAAGATGGCGGTCCCGAGGGCTCTTGCTGACACTGACACCGTCACCTCACCGCAGTGAACAACAAACACAAGACAAAAGCTTTCCTGACTGAGATCAACGGTTTCTACTTAAAATTACACTCCCAAAATATTTAGACATAAACTTAAGATTTATTTATTTGAAATGCATATAAAAATTCCCATGCATTTGGATTACAGCTTCAGCATAAACTAATAAACTTATTGTGATGCATATTTGTCTGGAAAACATCCCAGCTGTGAAACTTCCAGATCCATCACATTCAGTCCTGGTGGTCATTAGAGACACAAATACTTCCACTGATTGTAAAACGTAAATATCAGAAGAACTTCCTCTTAATGTTTTGATGTTTAAGTGTTATCACTTTCAGGCTCAGCGCCCAATCACATCAAAGAGACGTTTATTCATGAGATTATGACAAAAATGGTCAAAAAACGCGACTGCTCGGCCTTATGCGGTAAAAACAACAGCAGATGCTGATGTTGTGAAGCAATTTGTTTGATGTCTTGTTCAACAGAATATTTACTGCAGTATATTTCTGGAAGGGCCAGCATATACAGTGTTTTTGCAGCCGCTGATTTGCAACCTGAAACATTTTAACTGGCTCCTACCAATAACTCTGAATCTCCAGCTGTTTGAGTGCTTTAACTGTTGAGGACGCACACTAGCTTAGACTGGAGTTAGTACTAGTAGTGCTTTGATCAGGATCTGATTCTTTTACATGAACATTTAGACGAATGTATAATAATGTAGAATAAACATCAACATTTAGGTTCAAAATAATCTGGACAAATATTTGAAAACTAATGCTTGATTAAATGCATCAATATTGTGAAATGTGTCAGACTGCAATTTATAATTCAACGCAAGTTCATTAGCATAAACATGTGCTTATAAGTGATAGAAGTTACTTACTGTACAATGCCGCATTTGACCAATTAGAATCAAGTATTTGTGTAATAATCTGCACTTCTCAACAGCGGTGTTATTGTTTACCAAAACTAAAAATGTCTGTTATTTGAAAAAATTTTTAAATTATATATCATTTTAAATTTTTTTATATATTATGGAAGAGGATTAGGGCCAAATCATTATAAAAAAAAAAAAAAAAATTGAGATTAAAGTCATTATAACATGAGATTAAACTCGTTAAATTTCGAGAAAAAAAGTCGTAATGCAATGTTGAGAATAAAATCATTAAATTTTGGGAATAAATTTGTTGTTTCGAGAAAAAACTCATTAAATTTTGACAAAAAAATTGAAATAAAATGTCGAGAATAAACATTAAATTTTGAGAATAAAGTCGTTGTTTGGAGAAAAAGCTCTAAATTTAGAGGAAAATAGTTGAAATAATGTCAACATTAAACGCATTCAATTTTGAGAATAAAGTCATTGCATTTTGAAAATAAAAACGTATTAAATGTTGCAAAAAAAAGTCGAAATAAAATGTCGACATTAAACTCATTACATTTTTGTTTATGCTTATATATTTTCAACATTTTATTTCAATTTTTTCTAGAAATTTAATGACTTTTTTCTTGAAACAACGACTTTATTCTCAAAATTTAATGTTTATTCTCGACATTTTATTTCAATTTTTTTGATGAAAATTAATGAGTTTTTTTCTCGAAACAACAAATTTATTCTCAAAATTGTATTTCAACTTTTTTTCTCTAAATTTAACGAGGTTTTTTTCTCAAAACACAATGACTTTATTCTCAAACTTTAACGAGTTTAATGTCGAGATTTAGACTTTTTTCTCAAAATTTAACGAGTTTTTTCTCAAAACATGACTTTATTCACGAAATTTAATGAGTTTAATATCAACATTTTATTTCAATTTTTTTTCTCAAAATCTAACGAGTTTTTTTCTCTCAAAACACAATGGCTTTATTCTCAAACATTAACAAGTTTAATGTCGATATTCAATTTAGACTTTTTTCTCGAAATTTAATGACTTTTTTCTCGAAACAACGACTTTATTCTTGAAATTTAATGAGTTTAATATTGACATTTTATTTAAACTTTTTTTCTCTAAATTTAATGAGTTTTTTCTCCAAACAACGACTTATTCTCGAAATTGAATGATTTTATTCTCAACATTGTATTTCAATTTTTTTTCCCCAAAATTTAACAAGTTTTTTTTTCTCAAAACACAATGACTTTATTCTCAAACTTTAATGTCGATATTTAATTTAGACTTTTTTCTCAAAATGTAACAAATTTTTTCTCAAAACAATGACTTTATTCTCGAAATTTAATGATTTTATTCTTAAAATTGTATTTCAACTTTTTTTTTCTCGAAATTTAACAAGTTTTTTATCGAAACACAATGACTTTATTCCCAAAATTTAACGAGTTTAATGTAGAGATTTTTATTTAGAATTTTTTTTCTCAAAATTTAATGAGTTTAATCTCACATTATAATGACTTTAATCTCAAGATGATTTTATTTTTTTATTATTGCTTGGCCCTAATACTCTTCTGTTATATATATATAAGATTTCTATTGCACAACTGCTTGATCACGGATCAGATCAGGATCAGAGGAAGAACAGATACATCAAACTGAGCAGGGAATGATGGATCTGTGACATCACTTCCTCTGGTTGGCTGCAGTCAGGATCCTCCTCTCAAATAAGCGCTGCTCTCCGCTCACGACACACTCGTCCTCTGAGGTTACTGTGTTCTCCGAGGGATCTTTAGCCTCGCTTCAGACGGCAGAACTCTGAAGAATCACAGAACCAGAACAGAGAGAAACTCTCCTGAACCGCTCGGAAAAACACTGATCATGCTGCGCAAAAGAGAGAGAGGAGAGATCGTCCTAAAATCAACATGTAGACAAAATTAACTCCATCAAGTCCTACTCGTATATTCATTTCCATCACGTTACAGGAGTAAATGTGCTGTATCATGTTAACTCCAGTATCCCATAAAACTGCAGGTGGTTATGATCTGAGGATTTACAGCTTCATTAAACACCCTCATGTCCTCAAGCCAAAAGACAGGATAGATTTTTACAGTCAATCGCTTGAAAGGTCAGTTCATGATCTCCCTGTGGTTGGAGGGACAGTAAATGTTAACAATGTTCTTAAGGACAGGAAATTGACTGCAGTGTGCGGCGCACGGTCCGGACATCAATGAGGTCAAAGCGTCAGCGCTGGGGTCGTGTAAGACCTTCCAAATCCATACGACTGTCCGTTTTCCTACTGGATTCACACATCTCTTTGTGTATTGTGTCTTTGTTTGGGTGAGTAAATGGTGACAGGATTTTCATTTTGGGTGAAGTGTCCCTTAAAACGGCTGTTTAATCATTACGACACTGACAGAACCCCATTAAGTCACAAGGACGTCAGGTGTTTCAAATTAAACCTGGGAAACCCTCAGGGGCCACGCTTTCTGTGCTGATAATTAATCTTTCATGATTTTTATGGCACCTCGCAGTGAATATTGCTTCATTGATTTGAGCGATGTCCTGGAATAACTCGCTTCTCATTAGGATGAAAACACGCTCCAATTCAGACGGATTTCGACTAACTCCTGAGGTTGAAATCGACCTGCAGAAGCGGAGCTTCCAGCCATGAAGAATAAAAGCTCTCGGGTCGAGATCGGTTCCACTTAAACAGCCGGCCGCATGTGTTTGGAGCCACAGTGTCATCCAGCAAAAGAATCGCTGCCTCGGTTTCGTCTGTGCTTCGCCGGGATAACAAACGACACCATTACTCCGAACACGGATACTCTCTGCCCCACTTACAGCCGGAGTGCTGCGGTAGGCATCTCTATGCCTCGAACACTTCTCTCACGTATCTTCACACACACACACACACACTTAATGTGCTGACACGTCTTTTGTAAAGCCAGGTGCTTTTCCTTCTGTACAGAGTCATTCCACATTCACTATAATGAGGGATCCACGGAAAATGTCCTTTTGAAATTTGTGTCAACATAATCCAAAACCTGTACATGGATGATAAGGGGAAAAAAGGCAAAAAAAGGCAAAAAAAAAGGGCAAAAAAAAAGGCAAAAAGGCAAAAAAAAGGCAAAAAAAGGCAAAAAAAAAAAAAAAAAAAAAAAAAAATATATAGATAGATATATATATATATATATATATATATATATAAATATATATATATATATATATATATATATATAAAATAAAAGAATGCATTTTATTATATAATATAATATAAAATATATTATTATTTTAAATATATATTTGTTTTAATATTAAATATTGTGATTTTTTTATGTAAAAAAAGTGTTGAAAACATGCACTGATTATCTTTATTGAAAAAAGTACATATTCACAGAAAATATGTGAATTGTCAATAAAATAAATTGAAATATTTATACAAAATTAAAATTTAATATATATTATTTTTCAGTGTTTGCTCTTAAATGGCTTAAGAAAATTATTCAAAAACATTTAGGTTAATTGAAATATATTAAATGTTAACAGAAAAAATATAGAATATAAAAATACTTATTTTATTTCAGTTAGTTGTGAAATCAAAATTTCAAATTTTGTTTAGTTTAAGTACTAAAATTACGAAAACAAAAATAAAAATGAATAAAAACTAGGCACTTAAACTCGGCATTTAAAAAGATAGAAAAAATAATTAAAAAATGACTAAAACTGCTTAAACTTTATCTAAAATTAAAATTAAAATTAATTACAATTAAAAATAAATAAATATTGTGATTTTTCTATGTGAAAATAGTGTGGAAAACAGGCATCTTTATTGAAAAAAAAAACATTCACAGAAAATATTAGAATTTTAAATAAAATAAATTTAAATATTCATAAAATATAAAAATTTTATATATATATTTTTAATGTTTGCTCTTAAATGGCTTAAGAAAATTATAATTTCAACCAAAGAGATGGTTGCTTAATAGATTCAAAACTAATATACATAGTAAAAATCTAGTTAAAAATAATCAAGGCATGTTTATATATATATATATATATATATATATATATATATATATATATATATATATATATATATATATATATATAATTGTAAATAAATTAGATATTTGTTACATTTATTTGCATTATTTCCACACATTTTTAAATAAGAAATATGACATGTGGAACTTATGAATGATGACACAAACGAATCACTGAATCGATTCACTGAAATGCACATTCTAATTTGATTCACAGAAATGAATCAAACTTACTATTTGACATTAAAATCAGAAGCGGTAATTAAGTATCTCTCATACTTTAATGACCAATTAAAAAGTGCATTAAATATGCTGCTTAATTTTATATTGCCAGTGAAATCACAGCAAATATACTGTGAATATTCAATAAAGCTCAACTCTTGCTCCTATCATCTAAAAGTCCTTTATAGTGACATGTCTTTGCAAGCTGCCAGAAAGAGTCTTTTCAGCAGTTTATCTAATAGCTAAAGAAAAATGACTTCACAGCCGTGTGCTAAAGATAAAATCACAGCCATGTCAACAGAAATCATTCATGGACCTTATCTGTCTCTAAAGAGAGATCCACCGTGGCCTTTTAGTTGAGCGACTGCCACAGTCAGTCCAGACGCGTGATGCTGACCGCCTAGATCCATTCTAAAGGTGTCAAAGAGACGGAAAAAAATGGGGAAAGTGATGCAGCGGCGGCTGAAGGTGAGCGAAGGACAGTTCTGTCGTTCTTCATGCCGCCACCTTCACAAAGTCACGACCATAGGCAGGAACTTCGGTTCGGCTAAACAGCGTGATCAGATGCTTTCCATCACATCAAGAGACTGACAGAAAGAGGAAAATGGGAGATAATATTGAAAAACTGGCTACAGTTAAAGAGGCAGCTGACCCAAAATGAGAACGTTTACTCACCATCATGTCGGTGCAAACCTGTGTGACCTGCAGGGCGGCGCTCTGGTGACTCACGGGACTGTCATTAGCGCTCGAGGACGATGCATGCTGCTCTTGGTTAATGAACAAACAGCACATTCATTCAAATTAGTACACATAGTTCGAGACCACCGTCTCCAGGGACAAGCCTGAAAAACTACCCTGACGAGACGGAAAGGGTGTATATTCCCAAACACAGACTCAACAGAACCTGTTATTTTACAAGAACTGCTGTCTTGTCAGTGTTGATCAAATCACTAACCCAACAGTAAGTGTGATGCCGCTATTAAGTTTGTCTGACTCACATAATTAAAGTCTGAGATCATTCGTTCACAGTTCATGTAAACAAACTGGAACAAATAACTGACTCAGAGATCCCTGTCATGCTCTGAAACGTAAATAATAAATAAGCTTGTAGCTTTAGCAAACACCCTTAATGAATGGTATTATACATTGTTACAATCACTGTTTAAAATGGCTCCTTTATTTCAGGGTCCTATGATACAGAAAACGGACGGAATCACGGAATCCAGTGGAATGGAATGTAGTAAATAACACGGAATGTCACGGAATTTGTCAAATTTTTGATGAATGAATAAAAAGCAGGTCAGTACACTTAAATCAAATCACGATATAGACTAGTGTCTGTGAATATTAAACCACAAATAAACTATTTAAAAATGAATCTGCATGTGTGCGTCTGAAATGAATGACGTGGAAGCGCGGTTTCATTTACCTCACACACACACACACACACACACACACACTGAAGCACGTGCGACGCTCGTGGTGTTTTCATCCTCTGTCGCTTCACTATATGAGGAAATAAACAAATGAAATTCATCTCCAGAGCCGCTCTAAAAGTCAATTTAACCGCTTCATTTGAGAAAACTATCATCATAAACACAGAGAAACTCAAAGCTCTCGGCAACCCGTCAAAATAAAAGTTCAATTTAACTTGACGGAAACATATTAGTGTTTTAAAGTAGAATTTAGATCAATTAATTTAATAATAAATTGTTAAATTTGAACAGTAAAGCTCTGTTGTGCAGCACATTGTTTGACAAAAAAGTTTAATTTCATGATTAAAAGATAAATTAAATGTTATGCGTTCATTTGATTGCCGGAAAAAAATAAAATACGGAACAGAATTTCTGAAAAAAAAAAAAAAAAAAAATCATAAAAACACTTTTTTTAAATAATAAATGTTGTTGTTTTTAAGAATTCAATTAATTAGAAATGCTTTTTGATTATTAAAATGTAATTAAAACATTAAAATGGGCCCTAAATATCATTGGGCCTTAAAAAATGTAATTTTTTTTGTTAAACTTTTAATAAATTGTTAGTAAATTTTTCATTATTTCCATTAATTAGACATGCTTTTTGATTGCTAAAATTTCATTTAACCATTAAAATGGAGTACAAAAAAAAAAAAAAAACAGAATCCAGAAAAATTAAAACAGAAAAAACGGAATTTGGGAAAAAATAAAACGGAATTCATAGGGCCCTATTCATTATTAAAGGAGTTCTTGATTGTGATTTGACTTTTTTAACTTTAGTTAGTGTGTAATGTTGCTGTTTGATCATAAACAACATCTGCAAAGTTACGACACTCAAAGTTCAATGCAAAGAGAGATATTTTCTTTTACAGAAGTCACTTTTTAAGGACTACAACAAACGACTTGTAGGGACTACAACGAGCTTCTTCCTGGGTTGGTGACATCACAAACCCCCAAATTTACATAAACCCGCCCCCGAGAATAGGCAACGAAGGGGGCGGGGCCATGTTGGGCTGCTTTAGAGAAGAGGAAGAGTTGTTGTAGTCGAGTGTTGTTGTCATGCCGTCATTTTACGCCGGACTGCTTCACAAACGAGGGTCAATTCAACACAAAAGATGAACATGACGGCACATGCTAGTGGATGAGTTGAATCAACTCCACAGCAACTACATCAATTTATCCACTAACCATTCAGAAACGTCTAAAACTTCTTCCTGAGTCTCTCCATCAGTGTCGACTCCGGTTTGAACAATGCCGTCATTTTGGCTGCGTGAGATTCTCCAGCTTTGTTGTTGTTGAGCTGTTAAAGCTCCGCCCTCTTCTGGAAAGCGGAGCTCATTTGCATTTAAAGGGACACACACAAAAACGGTGTGTTTTTGCTCACACCCAAATTTGACAAGCTATAATAAATGATCTGTGGGGGATTTTGAGCTGAAACTTCACAGACACATTCTGGAGACACCAGAGACTATATTACCTCTTGTGAAAGGGCATTATAGGTCTTTGGTGAAGCGGTGAACACAGCGTCACATACGATCCATCACTGCAGCTGTGAATAACCTTTCAAAGGCAGCGCTCGCTTCACGCTGAGGCTGCTGAAAGGTTTGAAGTGAGCGCTCTTTAAACCAAAGTGCGTCAGGGAGCGTTTAGTGTCTCCTCTAAAGTGTCTGTGCTCCTGGCACGCGTCCTTCACCTCAATCTCCATGAGTCTGCAGTTAAAGCCTCGTGCCGGGGATCACTGGCAGAACGGCCTCTGGAGATCTCATTACTGCAGCCCAATGCAAACAGTCTGACATGCTAAATCTTTAATCACACGTCTGCTGGATGCTGCATGGGGTTTGATAACAAGACCTGATGAAATTCACACAGTGCCCGAGTGAAAACAGATCTCAGATGAGTTATGAAAGGAAGAGGTTATCTAATGCAAACGACTGATAAATCATAAAGCAGGAAATTGAAAACTGAATGAATGCTCAGTGGCTAAATTAGATTTGTAATTGTTTTGCTGTACTATTAAAGAAAATGAAGTTAGATTAACTGCAGTGTTTGCTCTTTAAGCCAGACGTACAATCGGTAATGGTGTTTGTAAAATTACATCACAAAGTTCAGCTAACCATGTAGTGGCGTTAAGAAGTCTGATTCATACTAGCAAACGATTCATTGATTCATTAGAATCATCACTCTGAAGTGATTCAGATCATTGAAGTTTGACTCATTTATGATTCATAAATCAAAATTTCACAGAAACTTACTATATATATATATACACATTTATAAATGTTATTTATACAGTATATATAGAATTATATAATTTATAAATGTAAAAAATACATTTAATAAATTAATGATTTTTATCAAAATAAACATTTTACATTTTAAATTACAGTGATTGTAATAGTAATGATTTACACACGATATATGTAAATTGAAATATAAATATACACACACACACTAAAAATAGCTGAAATAAAATTAAACAAATTTACACAGTAAAATACATTTTTTCACTGAAACAGTAATATACCATAAAAACAATGCATTCTGGGTAATTTTATGTGTTGTTTTATATATATATATATATATATATATATATATATATATATATATATATATATATATACCCTAAAAAATAGCTGTAAAAAAAACAAAACAAATTTACACAGTAAAACACAGTTTTTCACGGAAACAGCAATATACCATAAAAACAATGCATTCTGGGTAATTTTATTTGTCGTTTACGAGAAAGTAACCTATAGGCTAAAATAAGAAATATTACCCAGAATGCATTGTTTTTACAGTATGTTACTTCTGTATATTACAATGCATTCTGGGTAATATTATTAGTCAAGAAAGTAGCCCATAGGTTACTTTTTTGAAAACGACAAAAATTAGCCAGAATGCATCGTTTTCACAGTATACATATTTATGTATTCTGTATTATGTATTATATTTATTATGTTTTCACAGTATACATATGCGCATTTTATATGTTGTTGTTTTTTTATACATATTTAATAAGATTACAATATTTCAGATTAAATTACAGCGGTTGTGTCAAATATTGCATATAAATGTGATTCATCCACCTCACTAATTTACTCCTCTTATGGTCAAAACAATTCACAAATCATTCAATTCAAAGATTTCATGGCTAATCAGACATCATAAGCTCTAGTTTCATGGCGTTTGATGCAGCACTAAAGGATGTCATGATCCTCCAAAGACAAATACAGCCTCAGACACGCTTCATAACGCAGATTAATGCATCTAATATCCCCCGCAGCAAACAACCAGACGTGACGGCTGAAAATGACAAGGACAGTAAACTAACACGGGTGACAGCTCCAATAAGACTTCGACGGGATATTAGTGACAAAATTCCTAGACGAGGAGCAGCCGAGAGAGAGTCCAGCGGCTCCATCAATAACGCAGCGCTTTTCTCCAGGTCAGCGCGGCTAATAGAGGTCGACTCCGCTAATAAAAGCTTTGAACTGCGATTTAAAACTTGGCCAGCCGAAGTTCAGCAAAACCTGAACAAATATCAGCCGCTCTCGCATTAAACGCACCTCAGTGAACCTCAACACATATGATGGAGACAAATCAAATTTAATAGTGGAAAGGTGAGAATGTGGGATTACTGACCTCCTCATGACTCTACAAACATCAAACACCACATCCGTTCTGAATAAGAAATGATTTTAAATTCCACAAACACACAATCATGCAGAGCTGTAATTCAAATTTGATTCAGGATCAAGTACAAGTGCTTATGGACCATGACAGAAGAACACTTCATTTCCCAGAATGCACTTATTTATTCAACATATTATGCTATTAATAGAGTCATATATGCAAGTCAAACAACTTGGTAGTGGACACATTGATATGCTATGCTATTTATTTTAGCCATCATAAAATAAATTCTCCACAAATACACAAAATTAGTCAAAATTAGTCAAAATGAATAATGTGATTATTGATGTTTTTGTCACTGGCTATTTATTAATCAAAATTATTAATGCGATTATTGATGTTTTTGTCACTGGCTATTTATTAATCAAAATTATTAATGCGATTATTGATGTTTTTGTCACTGTTTGGCTATTTATTAATCAAAATTAATAATGCGATTATTGATGTTTTTGTCACTGGCTATTTATTAATCAAAATTATTAATGCGATTATTGATGTTTTTGTCACTGTTTGGCTATTTATTAATCAAAATTATTAATGCGATTATTGATGTTTTTGTCACTGTTTGGCTATTTATTAATCAAAATTATTAATGCGATTATTGATGTTTTTGTCACTGTTTGGCTATTTATTAATCAAAATTATTAATGCGATTATTGATGTTTTTGTCACTGGCTATTTATTAATCAAAATTATTAATGCGATTATTGATGTTTTTGTCACTGTTTGGCTATTTATTAATCAAAATTAATAATGCGATTATTGATGTTTTTGTCACTGTTTGGCTATTTATTAATCAAAATTATTAATGCGATTATTGATGTTTTTGTCACTGTTTGGCTATTTATTAATCAAAATTAATAATGCGATTATTGATGTTTTTGTCACTGTTTGGCTATTTATTAATCAAAATTATTAATGCGATTATTGATGTTTTTGTCACTGGCTATTTATTAATCAAAATTATTAATGCGATTATTGATGTTTTTGTCACTGTTTGGCTATTTATTAATCAAAATTATTAATGCGATTATTGATGTTTTTGTCACTGTTTGGCTATTTATTAATCAAAATTAATAATGCGATTATTGATGTTTTTGTCACTGTTTGGCTATTTATTAATCAAAATTATTAATGCGATTATTGATGTTTTTGTCACTGGCTATTTATTAATCAAAATTATTAATGCGATTATTGATGTTTTTGTCACTGTTTGGCTATTTATTAATCAAAATTAATAATGCGATTATTGATGTTTTTGTCACTGGCTATTTATTAATCAAAATTATTAATGCGATTATTGATGTTTTTGTCACTGTTTGGCTATTTATTAATCAAAATTAATAATGCGATTATTGATGTTTTTGTCACTGGCTATTTATTAATCAAAATTATTAATGCGATTATTGATGTTTTTGTCACTGTTTGGCTATTTATTAATCAAAATTAATAATGCGATTATTGATGTTTTTGTCACTGGCTATTTATTAATCAAAATTAATAATGCGATTATTGATGTTTTTGTCACTGTATGGCTATTTATTAATCAAAATTATTAATGCGATTATTGATGTTTTTGTCACTGTTTGGCTATTTATTAATCAAAATTATTAATGCGATTATTGATGTTTTTGTCACTGTTTGGCTATTTATTAATCAAAATTAATAATGCGATTATTGATGTTTTTGTCACTGTTTGGCTATTTATTAATCAAAATTAATAATGCGATTATTGATGTTTTTGTCACTGTTTGGCTATTTATTAATCAAAATTATTAATGCGATTATTGATGTTTTTGTCACTGTTTGGCTATTTATTAATCAAAATTATTAATGCGATTATTGATGTTTTTGTCACTGTTTGGCTATTTATTAATCAAAATTATTAATGCGATTATTGATGTTTTTGTCACTGTTTGGCTATTTATTAATCAAAATTATTAATGCGATTATTGATGTTTTTGTCACTGTTTGGCTATTTATTAATCAAAATTATTAATGCGATTATTGATGTTTTTGTCACTGTTTGGCTATTTATTAATCAAAATTATTAATGCGATTATTGATGTTTTTGTCACTGTTTGGCTATTTATTAATCAAAATTATTAATGCGATTATTGATGTTTTTGTCACTGGCTATTTATTAATCAAAATTATTAATGCGATTATTGATGTTTTTGTCACTGTTTGGCTATTTATTAATCAAAATTATTAATGCGATTATTGATGTTTTTGTCACTGTTTGGCTATTTATTAATCAAAATTAATAATGCGATTATTGATGTTTTTGTCACTGTATGGCTATTTATTAATCAAAATTAATAATGCGATTATTGATGTTTTTGTCACTGTTTGGCTATTTATTAATCAAAATTAATAATGCGATTATTGATGTTTTTGTCACTGTTTGGCTATTTATTAATCAAAATTAATAATGCGATTATTGATGTTTTTGTCACTGTTTGGCTATTTATTAATCAAAATTAATAATGCGATTATTGATGTTTTTGTCACTGTATGGCTATTTATTAATCAAAATTATTAATGCGATTATTGATGTTTTTGTCACTGTTTGGCTATTTATTAATCAAAATTAATAATGCGATTATTGATGTTTTTGTCACTGTTTGGCTATTTATTAATCAAAATTATTAATGCGATTATTGATGTTTTTGTCACTGTTTGGCTATTTATTAATCAAAATTATTAATGCGATTATTGATGTTTTTGTCACTGTTTGGCTATTTATTAATCAAAATTATTAATGCGATTATTGATGTTTTTGTCACTGTTTGGCTATTTATTAATCAAAATTATTAATGCGATTATTGATGTTTTTGTCACTGTTTGGCTATTTATTAATCAAAATTATTAATGCGATTATTGATGTTTTTGTCACTGTTTGGCTATTTATTAATCAAAATTATTAATGCGATTATTGATGTTTTTGTCACTGTTTGGCTATTTATTAATCAAAATTATTAATGCGATTATTGATGTTTTTGTCACTGTTTGGCTATTTATTAATCAAAATTATGAATGCGATTATTGATGTTTTTGTCACTGTATGGCTATTTATTAATCAAAATTACTAATGCGATTATTGATGTTTTTGTCACTGTTTGGCTATTTATTAATCAAAATTATTAATGCGATTATTGATGTTTTTGTCACTGTTTGGCTATTTATTAATCAAAATTATTAATGCGATTATTGATGTTTTTGTCACTGTTTGGCTATTTATTAATCAAAATTAATAATTCGATTATTGATGTTTTTGTCACTGTATGGCTATTTATTAATCAAAATTATTAATGCGATTATTGATGTTTTTGTCACTGTTTGGCTATTTATTAATCAAAATTATTAATGCGATTATTGATGTTTTTGTCACTGTTTGGCTATTTATTAATCAAAATTATTAATGCGATTATTGATGTTTTTGTCACTGTTTGGCTATTTATTAATCAAAATTATTAATGCGATTATTGATGTTTTTGTCACTGTTTGGCTATTTATTAATCAAAATTATTAATGCGATTATTGATGTTTTTGTCACTGTTTGGCTATTTATTAATCAAAATTATTAATGCGATTATTGATGTTTTTGTCACTGTTTGGCTATTTATTAATCAAAATTATTAATGCGATTATTGATGTTTTTGTCACTGGCTATTTATTAATCAAAATTAATAATGCGATTATTGATGTTTTTGTCACTGTTTGGCTATTTATTAATCAAAATTATTAATGCGATTATTGATGTTTTTGTCACTGTTTGGCTATTTATTAATCAAAATTATTAATGCGATTATTGATGTTTTTGTCACTGTTTGGCTATTTATTAATCAAAATTATTAATGCGATTATTGATGTTTTTGTCACTGTTTGGCTATTTATTAATCAAAATTATTAATGCGATTATTGATGTTTTTGTCACTGTTTGGCTATTTATTAATCAAAATTATTAATGCGATTATTGATGTTTTTGTCACTGTTTGGCTATTTATTAATCAAAATTATTAATGCGATTATTGATGTTTTTGTCACTGTTTGGCTATTTATTAATCAAAATTATTAATGCGATTATTGATGTTTTTGTCACTGGCTATTTATTAATCAAAATTATTAATGCGATTATTGATGTTTTTGTCACTGGCTATTTATTAATCAAAATTACTAATGCGATTATTGATGTTTTTGTCACTGTTTGGCTATTTATTAATCAAAATTATTAATGCGATTATTGATGTTTTTGTCACTGTTTGGCTATTTATTAATCAAAATTACTAATGCGATTATTGATGTTTTTGTCACTGTTTGGCTATTTATTAATCAAAATTATTAATGCGATTATTGATGTTTTTGTCACTGGCTATTTATTAATCAAAATTATTAATGCGATTATTGATGTTTTTGTCACTGGCTATTTATTAATCAAAATTAATAATGCGATTATTGATGTTTTTGTCACTGTATGGCTATTTATTAATCAAAATTACTAATGCGATTATTGATGTTTTTGTCACTGTTTGGCTATTTATTAATCAAAATTATTAATGCGATTATTGATGTTTTTGTCACTGGCTATTTATTAATCAAAATTACTAATGCGATTATTGATGTTTTTGTCACTGGCTATTTATTAATCAAAATTATTAATGCGATTATTGATGTTTTTGTCACTGGCTATTTATTAATCAAAATTATTAATGCGATTATTGATGTTTTTGTCACTGTTTGGCTATTTATAAATCAAAATTACTAATGCGATTATTGATGTTTTTGTCACTGTTTGGCTATTTATTAATCAAAATTATTAATGCGATTATTGATGTTTTTGTCACTGTTTGGCTATTTATTAATCAAAATTATTAATGCGATTATTGATGTTTTTGTCACTGTTTGGCTATTTATTAATCAAAATTATTAATGCGATTATTGATGTTTTTGTCACTGTTTGGCTATTTATTAATCAAAATTATTAATGCGATTATTGATGTTTTTGTCACTGTTTGGCTATTTATTAATCAAAATTATTAATGCGATTATTGATGTTTTTGTCACTGTTTGGCTATTTATTAATCAAAATTAATAATGCGATTATTGATGTTTTTGTCACTGTTTGGCTATTTATTAATCAAAATTATTAATGCGATTATTGATGTTTTTGTCACTGTTTGGCTATTTATTAATCAAAATTATTAATGCGATTATTGATGTTTTTGTCACTGTTTGGCTATTTATTAATCAAAATTATTAATGCGATTATTGATGTTTTTGTCACTGTTTGGCTATTTATTAATCAAAATTATTAATGCGATTATTGATGTTTTTGTCACTGTTTGGCTATTTATTAATCAAAATTATTAATGCGATTATTGATGTTTTTGTCACTGTTTGGCTATTTATTAATCAAAATTATTAATGCGATTATTGATGTTTTTGTCACTGTTTGGCTATTTATTAATCAAAATTATTAATGCGATTATTGATGTTTTTGTCACTGTTTGGCTATTTATTAATCAAAATTATTAATGCGATTATTGATGTTTTTGTCACTGTTTGGCTATTTATTAATCAAAATTATTAATGCGATTATTGATGTTTTTGTCACTGTTTGGCTATTTATTAATCAAAATTATTAATGCGATTATTGATGTTTTTGTCACTGTTTGGCTATTTATTAATCAAAATTATTAATGCGATTATTGATGTTTTTGTCACTGGCTATTTATTAATCAAAATTATTAATGCGATTATTGATGTTTTTGTCACTGTTTGGCTATTTATTAATCAAAATTATTAATGCGATTATTGATGTTTTTGTCACTGTTTGGCTATTTATTAATCAAAATTACTAATGCGATTATTGATGTTTTTGTCACTGTTTGGCTATTTATTAATCAAAATTACTAATGCGATTATTGATGTTTTTGTCACTGTTTGGCTATTTATTAATCAAAATTAATAATTTGATTATTGGTGTTTTTGTCACAATTTGTCTATTTATTAGTCAAAATTAATAATATATATTTTTTATTATTTATTTATTTTCTTTTTTTTACTTATTGGCTATTTATTTATTTGGGATTATTCAGTCAAAAATGACAATGTCACCCCAAACCTGAATGACTTTCTTTTTTTATGTGGAACAAAAAAGATCTAAAAATGTTTTTTAAAAAAAAGGTAATTGAATGTCAGCGTTCTTCAGACATTCTTCTTTTGAGTTCTGCAAAAGAAATGAAGTCATACAGGTTTGAAACGACATGAGGGCGAGTAAATGATTCATTTTTGTGTGATCCCTCATGAACAGACGTCTGCAGTCTAGAGCACTGCATTAAAGCGTGACTCCCATTGACTCGTCTTGCAGAACGGCCACAGACATCCATTTTCTAGCAATTCTATCTGTGTTTTCTGCAGAATCACATACCTGAAGCCTCCGTGGGCGAGACCTGTAGCCGTTCTCACAGACACCATGAGCGATGGCGGCGAATACAGGCCAGCAGCTGTGATTTATTACACAGACTACAAATGCTGTTTGTGCATAACTGAAAATAATAGCCTGTACATACATGAAGATAAAAATAGGTGGCGAATGAGATGAGGAAATGATTCTTGTGTGTTTACGTCAGCTTGATGGGGACGTGAAGTATACATGTTTTATTTGCAGCATAACCCTGTACACCAGGGAACTCGGCTTGTGCCGAATGTGGGAAATAAATGGAAAACATCATGTAATATTATCAGTAATGTGTAAAGGCTGCGGCCTACTTCCATATGGAGAACGGAGCGCTGCTGTCAGCTTGATCGGTCCCCTGTGCAGGAGACGCGCTCTTCCCTGACCCGTGCACGTGTGCACTAATGAGTGTGTGTGTTTACTGTGCGTTAAAATAAATAAATAAATAACAATAAAATAAGATCTCTAGATCGGTAGTTCTCACATTTAGAGTTAATAAAATATATTAAAAAATAAGAGAAAATAAAGAAAACATTCTCTACATCAAAGATTTTAGTTGGTTTTGTGTTATGACAAAATATATTAAAAATGAAACAAAAATAAAAAATTTATTAAAATCTACAAAAATACAATCAAACTAAATAAAAATAAACAAAAGAGAATAAAATAATAAAATAAAAACATAAAATATAATCAAAAATACAATGTCATCAACATCAGCAGTTCACAAATCAAAAAATAAACAAACAATAAAATAAAATAAAATAAAATAAAATAAAATAAAATAAAATAAAATAAAATAAAATAAAATAAAATAAAATAAAATAAAATAAAAATAAAATAAAATAAAATAAAATAAAATATTGGTAGTTCTCAACAAGTTTAGCATTATGACAAAATATACACAAAAAAGAAAAAATTCTCTACATTAAAGTTCTCGACTGTTTTGTGCTATGACAAAATTAATTAAAAAAAAAAAAAAAATTAAAATACAAAAAATACAATCAAACAAAATAAAAATAAATAAAACAGAATAAAATAATAATAAAACAGAAATATAAAATATAATAAAAAGTCATCAACATTAGTAGATCACAAATCAAAAAATAAAATAATAATAACAATAATAATAAAATAAAACATGAAAAACTAAATAAAATAAATGATCTACATCAGCAGTTCCCAAATGGTTTTGTTTATAAAATAAAATAAAATAAAATAAAATAAAATAAAATAAAATAAAATAAAATAAAATAAAATAAAATAAAATAAAATAAAATAAAATAAAATAAAATAAGCTTGATGGTTCCTCTGACTGGGAAACAAAAGCCACTATTCTAACCCATTTTAAATCCAACACATGAAGATAAACTACATCACCCAGTCCTAGTTTGTGTTCGGTCTGAATGCCATGTGCTTCAGTGCTTCCACAATCATCTCACAATCTGCCGAGATGACACTGAGAACATATGGCCAGACAGAAAGCCAAGCCATGCATGCGGTCGGCTGGGGAGAAACTGTTTTCCCAAACACGGCCATGAAACTGAGCACATGTGAACACCTTCTCCATCTGAAACGGGCAGATGGTCCAAACTACACGCCTCTAAACTGAACGGCAGGTGATCGGGTCTGGATCAGTCCCACGGCTTCTCTCCAGCGTATGAAACACAGACTCTCAATCTCTAATGTGACCGGATCAGACATCTTCACACACTGCAGAACTGAAAAAATAAAAAGATCTTGCCCACACAGAGCAGCTCAGAGATTAGTGAAATACTGAGGAAAAATGACCGAACACAGAACAGAAGAAGCTCCTCTATAGTTCTGGCATCAATCCCAGAGTCGTGTCCTAAAACTGCACAGCAAAACCGCTTAAGTCAGCGTTCACAATCATATGAATGATACTCGCTTTTCCCAAAACCTAGTTTCAGCCCCTCGGGATCCAGTCAAATCACAGTGAACCAATTTACATGATTCCCCATTGTCTTTTCGAACTCTCTGCCACACAGCATCTGTTCAGATTCATAGGCTTGTTACAGGAGCAGAACTGAGCAGATGGTTTGGCTAAGTTCAGCTGTAGTGTTTGATTCAGTAGTTTGGGTGTTTTCAGGAGGTCAGTGACTGGTTCACCCCACTGCCTCTCCAGATGAGCCGTCCCATCCCCACGCCCCCCGTCCCGCCGTGATGGATTGACCCGTGAAGATCCGATCTGCTTGAGGACCAGAGACCGAGCAAAGAAAAACGAAAAAAGCAATCTTTGCACATATATGCAGTTAGTTCGAATGTGTGGTTATGAACAGAAAACCATGTTCAAGTGACACATTCGAATAAAAGATTCAGTTCAGTCAAGCATCAAGATTCAGATTTCATTTTTTACATTTTTGTTCACATCAAATATAAATGTAATAACTAAGATATGAAACAATGTTTAAAGATCATATCAGTTAGTTTATCACTATATATATATATCAAGAGTTTGGTTCCAAAACACTATAAATTCATTTTGACTAATTTGAGTAAAATTGTGTTTTCTTTACCAAGAAAGCGGCAAGATTATTTTCTGTTTCATTACATTAAAATTACACTCAATTATGTTTTTCTTTATAATAAATAAAGTTTAGAATTACATAATCATATTTCTACTCCATTTTTTTAAATATAAATATTTCAATCGCAGCTGATTTATTCAAACATGCATTAAATATTGAAGAACATTATAAATTATAATGAATATGTAACGGTGCATCGCTATATTTATCTTTCTAGAGCACTTTTCTAGCTGACTAATGAGTTTATGGTCACTGAATATGTTTTTCTGAGGTAAATGTGACGTCACGTGACATTGTTTAAGTTTTATTGAGTCTTTCCGAGGTTGAAGCACTGATTGAGCGATTACACGAGACATGATACGGATTTCAGTAAGTTGTACTGTATATTTTAACATACCTTCAGATGTTCATGTTTATTTCGCTGTAACTGGTATTAAAGCGGAGGAGAGGATGATCACATGCTTCACTTTAACTGAGGCGCTAAAGCGATCCGTCACGCCACATTAAACAGCGCCAAAATGGTATTTATTTTTTTGAGTCTCATAATAAGATGGACGTCATTTGAAATCTGAGACTTTCATATCAAAAGTAACAAAGATTATTGTGATTTATTGGATGGGAGGAGCTACATATTCTGCTCAACTGAAAACAGACTAGACTAATCCATTCTTGGGATTTAAGAATCAATATCGGTTCGTAAAAATGAGAATCGATTAAAATCGAGAAATCGATATTGTTTACCCAGCCCTACTTGTTAATGTCATAAATTATTTGTCATTACTGATTAAAGAGTATCTGGCGCCACCGCATGGTTAAAATAAACACATTTGCCGAGTACATTGGTATTAAAAACAGCTTTTAAAAACGGTTCATGATTCAGAAGTTTGATGCTGTCGTGGAACTGGTGTTTATCGTGCAGCAGCAGAACAAACAACAATAATGGATCTGATGAATGATGAAATGTTTTGTGGTTTAGATGTGCATATTCATGTTCTCAGTCAGTACTGCACTGTAATGTGAATGACCCTGTTAAAAAAAGCATAAACATCCCAGACTGTAAATCTCACTCAGTTCAGCCCTGAAGGTCCAAATCAAGGCTCTGGCATCTGAGAGATGAGGGCGGAGCGGGTTCGAATCAATGCAGTCTAGAACAGGCGCCTATTTCAATTACACACCATAATGAGCCGCCCCCAACGCCACACCCGCCCCATCAAGATTAATGGCCCCCACGCTGCCAAAATGGGTCACCTGTGGCAGGAGGGCTTCAGTCTTTAGTGTGTAATGTTGCTGTTTCAGTTCTTCTCTAAATCAGTGTTTCTGAACTCCCTGAAACGCCTCCATCTTCACAATATTCCTCATTTAAATAATTCATACACAGAATAAAGGGGCGTGGCCCGGTTGAGTTAGTTAATAGTGTGTTTCGGGACATTTCCCAAATGACCAATCACAATACACTGCTCCAGCCGACCAATCAGAGCACATTGTGCTTTCCAGAAGGAGGGGCTTCATAGAGACAGTAGAGCACAAAAATAACATCAAGACTTTGAAAGAGGGCATTAAGATTATACTGCAGTGCTGATATTTAAAATGACCATGGTTTAAAGGGCATCATGATGAACTTCAGGAGCGTGTTTCATCACTCACTGTCACACATCAGTCAAACACACAGCAGCCGCTCACACTGAGTCAGCACTAATACAGACAAGCAGCGGGAACATGATCCATGATATTATACGTGCCCTCATCGCTCCTGAAGTGCTCAAAATGTTGCAACTGTCCGTCTTTGGTAAAGTACAAAACATTGGTTAAAACAAAACATACTCTTAAAGCTCTTCTCAGAACTTGATTACCAGTGGAGAAATCTGACAGGCTGATGCGTTATTCTCCACAGGGCGGCACACTGCGAGAAAACAACAATAAAGATGTACAAGATGTACGAGTGCTCAAGAGAGAGAGAGAGAGAGAGAGAAGTGTGGATGTTGGCAAATCACGTTAGATACAGCGGGACGTTTCTTCAGGACCCCTCCGTCTTAATGGATCTGTCCTGATTGGCCCTCAATTAAATCAATGAGATTCATCGGAGTCGTTAGCGATCGACTGTTACCATTAGAGCCTCGAAATATCTTCATCCTAAACATCTCATATCATGAGGAATCACATTTCCTACTTCTTTGCAGATAAAAGTGCTTTATGTTCTTAGAAAACACTAACATTCAGAGAGAAAGAAAGTAGGGATGTATGATATATCGGCCAGCATATCGGTATCGGTCAATATATGTTCATTTTTAATGTTATTGTTATCGGTCTGATAAGAAAATTTGGGCGATATATTAAAGCCGATAAATACAGTTAAGTTCAACAGTCTGTCATATAGGCTACAAAATATTATAATGAAAATTATAATTATAATTGTGTGTTTGGGACATGGATTTCAATGATGAAACTTTTGTTTTTATAATCAGGCTCTCAAAAATGATATAAAAACTTTGATTTATATTTATCGGCCAATATATCGGTTTTCGGCTTTCAAATATAAATAATTATCGGTTATCGGTATTGGCCAAAATTTTCATATCAGTGCATTCCTGAAAGAAAGAAAGAAAGAAAGAAAGAAAGAAAGAAAGAAAGAAAGAAAGAAAGAAAGAAAGAATATATGATATATCGGCCACCATATCAGTATCGGCCGATATATGTTCATTTTTAATGTTTTCGTTATCGGCCCAATAAGAAAATGTATTAAAGTTGACAAATCATGGATTATTTCCTTCAGCTGAGACACTTCAGATGTGAACTGTCTGCCATGATGATTTTGAATTGCTTGAAATATGATTGAAATCCCTTCAAAAAGGAAAATACAGTAAAGTGCAACATGTGCAGCACAAGTCTGTCATCTAAGCTACATAATATTATAATGAGAACATTATAATTGTGTGTTGGGACATGGTTTTTAATGGTGAAACTTTTGTTTTTATAATCAGGCTCTCAAAAATGATATAAAAACTTTGATTTAGATTTATCGGCCAATATATCGGTTTTCGGCTTTCAAATATAAATAATTATCGGTTATCGGTATTGGCCAAAATTTTCATATCAGTGCATTCCTGAAAGAAAGAAAGAAAGAAAGAAAGAAAGAAAGAAAGAAAGAAAGAAAGAAAGAAAGAAAGAAAGAAAGAAAGAAAGAAAGAAAGAAAGAAAGAAAGAAAGAAAGAAAGAAAAAAAGAAATTTTATTTTATTTAGGGCTGTTGAATGATTAAAATTTTTAATCAAATTAATCAGAATTTTCAGTGGATTAATCAGGATTAATCACTATTATTATTATCATTATTATTATTATTATTTTTTTTACAGTGTTAATTTCGCCACCTATTTTTAATTTAGTCTTAAGTCTTATGCTGCGTCCCAATTCGCATACTATGCGTCCTAAATAGTATTCAAAAAAAGAATTAGTATGTCCCAAATCGTAGTGTGTTGAAATGAGTATTCCAAAGATACCCGAATGGTGTACTTTTTCCGGTTAGAATTCGAAGTGCAGATCCGTGCACACTTCTAACGGCTAATATTGCCCATAACACATTGCGCTGTGGACGAGGATTCGATTAGAACTACAAATATGAATAAAAAGTGTTTAAAAACTACAAACATGACGGACGTGCGAGGTACGACGGTTAAGATAAAGGGGCTTGAATGATTAATAAGCAGTGTCTAACCTGACAAAAAGATATTTATTAAATGTTATCCACATTATATTTCATTTGCAACAGCATTGTGAACTTTTATAACGATGCGTTTGGTCATTAACTTTTAAATGCATCATTATGCAAAGATGAGGAGAGTTCTCTGCATGAAAGACCCATGACTGGCAGATCAACGTGCGACTACATTTCTCTCCGAAACGGTTTAATTCAATGTGGAGGATTTTAACTGTGACAAGATGATTGACAGGGTAGGTTAAACAGTTACAGGTTGAGTAACTAAGCAACAGAACGTCCGTTAAAGACGCAGTTATGACGAGGTAGTATGTCCCAAAACTTGCATACTCTTCTACTACACACTCAAAAGTATGTACTTTTTCTTTACAAAAACAGTACATACTTTTAGGACGTAGTATAAGTAGGCGAATTGGGACGCAGCATTAGTCTTGTGCCAAATGTCCTTGTTAGTTTTAGTCATATTTAGTCATTCACATATCTTTTTTTGTTAGTTTCTTGATAACAGACCGCTGCTAACTATAACACACCGTCGCCATGAAAAACAGAGCGTTGCCATGAACACACAGGATTCTAACCGTAGAGACGGAGAGCACTATTTTCTTTAGCGGAAGCAATACAATCGTTTTTAAATCAATAAACTCCTTTTAAATCATAATTTTGTGTCAAATTATTGATTTATTTGGTAGGTAGCAATGTAAGCAGGATCCAAACTCGTTCTGAATATTTTAAAGGTGTAACAGCTGATGAAAAAGCAGAGACGATTGTAGACGAAAATGAAGAGGGATTTTATCTTAGTTTTTATTTTATGCAAAACATTTTCGTCTCGTCTTTTTTCGTCAAATTCATGTTAAATTAGTCTTAGTGAGCGTTTTTGGACAGTGGTGCAGTCTTGCCATCGTCTCGTTTTAGTCTTGAAAAAAAGGTCGTTGACGAACATATTTCGTCTTGTCTGACGAAAATAACACTACATACGTGCATACATGTTATTGATATTTGACTTGGTTTAACCTTGTACTTGTTAACTGTACCATCATCATTCTTTTTAAATTTGAATCCGTCAATAGGCCCACTTTGCTCACCTTGCTCCATCTGGCCTCTATCCCAACCACTTCCCTGACTTTCCTGACCTGAATAATTTGTCACACTGCGCATGCGTGAAATGCGTTAAAAAAAATTGACGTAATTAACAACAAAAAACTAATTAACGTCGTTAACTCGCTATTTTTGACAGCCCTAATTTTATTTTATTTTATTTTATTTTATTTTATTTTATTTTATTTTATTTTATTTTATTTTATTTTATTTTATTTTATTTTATTTTATTTTATTTTATGAAACAAAACCATATGGGAACTACTGATGTAGAGAACTTTATTTTATTTATTATTATTATTATTATTATTATTATTGTTGTTGTTGTTATTTTTTTGTTTTGTTTTTTTTTATAAATGTTGACACATTTATTTTTATTTTATGTTTTTATTCTATTTTATGGTTTTATGTTTTATTTTATTATTATTTTAGTCTGTTTTGTTTATTTTTATTTTGTATTGTATTTTTTAGTTTTTAATTTATTTTAAATTTTTGTTTGATTTTTTATATATTTTGTCATAACACAAAACCAATTGAGAACTTCGATGTAGAGAATTTTTTTCATTTACTTTAATTTATTTTTTAATATAACTTGTCATAACTTGTTGAGAATTACTGATGATTTTATTTTATTTAGGGCTGAACACACACACACACACACACACACACACACACACACACACACACACACACACACACACACACACACACACACACACACACACACACACACACACACACACACACACACACACACACACACACACACACACACAGGCTACACAAAATTATAATTAGATTATAATTTAAAAGTATATATAAATTATTTATATTATTAATTATTTAAAATTATTGAATTATCTATATGATTAAATATATAATATAATTATAATTGTGTGTTGTGACATGGCTTTTAATGGTGAAACGTTTTATATAAAATTATAAAAAATAAAAAAAAAATTAGATTTATCGGCCAATATATCAGTTATCGGCTTTCAAATATGCAAAAATGTTCATATCAAAAAGAAAGAAAGAAAGAAAGAAAGATTTTTTTTTGCACAAAAAAGGCTTACTAAAGCTATAAGTGGACAGTCAGAGAGAGGGTGGAATAAATCAAAAAAATAAAATGTATGACTATTTTTGACACAAAAAAGGCTAATACTGTAAGGGCTAAATGTATAATAAGACTCATTGGTTCTGTTTACTTCAGTGACCTGTCATATGTGGACTGCTGTTTGATTTTTAGTCTGAATCCTTAACAAAACTCAAATAAATAAATAAATGAATGTTTCAGCTTGAAATAAAATTAGCATGTTCTTCATCTGCATCTCCTCTAGAATGAATCTGTAATGTTCTAATTATAAACTAATGAAATCACTCACTTCACGGCCTGTTTAGGGATCTGACACACTTCTGCTTCAGACAGTGCCATGCATATCTTTACTTTATTTATTTATTTATTTATTTTGAGGTTATTGTGCGCTCCATTTCTGACGTTAGTTAAGCACTGTAACAGTTTTTTAAGATTTCTGAGACGTCAGCGAAAGGGAATGCATAATATTAATCATTCATTATTGATGAGTGTTGCATTTCTTTGGTCTGAATTAATAATCAAACCCCTCATGGCTGAATAAACCGTGTTTGAAAGGCTTGCGCTCAGAGGACTGATGTATTTTCTATCAAAGACACAGAGAGAATGTTTTACTCTGGCAGTAAAAGTTTCATTAATACACATTCCAAGTCTTTTTACGAAAGATTGATCAGAGCACATTATTCCAAATAAACAAATGTTTGTCCTTGAGTGTCTTTATTCACTCCCATATCGACCACATTTCCAAATACATCATTGATAATTATGGAATAATAAACTTTTGATTTTTAAACGTTTTAAAGTTCTAAAGTTCTAAACATGAGCTGTGTCGCCATGACAACTTCTCAAACATTCTAAATTCACCATGGCAACCAAAGTTCCAGCCAAAACACAAGTCATGTGGCTGCAGTGCAAAACTGTGATGTACTGCCACCATCAGGAAAAGGACGGTACAGCAGGTTGGTCGTTCACTGAACTTTTGTTCCAGAGATCATCTCCACAATGCACAGATTACAGGAAACACATTAACACAATGTTCTGATGTAATCACACGCAGATTAAGGGGTAAACATGAGTGTGTGTTAAGGACAGAAAAGCAAGAATGTTTCTGTGCAATGCGTGTCGCTTACTGCATCACCCAGCGAGTGTGTGTGTGTGTGTGTGTGTGTGTGCCACTAAATATAGCCCAACATGAATTAAACACACAGCTGTGGTGTCAAAGAAAGAAACCGTGACCCACCTACACTAGTTTGGAAAAATGAATATTTTTTCTGCTTACCAAGGCTACATTTATTTGATCAAAAATACAGTAAAACATACAAAAAATGTGAAATATTATTACTATTTAAAATAACTGTTTTCTATTTGAAGATATCGTAAAATGTAATTTATTCCTGTGATGCAATGCTGAATTATTCAGAAAGGACATTAAATGGACCAAAAGTGACATTTTATAATAATATAATGTAACATTTATAATGTTACAAAAGATTCTATTTCAAATAAATGCTGTTCTTTTGACCTTTCTATTCAGTAAAGAATCCTGAAACATAAAATGTATCAATTTCCACACAAATATGAACTGTTTTCAACACTGATAATAATCAGAAATGTTTCTCGAGCATCAAATCATCATATCAGAATGATTTCTGAAGGATCATGTGACACTTAAGATGCCGAAAATTCAGCTTTGATCACAGGAATAAATTACACTTTACTATATAGTCACATAGAAAACAGATATTTTACATTATAAAAATATTTCAAATTTTTACATTATTTTTGATCAAATACATTTCAAAAAACGCATTTCAAAAAACAAAAACAAAAATAAATTTTTCCAAACTTTTGACCATCATCTCTGACACCTGAAACACACGTCAAACTTTAATATTCCAGCAGAAATCGGGCTCGGCTGTCATACTGGAGAAGAAATCACACAAACACACACATTTAGATGTTATTTACGCTGTTATATGATAACCTCCGTAAATGAACAGTTGTGTGTATTGTGTTTTTGAGTTTGCTGGATTAGACGGCGATCGGTCTCAACACGAACACGCTGCCAGACAGAAGTTTGGACACACTTGAGTCATCTTATGTGTGACAGAAATGAGTTTATGACAATACAAACTGTGTTTATGTATGAATTTCCTTGATTTGAGGAGGATAGTGAAGAAAGAGCGTCATGAAGTGCTTCAATGAGGGAATCCAGCTCAAATATATGAGTTTTTATTTGTGACACGTGTGTGAAACCAGCAGGTGTATCCAATCTTCCGACAGGCAGTTAAACTCAATACACAGTCTGATCCAGCAGACAAAAGCTCAAAGCACAACACACACACACACATGCACAGTCACACACAAACTCATCTCACAAAGACTCACTGCGGCAATCAATAGTGAATTCTTCCTTAAATCCTGCTGTGGACAGATTAGAAACAGCTGCATTATGACTTCTCTGAGAGGTGGTGGACGGGACACGCCGAATCTGACAGCGTGTACACATGCTGATTAGAGCTTATCTAATCGCTCTAATTAAAGTAATCACATCATCAACATCACCATGACAACAGCATACAACCAAAAAGAGCAGTTTGTGATGAATGGATGATGATAACAGTCGCCCACAATATGTAAATGGAGAGATACGGGTTCAATACGAGATGTGAAATGATCAAATACACTCTCGAAGGTATAGTGACAAGATTTAGGATATAAGATCAAACTCCGCCCACAGGAAGCACATCAGTGACGATTAACTAAAGTCGTAGAATAATAGTCCAAAAGTTATAAGGGCAATTTAGACACTTTGTATTTTAAATAACATATTTTTGTATGGAAGAATTAATGAAAAATATATATATATATATTTTTTTTAAATAATTAACAAAAATACACATAAAATAATAAAAAAAATTAATTTTCTTTGCAGTTCAAATAACAAATTTCTTTAAAAATAATTAATTAAAAATAAACATTATTAAAATATGCATTAAAATTAGGCTATTTAATTAAAAAAATATTATTTTCTCAATTTAGACAGTACAAAGACCACATTTTTGTTTAGAATAATTAAAATGTTAATGTTATTTTTAAAAATTAACAAAAATACGCATAACAGTTTTCTCTCTTTTTTTTAATCATTTAAACTATTTTTGCAATTTAGACACATTGCAGTTAAAGTAACAATTTTGTATTAATGAAAACATTTTTTAAGTATTTAAAAAAGAATTAAAAATATGCATAAGAATTTTAATTATTTTCTGTGCAGTTCAAATAACACATAAAATAATTATTATATTAAAATATGCATAAAAAGGATTTAATTTTAAAAAATATTATTTTTACAATTTAGACACTTTGCACCACAATTTGTATGAAAGAATGAATGATTTTTTAAAAATTATTTAAAAAAAAATAATGAAAAATATGCAAAAATTGTTTAGAATTTTTATTATTTTAATTGCAGTTCAAATAACATTTCTTTACAAAAAATAATTAATGATTTTTTAAAATTATTTTAAAAAAATATGCATAAATATTTAATTTAATAAATACATTATTTTCTCACAATTTTTCGAACTATTTTGTGTATGGAAGAATTAATGAAAAAAAATATTTAAAAAAATATTTAAAAATATGCATTAAAATAATTTAAAATAATTTATTTTCTTTGCAGTTCAAATAATACTTTTATTAGTAAAATAATTAATTAACAAATTATTAAAATTAGTTAAAAATGATTAAAATATGCATAAAAATGACTTAATTTAAAAAATATTATGTTCTCAATTTAGACACTTTGCAGTACAAATAACATATTATTGTATGGAAAAATTAATTAAAAATGATTAAAATTAATTTAAAAGATTAATTAACAAAAATATGCATAAAAATGTATTTATTTATTTATTTTCTGGTGGATATTATCATTGTCTCCAATGCTGTCGATAGAATTTAACTTGCATTAAACACAGATATACTGAATATACTTCATATGAAACAGCTCACATTAAACTGAACGTCACATGAAAAATGCACACATCATGTGACCACTTCCTGTACGCAGGACAGCAGGTGTGAATGAAACGTGACGCTCTCAAACTCAAAAGCACACGCTCATCAGTCATGATTTCATCACGAAGCGTCAATCCCTGCCGCCCTCCTTTCCTTTAATCTGCCAGAGATGAGCATCAGCACACGGGCGTCACGCGTATTAAATTAACCCAGTTACTGTACGCCCGTCTGGGGAAAAGATGAGCTTTAACTCTTCTCAGAGTAATGAGGACTAATGTTAACTATCAGCCTCGTTCAGGAAACTCCAGCACAACCAATCAAGGTCAAGAGCAGAAGCGTCTTACCTGAGTGACTTTCTCGGTGACGTTGTGCGTGCGGTCGATGAGTTTGCAGGGTGCGATGATGTCCATTTCTCCGGCCGGGAGGGCGATGAGAGGGTCCGGTTTGAAGTCCACGAAGTTGAGCGTGATCTGTGGGATCTTACTGATGGCGCGGTACCGCATGAGATCTGAGTCAGAGGTAGAGTTCAGGATGCTGGACTTGTTGTTCATGGCACCTGCGGGAAGAGAGAGATTTTCATTCAGCTTGTGAAAGTCTTCTGATTATTCTCAAATGCTTTTGACATTTACAGTATTTATTAGCAAATCATATCTACACTACCGCTTGGGATCAGTAAGATATTTAAAAATTATTTCTGCAATTTAGACACTTTGCAGTACAAATAACACATTTTAATGAAAAAAAGTTTAATTACTTTACTAATTACTTAAAAAATTATTAAATATATGAATAAAATAATTGTAAAAATTAATTATTTTTTTGCAGTTCAAATAACACATTTATTTATAAAATAATTAATTAACAAATTAATAAATTTAATTAAAAAATATTAAAATATGCACAAAAATAATTTTCCCAATTTAGACAGTGCAGTTCAAAATTAAACACATTTTTTATGGAAAAAAAAATTAAAATACTTTTAAAAATAATTAAAAATATGCATACAAATAATTTAAAAGAAAAGTAATTATTTTCTTTGCAGTTCTTTATAAAAACATAATTGATTAACACATTATCAAACTTAGTTAAAAATTATTAAAATATGCACAAAAAATTATTTAGTTAAAAAAATATATTACTTTCTCAATTTAGTCACTGCAGTTTTAAAAAAAACAATTAATGAACAAAATACATTATTTGAATAAATAATTAAAAATATGCATACAAATAATTTAAAAACGTATTTTCTTTGCAGCTCAAATACATTTCTTTATAAAATAATTAACAAATTATTAAAATTAGTTTAAAAATCATTAAAATATGCAAAACATTTATTTGATTAAAAATATTTTGCACAATTTAGACACTGCAAATCAAATTACACATTTTTGCATGAAAGAATTAATGAAAAAAAATATTGCATAAAAATAATTTTAAAAATATAATTTTCTTTGCAGTTCAAACAACATTTCTTTATAAAAAATAATTAATTAACAAATTATTAAAATTAGTTAAAAATTATTAAAATATGCATAGACTAAATTAGATTATTTAATTAATAAAATATTATTTTCTCAATTTATACACTTTGCAGTACAAATACCACATTTTTATTTAATTTTTATTTTAATTATTTTAAAAGATTCATTAACAAAAATATTCACAACAATTTATCTATTTATTTATTTATTTATTATCATTATGTGTATTAAACTCAGATATATTGAATATTCTTCATATGAAACAACTGAATGTCACATGACCTGCTGCATTACTAAAACATGAGGAAATGCACACATCATGTGACCACTTCTGATTATTATGAATGTTGAAAATGGTTCATATTTTTGTGGAAACCGTCATACATTTAATTTTTCGGGATTCTCTGATGAATAGAAAGTTCAAAAGAACAGCTTTTATTTGAGATAGAAATGTTTTCAATGTCAATTTCCTGCTGTTTTCTCACCCGTGCTGCTGCAGGTGGGCCGGTTCCGGTACTTCCGGTCCCATTCGGGCCGCATGGCCTCGATATCGTCCACCGAAGACGCGCGGCGCATGCTGTGAAAGCTCTCGCGCGAGCGGCTGTTGGTCAGGCTGCAGTTGGACACGGAGGCGTCGGGATTGAGCCGCTGCGGGCGGGGCGAGGACTGACCCAGGGGCAGCGTGGCGGGGTGCGGCGGGGCCGGAGGAGGCGACGAGGGGTCGCTGCCCAGCAGGTTGCGCTGGTCTTCGGGCAGCAGCGAGGGCGGGGTGGTCACGAGGGAGGTGGAGATGGTGGAGGCGGTGGCCAGACGGGGCCGTTTGTGTTCTGGCAGGGGCAGGAGCTCGCCCAGCGGCAGGGATTCGTGGCTTTGCCCGCGGGAGCTGCTGGGGAAACCCGTTCCTCGGCCTGCCTCGGGATCCTCCCGCAGAGAAGATTTACTGTTATTCCGGGAGTTCAGGAGGGGGAGGCGTAAACGGATGCCCCGAGCTCGATCTGCGACAAACACACGGAGAAAACATCATTATGTTTCAGGTTTTGCCATTTGATTTTAATATGTAAATTATCTCTTTTATGATTGGCTAAAAAAATTTTTTTTTGCATGTGAAATTAGTTACAATAACCCATCTGAATACACTGAAATTGCTAAAATTGTAATATTTAAATGAGGGCGGTCATATGTTAATGAGCATATCAGCATTATGTTAATGAGCTCGTGGTTTTCACGATTTCTTTGACTAATGAATTTTCATGAACTTTCCATTACAGTTATTTTGTCATAACTGGATAAGGACGTTAAAATATAAGAAAAATATACTATGGAATTAAAAAAAAAAATATCGTTAATATTATTTAAAAATTTTTAAAACATTTTTGTATGGAAGAATTAATTAATAAAATGTAAAATTATTTTGGAAAATATTGAAAAATATGCATGAAATAATTATTTTCTTTGCAGTTCAAATAACACATTTCTATATAAAATAATTCATTAACAAATTATTAAAATTAGTTAAGAATTATTAAAATGTTTTAATTTAAAAAATATATAAAATATATATTTTATCACTTTAGACACTTTGCAGTACAAATACCACATTTTTGTATGGAAAAAATAATTAACAAATTATTAAAATTATTTAAAAAGATTAATTAACAAAAAAAAAAAAACAACCCAGCTGAAGACAGTCACTGAAATTGCTAAATGTGTAGTAATATTTAAATGAGGGCAGTCACATGTTAATGAACATTATGTTAATGAGCTCATGGTTTTCACAATTTCTTTGACTAATGAATTTTCATGACCTTTGTCACTTTGTCATTACTGGATAAATATGTTAAAATATAAGAAAAATATACTATGGAATTAAAAAATCGAAACTTTAATAATAATTATCATTTTTAAATTATTCAATTATCATTAATGTTATAAAAAATCAAACACAATTTTGTATGGAAGAATTAATGAAAAGAATGTAAAATTATTTTTTAAAAATAATAAAAAAATATGCATGAAATAATTATTTTCGTTGCAATTCAAATAACACATATAAAATAATTAATTAACAAATTATTAAAATATTTTAATTAAAAAAATATATATAAAATATATTTTATCACTTTAGACACTTTGCAGTACAAATACCACATTTTTGTATGGAAAAAATTAATTAACAAATTATTTAAATTATTTAAAAAGATTAATTAACAAAAAAAAGTTACAACAACCCAGCTGAAGACAGTCACTGAAATTGCTAAATGTGTAGTAATATTTAAATGAGGGCAGCCATGTGTTAATGAGCATTATTAAATTATCATTAATATAAAAAAAAATATACACTTTACACTTTTTTCTCAATTAGATTATTTTCTCAATTTAGACACTTTACAGCTCAAATAACACATTTTATGTATGGAAGAATTAATGAAAATATATATATATATTTTTTTATTATTTTCTTTGCAGTTCAAATAACACATTCCTGTATAAAATAATTAATTGACAAATTATTCAAATGAGTTCAAATTATTCAAATATGAAAACAAAAAATGGATACTTTGTTAAGGATGTTCAAATGGAAGAAAAATATACTATAATTATAACTATATATTATAAATTATTAAATATATATATATATATATATATATATATATATATATATATATATATATATATATATATATATATATACAAAGACACACACACACACACACTGTTTTATATATATATATATAGCCATAAAAATAATTTTTCCCATGATATGAGTGTACTGAATGTAATGATTTGAAGCGTTTCATGAAAGAGAAGACGACACATGTGACGTACTGGAATGGCGCCACAGCAGAGGCAGCTTGTGATTGAGATCCTGTGGGTCGTGCAGTTTATCGTCCGGCATGACCTCGAAATTCAGAATGAACATGATCACCACGCCATCTTCATTCTTCACAGGAACCACGTCCACCAAACACAGGAAACACACACCTGAGACAGACAGAGAGACATGCATCACAACTCCATGAACATGATAGTTATACTTCTTTCTTAACCGCACCAAATTCATAATAAAGGTTTTTGTTCTCCATCAATGTCGACATGAAGAAATGAGTTAAATTAAAAATTAAATTAAATAGATAAATTAAATACATTTCACCAATTCAACGATTAGGATTATTATCTGGATGAACTAAAACACATACTATTGAATCATGGGAATCCTCTCCTGGACTAGTTATCATCTGCCAGCGAAATTAAGCCTGATTACAAACCGTGTGTGTCGGTGTGTGTGCGTCTACATGACCAATTAACAGACAAAAACACGCTTAGATATTATAATAAAGCATAACATGCATCATATGACGCTGAAGTCAATCAAAATACCAATATTTTCACAAACACACAAATCTGCATAAAGATGGAAGTACATCCACTATATCTGATCAGTTTAAACACACAGATCCTGACTTTGAGATATGAATTCATCTCCACAGCTGATGACCCTCACGCTTACCTGTCGCTGACACCTGAATCGAACAGACTGACGGACAGCAGAGATGCTCATCAATGAACAGAGACGCACAGAGACTGTAATCCCAGCTGTGTGCGGAGCAGAAACCACACATGGATTACAGGTCCACTAATGCCATCTGGACACCAGCGTGTGTGTGTGTGTGTGGAAAAAGAGCACAAACATCTTCCTCGTATCGTTTATAGTTCATATAGTGCGGCACAAATGCAGAAACACATTTTAAATGTCAGATTTAAAGGTAACATTCATAAACATGATGCCAATTTGATGTGCAATAAAACACTGACAATGAAGAAAATCAATATGAATTCATAATTAACTCTATTTACCTTCTTGGTCTTATTTTTAATGATTAATCAGTGCACGTTATTTTAATATTTAATTTTTTTATAAATATTTTGAATGTTTTTATTTTATATATTTTTTTATTTTTTCAGTAAATCAGTAATTTAATATACAGTAAGAGAGAGAGTTTTATTTTATTTTATTTTTATATCAGATTTAGTTTTTTATTTTAGTATATGAACAAAACAAACTAAAACTTTATTTCAGAAAAATTGTAAAAAATATTAATTTTATTTCAAGTAACATTTTATTTAATTTTTGGCTTTAGTTTAGTTTAATTTAATTAATTTTAAATTAATTTATTAAATTTGATGTGCAATAAAAACACTGAAGAAAATGTAATATTTATTGACTATCAGATTTTAATATTTTATTTTTTATAAATATTTTATATATTTTTATTTTATAATTTTCATTTTTTTTTTAAATTCAGTAATTTTATACATAGAAAGAGAATTAATTTTTTATTCATTTTATTTCAGTTTTAGTTTTTTATTTTTATTTTAGTATATCAACTAAAACTAAAACTTTATTTCAGAAAATATTTTATTTCAGTTAACATTCATTTTATTTCAAGTATCATTTTATTTAATTTTTTGGCTTTAATTTAGTTTTTAATTTTATGTGCAATAAAACACTGTGACTATTTATTGACGATTCACCAGTGCACGTTATTCTAAAGTGTCATATTTTTATATTTTATTTTTTATAAATATTTTAAATATTTCAGTATTTTTAAAAATTCAGTAATTCAGTAATTTTATATAAAGAGAGAGAGAGTTAGTTTTTATTCATTTTTATTTCAGTTTTGGTTTATCATTTTAGTATATCAACTAAAACTAAATGAAAATTAGACATTTTGCCATGTCTTTTATTTCAGAAAACTTAAAAAATATATATTTTATTTCAGTTATCATTTATTTTATTTCATGTAAAAACTTTTATATGGCTTTAGTTTAGTTTTAGTTAATAGTTTCCCTTCACATCTGACCTCATCAGACCATCTTATTTTGTCACTTTTCACCATCTAATCATTTTGTTTTCACAGAGAAGATCATTTTTCCCCTCACAGAGAAACGTATTATATTGTGGAAGTAAAATGGACTGTGAAAAGAGTTTCATGCTGACTGGTTGACAGATATGTACAAAAACAAAACGAAACATGATATGATGTATAAAATGATATAAAAACACTGAGACAAACTCAAACAGCTGCAGATCTCAGTGACTGTATGAATGAATACACACATGAACAATAACTTAAAAAAGCCATATTGACGTGAGAACGGTGTCCTGAAAAATACATAATCCCAGAGGCAGCATCTAAACACACAGAACACACTGAACACACACACACATGTGCAGATTAAGAGTGGTCAGGAGGAGGGATTGGACTGTAATTCATTACGCTTCCGTCCACTTTAAAAGACTAATCCACTCTAAGATTCAGATGCCACACACACACACACACACACACACCATCACAAACTACATCTGTATATTTTCATCATCTGTATGTCTGGATGAAGTTATATAATCCCAATGAAGTGCTCCGAGACCCAAATCACTGATGTCCTGCTTTAAAACACACGATTGTTCTCCTCATGTGTAAGTCGCTTTGGATAAAAGCGTCTGCTAAACGGTTACATGCACACGGAAATGTACGATAGAAAATATGAAAATAAATCAGGACATAAATATGAATGTTCCCCAAAACAATAAAATGCATGGAGAACGGTCACTGTGAGAAGAAGACATTCATTCTGATTAGATATAAATAATACTGAAAAAAATTAAATACATTTATTCTATATTATATTTTATTATTGTAATTAAGTTTTATTAATAAATTAATTCCTGCAAATTTTCTACTTTAAAATTTGAAAGTAAAATTGACACAACATTCAGGATTATTATCTGGATGAACTAAAGTAAAACATATTAACTATTAATAAAATAATTATTAATAATAATAAATTAAACTCATTCCTGTAAAATTGCACGTTGAAATATGACGCTAGATACAACATTCAGGATTATTGAACTAAAATAAATCATATTCCAGGAATGATGGGAATGGTCTCGTGGACTAATGTTCAAAAACATATTTAAATCACAAATAAATAATAAACAATGCATGACGAACAGTGAGAAGAAGTGTTTTTAACTTTCTGGAATATTTTCAGTTATCTTGATCTTTCAGATTCAGTTTCCGACCATCAATATGAACCAGCTCATGTTCTTAAAGGGACAGTACACCCAAAAATCATTCGCTCACCCTCATGCCGTTCCAAACCTGAATGACTGTCTTTATTCACTGAAACATGAAAGAAAATATTTTGAAGAAATATTCTGGGAACCAAACAACACTGGATATCCCATTGATATCTTTTTGTGTTCCACAGAAGAAAGTCATATTGAGTTTTAATGACATGAGGTTGTGTAAATTCAGGTGAACTATCCCTTTAACAAATGTCTCTGTTCTCACTGCGCACATTTCAGTAGCCAAATGTCACATTACTGAAGTTTATCGTCATTCAGTGCAGTGCAGTGGCTCAACACCAATCAAACATCATCAGCTGACATACTGCACCATCCTGACACCTGATGATCCTGTGTGGATCTCTATAATCCCACTGTCTTACCGAAGATTAGACTGGATGTGGGTGGATTTGAATGAATCCCACAATAACCTGCTGTGACCTGAGATTTCCTGCCTCAAGATGCAACTTCCTGTCCCTGTATCAAAGATGTGAGTGTTAAAAATTGTTTTATGTAATTTAAATAAAGCTGGGATGAAAGTTTATAGTTCAATTATATAAACATTGTCCACGGAAGCGATCAAAACAAAGTGAATCACCTTTTGAAAGTAATTTGATGCTTCAAATAATGACTGTATCGATTACATTGTTACACCAGTAGGTGGTGACAAGTGACAATGATAAAAAAAATGTATTTATCATTGAATCATTCATTCAAGAGATTTGTTAAAAAATGCTGATTCATCCAGTAATGAAACAAGTAAAGTCTTTCAGGGAGTCATTGAATCATTCATTCAAGAGATTCATTAAAAAAACACTGATTCATTCATTAATGAAACAAGTGAAGTCTTTGAGTGAGTCACTGAATCATTCATTCAAGAGATTTTTTCAAAAATGCTAATTCATTCATTAATGAAACAAGTGAAGTTTTTTATGAGTGAGTCATTGAATCATTCATTCAAGAGTTTCATTCAAAAAACGCTGATTCATTCATTAATGAAACAAGTGAAGTCTTTGAGTGAGTCACTGAATCATTCATTCAAGAGATTTGTTAAAAAAAAGCGCTGATTCATTCATTAATGAAACAAGTGAAGTCTTTGAGTGAGTCACTGAATCATTCATTCAAGAGATTTGTTAAAAAAAAACGCTGATTCATTCATTAATGCAACATGTGAAGTCTTTATGAATGAGTCACTGAATCATTCATTCAAGAGATTTTTTTCAAAAATGCTGATTCATTCATTAATGAAACGTGAAGTCTTTAAGTGAGTCATTGAATCATTCATTCAAGAGTTTCTTTCAAAAAACGCTGATTCATTCATTAATGAAACGTGAAGTCTTTAAGTGAGTCATTGAATCATTCATTCAAGAGCATTTTTCAAAAAACGCTGATTCATTTATTAATGAAACAAGTAAAGTCTTTATGAGTGAGTCACTGAATCATTCATTCAAGAGATTTGTTCAAAAATGCTGATTCATTTATTAATGAAACAAGTGAAGTCTTTGAGTGAGTCATTGAATCTTTCGTTCAAGAGTTTAGTTTAAAAAAATGCTGATTCAGCCAGTAATGAAACAAAAGAAATCTTTATGAGTGAGTCACTGAATCATTCATTCAAGAGTTTATTCAAAAAAATGTTGATTCATTCATTAAATGAAACAAGTGAAGTCTTTGAGTGAGTCATTGAATCATTCGTTCAAGAGTTTAGTTTAAAAAAAATGCTGATTCAGCCAGTAATGAAACAAAATAAATCTTTATGAGTGAGTCACTGAATCATTTATTCAAGAGTTTGTTCAAAAAAATGCTGATTCATTCATTAAATGAAACAAGTCAAGTCTTTGAGTGAGTCATTGAATCATTCGTTCAAGAGTTTAGTTTAAAAAAAATGCTGATTCAGCCAGTAATGAAACAAAAGAAATCTTTATGAGTGAGTCACTGAATCATTCATTCAAGAGTTTGTTCAAAAAAATGCTGATTCATTCATTAAATGAAACAAGTGAAGTCTTTATGAGTGAGTCACTGAATCATTCATTCAAGAGATTCGTTCAAAAACACTGATTCATTCATTAATGAAACAAGTGAAGTCTTTATTAATGTTAATTGAATCATTCGTTCACCCCATTTAAAAAAAAATAAATTATTTCAAATTAATTACATGTTTTTTTTTTTTTTTAATAGACTGCATCAAGTAACATTTTGCCAGAAGTTCTAGAAAGTTATATGTTATTTTGTTTAGTTGTCTATTCAGAATTGTAGGAGAATCATGATCAAAATTCTCAGTTTATCCAAAATCATTTCTCCAAGGATTTTAATACTTAAAACATCATATATGAGGCTCTATTTAATATTGTGAGCTTTGAAAGAGCAATCACTGCGCAATATTAATTTCTCTGAGAAGTTCAGAAACAAGAAAAGAATATTTCTGCAGCAGGTTTGCATGTATTGTTCATTATGAGGGACACAATGCCACCTGGTGGACAAGATCAACCTTTATTCTGTTTATTTAGCAGTAAATGAGCAGCTGACACTGCAATATCTCTTATTTAAATCAAATAAAGCATAAACAATTAATCAACATCAATCATTCGGTCAGGTGGTAAAGAGAAGAAAATACATTTCTATGTAAATTTGACTTGATCAGGTTTTTATATTCTGGCTATAACTCTCTCTCTCTCTCTCTTTATTTGTGCTGATGAATCTTTTTGTTGAGTTACGGCCACTAAATCGCCGTCCTGCAGCATCTCAATGACAAATTCCCAGAACACAACATGACCTGCTATCAGCCACATTCATCAGGAGAAACGTCCTCTCCATCACTCTGAGTGACGTTTATGCTGCGTTCACATTTCTGAAGGAAACACCGATCGCTCACAACAACAAAACGCTCAAGGCCTGATGAATCATGTTTCACAGCATTACAGAGAGAAACAAACTCTGCTGGAGAATGTGTATATGGTCAAAATTTGGATGGATTGTATTTTTACAGATTTTTAAAGAAGTCTCATAGGCTGCACTTATTTTTAAAAATACAGTAAATACAGTAAAAATGTGAAATATTTTTACAATTTAAAACAGATGTTTTCTATATGAATATATAGTAAAGTGTAATTTATTCCAGTGATCAAAGCTGAATTTTCAGCATTATTACTCCAGTCTTCAGTGTCACATGATCCTTCAGATGAATCATCACTTTTTTGGGGTTTTTCCCCTTTAAGTTATTAAAGATTGTATTTAACCCAGGGTTAATGTAATCCTGCGGTTTATATTTCACCTTGTGTTATTAATTCACCACAGTACTTCATACACCAGGGTTAAAAGTGATGCTCTTCTTCAGGATTATAAGTGTGAAACATCACTTAATTTTTTTTCAATGATTATTTGAAGCTCATATTTAAACACTGATGTATACAAGCTAATGTAACAGTGTGTGAAATCATGAGCCGCACATGCTTGAGTTCAACACTAGAGGGCAGGAGAGTCTCAGATATTCAACTGTACTGTATGAGGCTCAATCATCAAACACAACAAATACTGCTGGGAGAAAGTAATGATTGTTTTATGCTGCTGATTACTGATGATTATGATTATCTCATGCTGTAATCAACAAATGTGGGGTCAGGTTTTCATTGCGGAGATCAAATAATTGAGCTTTGAGCATCTCGATCCAGTCAGCACATGTAATATGATGAAAAATCACCCAGTTTCATGAGTTCAGCATGATAATATAATCCTGGAGCAGAAGGAGGTCAATGGATTTACCTTGAGGTCCATGATAGATGACTAAATATCAACCCAGGCTACTTTTTTAGAAATTAGTAATAGCTAGACATAAAGATCATAAACAATGTGAAAAATCACTGAAAAAGCCAGCGAAAATCACCAATGATACCAGCAAAAAATTACTGAAAAATCACCAATAATGCCAGCAAATATTGACAAAATTCTAGTAAAAATAAAATGTAATTCTGGTGAAAATTACCAAGACTAGCAAAAATTGACCCATGATTCTGGAGAAAAATCACCAATAATACCAGCCAAAATTCACCCATAATTCTGTAGAAAAATCACCAATAATTCCAGGGACAATCACCTGCAATGCTGCAGAAAATTCACCCATAATTCAAGTGAAATATCAGAAAAGATCAGTTCTTAAGCACTGAGAAGATCCTTACAAAGAAATATTGGCAATATTCACTTACCATGGCATTTAAATGGCATTCCTAGGTACTATTATTACCACAGTACACTGTTCAGACACATGGTAATGCCATGGTACTTCTGACAGTATGGAGCGTGACAGGAGGAGAAGAACAACAGATGGTCAGTTCAATAAACATTCATCCATCTGTATTCAAATGAGCTCAGATTTCATTCTGTGATTGGTTGTCATGGGTCACATGTTCAGATTCAGTGTCTAATGGGTCAGTTCTTTTGATTCAACCAATGACAGGAGTTCGGGGCGGGGCAACCTGTTTGGCTCAACTTGACCACACTTCTGTCAGGAGTAAAGGAACACTTTTCTTCAGGATTTAATTGAACGTCCGCCTCCAAAGTGTGTATTAGAGAGGGATTGGTCCAGGGTTTCTCATTAGCACATAAAAACACTGAATCTCACACAGAGAGAGCGATGTACAACATCTCCACCGGCCGCCGACTCGTCTCCCTCCAGGCCTAATTGAGCTCTCGCTCCCGCACAAATGAGCGTAACCTTCACTTCTCGCCTCGCACATCCTTGAACGTCTTTCTCTTTGTTTTATTGGACCCAGCGGAGTCACTGATGTTGGGTTTGATTTGAGAAGTTACATCAAACACTATAAAAGTTACACTGTCAAGAGCAACATTTGATTTATGACAACAAAGCAGAAAGACATATAATACAGCATTTCAATTCAGCAAAATTTGACCATGAGATGGAGACTATGGTTATAGTCATAACCTGAGACGTTCCCTTTCGAGGGAACTCGCACTGCGTCCCGAAGGGTGCACTATGGGAACGCCCCCTTCGGGACACAGTGTCTCGTTCCCTCTCTCAGGGAACTATGGTTATAGTCATAACCTAAGACGTTCCCTTTCGAGGGAACTCGCACTGCGTAGAGCTTAGATCGGGCCCAACAAATCAAGCCCGACCCTACCCGAGCCCGAGCACGTTGTGTCCGAGCCCGGCCCGGCCCGACACGTCCACTGTAATTATGAGCCTGAGCCCGATTTAAACCCGACCATTTTTAATATGTGGGCCGTTATAACCAGGGGCGGCGCCAGATTTCTTTTTTTTTTTAACGCAGGTGCTGCTGTGCTTGATCATTTAGGCTACAGGGGGGAGCTGCACAGTTATGTAAATTATATAAATACTATTAATAAATGAGCAAAAATTGGCCACTCAATATTAAATATTAAATTATTTTAATTATCATAATTAAAGTTTTAATTTTATTAAATTGAACAAGCTCAACATTCAGCATTCAATCAAATATTCTTAAAGATTAATTATTATTAATAATGTTACTTCAACATATTGTTATTTCAACATAATATGTGTGTGAGCAACAAGCAAGATGTGTAAATGTGTAAAGATTTGTAAATTCGGTGACAGCGTGTGTTACCAGTTTCAAAAGGTGTGTGACCGCGGCGCGCCGGCACCTCCATGTCATAATTACATTGTCTGCTATATTGCTTTTTATGTATTAAATCCAGGTAATTGGATGATGAAAAATGTATTAAAATTAAGATATAATTTATACTAAACGAAATTCACTTTAAAGAAAATATTTCTTCAAAACAAAACTTAACAAACTTGAAACTAAATGTGCTTATTTAATGGCTAAAACACGTAGACTAAAGACTCTCTTTTTGTACAAATTGCAGCACATTCATTTAATTCTGAATTTTGCACATGTAAGTTGAAAAGCATTTGTTTGTGCATAGTAAACATCTCTGTAACATTTATCAAGTTCATAATTGTGCGTGCATCTATTAATTATTATCTTAATGAATACGACAAGGAAGAAGCATGTAAACTGCGTTGTTTGTTTATTAAAACTAGTTTAAAATGTTTCCATACCTCCGATTTTCCTCCAGACTTGCTAGTTAAGTTAATTCTCCTGTTTTAATTTTTTTCTTTGCTTCTTCAAGCTCCATGTTGTACTTAAGCCTCGTTTACACTGTTCGTATTGCTCCGACAAGGTTTTGTTCCGTCTTCTGCGCGGTGTCAACTCACACCAGAAGCATTTCAGAAGCGAAGCGGCTGGATTCGCGAGACCACTAGATTTGCCTGGCCAACATTGTTTTCGTTAAATTTGTCATGTTTTTAATGGCTAAATGGTTATATTTATATCGGCCCGGCCCGAGGACGTTGGCGGGAAATATCGGCCCGGAGTCATAACCTGAGACGTTCCCTTTCGAGGGAACTCGCACTGCGACCCAAAGAGTGCACTATGGGAACGCCCCCTTCGAGACGCAGTGTCTCGTTACCTCTCTCCGGGAACTATGGTTATAGTCATAACCCGAGACGTTTTACTACTTGAATGTTGATTATTCTCCTCATATTCTCCATTGTTGCAGCTTCTCTCTTCCCAGTCTGTCAGTAACGCTCTGTTTAGTTCCTGTCTCTATGAAGCCCCTCCTTCTGAAAAGCACAATGTGCTCTGATTGGTCGGCTGGAGCAGTGTGTTGTGATTGGTGTTTGGGAAATGTCCAGTTTCAACACACTACTAACTAACTCAACCAGGCCCCGCCCCTTTATTCTGCATATGAATTATTTAAATGAGGAATATTGTGAAGATGGAAGCGTTTCAGGCACTGTAGAAGCTTTTCCATGCTCAAACAGCAACATTACACACTACAGACAGATGAACATGGAAAAAAGCCGAACAGGGCCTCTTTAAGAGCTCATCCAGAGTGTGTTTGGAGCCCAAAGATGAAATCCATTTCCTCCAGCTGATTGCGATCTGTTGCTCTCTCATACACGCACACGTCTTCAGTCTGTTTACATGGGCTCTTCTTTCATGGCAAGACATTAGCACACATTTGGACATCTCAAGGGTTTAGACATCTCAAAGCTATCAGTCGATCTAGTAAGCACTCAGAACACACTAGCAACAGCTTAGCAAATACGGACACAATAATTGGAAAATTGTCAGGTCAGCCTCAATATCCTGACAGTGATTTTTGCCTGGACAAACAACGCTCACATTTACTCCAGGAACATCAAACATTGAGTGTTTAAATGACACAAGTCTTATAAAAGTATTTAAACTGTATATGGCCTAAATAAACTTCAGAAATACTCAGAAAGATGGGTCTTCATAAAATATTGCAATATCAAATATTAAATTTAATTAGATTTAATTAGATCCCTGTGGTTTTCCACCAAAATAAAAGCTTGATTTTGCACTTTTACCTTTTTAGTGTAAAATAAAATTGTTAATAATATGATATTATGATTTTTTTTAAATATTAAAAAAAATATTATTATAAATAAATATCAAATATTAAATATTAAATGTTAAATATTAAATATTTAAATATTTAAATATTTAAATTTTTAAATAAAAATAAATAATTATTATTACTCAAAAATACATTTATTTTACAATGAAATATTATTAAATATTACTAATATTCATTATAATATTCATTGTTTCTTATATTTATTTAGTAATAATACTACTACTAATAATAATAACATTATGACAACATTTTGAGATTTTTTTTTAAAATCTCATTTTAAAATCACAATTAGATTTTTTCCTCAAATTGTGCATCCATACCCAGAATGCTAGCAAGCACTGCTCTCTCTCCCTTTCTTTTTATCATGTTATTGACAGGAAGTGCCACAGGAAGCAAACAGCACAAGTCCTGCTGCTGGATGCTCTGCATCTGAACAGCCTTAAGATGTAAAGATCTAAACTAATTTCCGAAATGATGTCTTTCTATAGATGTCGAGTAAGAATAATCGCTGCAACATCAGCAGAAACTCGCAGTATGTCAGAGGAACCTGCTGTGAAACTCCAGGTGATAGTCAGCAGCTCCGCTCCAAAAACTAGTTCGCTTCCTACCTAGATGACATTTTAATCTGACATTCACAGAGTGTGCAATCCCAGAATGCAATGCAACAATGAACTATGAACAAGAAACTGTTTAACACTCTGGAGTCCGTTAAAGCGCGGCGCGTTTTGCAGGATTTTTTTCACATTGCAGCAAAACAGACTTAAAATACTCCATCATTTCTTGTCATAGAGACATAAGTAATATATCAATTGAAAATATAGAATGTCTTCTTTTATTTGTGTACACTCAGAGTAAAAACACAATGTTGGGCTTTTTGTAAAATAAGAAAACTAACATGAAGCGTGATCTCTCGTCTCCCTCTGAACAAAGTCCAATCTGATAGTTCTCAGAAAATGAACTGTAACTTATGAATACTAATGACAAAAAAAATGACACATATGTCTAAAGAAACGTTGAGATGTCAGGTTTTAAATTGTGCAAGTCAAATCGAAAACAAACATTCTGTGTTTATGTAATCTGTATGAAAATAGAGCCATGTCAGAAGTCTGTGATTCAGCTCATTATCCGCTAATGCGGCCACGCCCACGGAGGGAGCGCTATTCAGACGCAAATTCAGAGGCAATGCATGCATTCATCACCTCAATCGTGTATTTATTGTCTTGAAAAGTGTTTATTTGGATGTTAAAGCCATGGTTAGCGATCTCTAGAAGACATGCCATTAGTTCCTGGTTCCTTTTCTTCTTTATATGAATTTGTGGCCTGAAGGTGTACAGAGAGCGCCCTCCGGCTGCAAGTATGAATTGAAAACACCATTCCTGAAATATCCTCTTCTTCTTTAGAATAATTTGTGGACTAAAGGTGTACAGAGCACCCTCTGGCTGCAAGTATGAATTGAAAACACAGTATCCAGCACTCATAGTGATGACAATACTGAATAAATATTACTCCTCTGTATAGAAAATTGACATAAACATATAAGAATCCATCAATATTTCTCCAAATGTGCATGCTTTTAAGCTAAAAGGCTATATGAAATGCCATAGAGGTAACATAATTGTTCAGATACTTTGCATCACAGAAATACATTATATTTTAAAGAATATAATAGAATACCATTATTTTAAATTGAGCTGAGACATGATCACAGAGGTTTTTTTTTCATTATTATGCGATTCTTTTGTCTTCTCAGGTGTACATGACCCATTATTCATGATGATTCACGCCTCCACACATACTGTGTTTCTTGACAAAAAGTGTCTTACAAAAACCAAATCAATATATTGTTTTATATGAAGGAGTAGGCAGCATAATTTTACATTATTCTGAAGCAAAAACTCTAGTCCACAACCTCCAATACCCAGAAGTCTTGTCAATACAGATTTAATATACTTTTTTTGGCCTTACTTCAGTGACTTAAGTTTTTGTTTTTTCAATAACCACGCATAAACATTATTCTTTCAAAAACACAAATATGTGCATACATGTTCCTCACATATTATTGTAGCCTAGTTTGTGCTGAATACAGTGTAATGACACTTGTGTCATTAATATGTTTATGAACAACTGAAAAAAGCACAAATTTCAGGGCATGTCAAAACTTCTCCAGGCCCCAAATCAGCCTCAGACTCCAGAGGGTTAAGATTGAGAATTGAGTGAAATGCCAATTGAAATATGATTATATTTAATTGGATCTCAAAGGCTGAATTATTATTGATGAAATTAGCCCATTATATGTTCTACGGGGCTTGGTGAGGATCTGAAGTGTGTTAGTGTCACATGTTTAAACCGTCAGCGTCTGCCGCTGACACAAGCTCATGTAAAAATCAGGTGCAGATGTAGAGTTTATATTCTTTTACATGCAAATACATGACAGTTTTCTGGGTTTCACTCTCACTCTCTCTCTCTCTCTCTCTCTCTCTCTCTCTCTCACACACACACACATACACACACACACATATTAGGCTTGATCCAGCAAGTTGCAAGAACAAAATCAGATCTGGTTTGAGCAGAGCAGTAATATATATCATCTTCACACTACAGCAGCACTTAAGATTTTTAACATCATCAGCTTTTTACGGCACATTGTTTCAGGAGAGAATTTAAACATTTCCCTGAAGCCACAAGCACAGTGTGAACACTCCTCATTTCCTGTAAAGCGGCCCGCGAGAGTCTGTGGGTCTGAGAGAGAAGACTACAGCTGGTGCTCGTGAGACGCTGTCACTGAAACGACCCACGGTACAGTAATGGACCCGCTCTGACGTACGGCCGTCTCTGAACCAATGCTCAGCTCCAATTAGTGCAGAGCTCTGACTGCCTGCTCCCTATTAACTCGGCCAATGACAGCAGCTGAAGCGCCAGGGGAAGCGGGATTTCTCTGCGCCGTTTATCTAGTGTCACGCTATATGGGCCAGAGAGAGCAGAACTTCTGAGAGAGGAGAAGAACCGGCTCTGAGGAAAGAGAAATGGTTAAACTAGTCTCAGGAGACTCTGGTTTCCATGCGTCACAGCCAGACGCATGTGAATGAGACGGGAACAGGAAGACGGCGACAGCTACAGTGGCTGTGTTTAACATATTACTGCTCGGATTTCTGTCGCATACTTGTGCGAATAATCTGTATGAGATACATACATGATATACTACATTAATCAAAATGTGCAGAACATAACCAGAAATTCCCATTTCCAATAAGACAAATAAACGGAAGTTGTCAGGAACATTTGTTAACTGCTTTTTTGGACTACCAAAAGTAATAATAATTGTAATAATTTAATAATAAAAAGTATAATTTAATATATTAAATATTCACATATATACACATATATATATATATATATATATATATAACCATGAATATTTCATATATGAAATAAAAATATTAAACACAGAAATATGTATTATAATTAAACATAATATATTATAAAATATAATATGAAATTATAAAATGTTATATAAGTTAGCTATTTTTTATTTTATTTTTACACAAAATTATATTAAAAACTGAAAATATTAAATTAACTAAATAAGATCTATTATGATATATTATAAAAAATTCTATATTATTTAAATCAATAATTAAATATATATTATAAAAAGTATATAATATTATATATGTATAATGAGAGCATTAATTAGGTTATCTGCTCAAATTAGCCAAGAATATAAAAAAAAATGAAATATTAAACATTAAAATATGTATTATAATTAAACATAATGTATTATAAAATATAATATAAAATTATAAAATGTAAAAAACATTATAAATTATAAAAAAATATATAAAAACTGAAAATATATTAAATATGTATTATAATTAAACATAATATATTATAAAATATAAGAATACATTATAAAATGTTATATGTTAGCTATTTTGTATTTTTATTTTACACAAAATTATTAATAAAACAGAAAATATATTAAAATAAATAAATAAAATCTATTATAATATATATTATAAAACATCTATAATTTTATATTATTTAAATCAATAATTATATATATATATATATATATATATATATATATATATATATATATATATATATATATATATATATATATATTATAAAAAGTTAGGTTAGGTTAGGTTATCTGCTCAAATTAGCCAAGCATATTAAAAAATAGATATATTATAGTTAAACATAATATATTATAAATTACAATATAAAATTATAAAATGTAATATAAGAGAGCTATTTTTTATTTTAATTTTATACAAAATTATATTTAAAAAACAGAAAATATATTAAATTAAATAAATAGAATCTATTATAAGATCTATCATAAAAATCTATAATTTTATATGATTTAAATCAATAATTAAATATATATTATAAAAAGTATATATTATATATGTTTAACATTAATTAGGTTATCTGCTCAAATCAGCCAAGCATATTAAAAAAAATAAAATATTAAACATTAAAATACGTATTATAATTAAACATATCATAAAATACAATATAAAATTATAAAATGTTAGCTATTTTTTATTTTAATTTTACACAAAATTATATTTAAAGAACAGAAAATATATATAAAAATAAAATAATTATTATTTAAATCAATATTTATAAAAGTATATAATATTATGTATAATAAGAGCATTAATCTGCTCAAATTAGCTGGCTATTTTAATTCCATCCTGTGCAGTTTCATATGTAATTGCATTAAATGATTACAGCATTAGCGCTGCACTTTCTTCTTTCTATGAATGAAAGCAGCCAAACCTTCATGCCTAACCTCATTACGAGCCGCTGATTTATTCCTCGCCGCATCCGTGCAAAACTGACATCCAGTGTTCATCAGAAATAATGAGCTGCTTTCTCTGAACGCTTACAGCATATGGTCTCGCGCTGAAGTGAACGAACAATTAAAAATTACATTTCAAAGTGGCCATGCTCGATATTAGCGCAGCAATCACGAATATGAATTATAAGACTTAACAAGCCACATCTTTGCTGCACTAACAGCCACTAATTTAGCCAACGACTGCGACTGCCTCCTGTGAAGTTCAAAGCTAGATGTGACAGAAACTCTTTACGACTCCTTCAAACTCATTCTTTTTCTTTTCATTCCCCATAACTGATTTCAAATCTCATTTTCCGTCTGTAAGGCTGCGGCTCTGGCCTTCCCAGATGGGTGTAAATGAATGAAGTTTGTCCTCTTGACAGGTTTATTACGAGGACAGGAGGATAATGTTTCTTTTAAACGCAGGCCTTGAATGAATCTCTTCTTGGCTCACGGCTGGCAGAATAACCTCAGCTGAAGCAGAAGCTGAAGTGGCCGATACACCGTTCAGACACATTCAGCTCAGTCGGGTCCTTCTCATCATAGAAATAAGCTCAAAATGAGCACGTTTTAGAAAGCGACGCTTCTTTCACATCCAGTGACATGAATAATCATATTCATACGGCTTGGTCTTGTATTTTGCACTTGTATTTTGTGTTGGTAGTATTTAAAGTAAAACAAAAGAATGCATTACAGTTTTTTCCAATTGCTAACACACAATTTTTCAAACTAGTCTGGTTTTATCAAAACACTTAACACAATTCACAAAACCACACACCCAAACTGCAAAATACCTCATATATCCTGCAAAATGAAGCACTGCAACCGAAACTACACAGAGCATTATCAAAATCAAACTTTTGCATGAAAATGGCACACACTTCATTCATATTACCAGATTTTTGCCTAACCACCTACACACTGTTGGGCATAATGAAAAGCACCCCCATCTTTAGTATGCTTTGCCATAATACTAAAATATGTATCAGATTGTTCACATGCACAGAAATATTTGCAGATACACACACATGCTGTTGCAACATTTTTATTTTTTTTCCTTCACTACAGTAAACAAGTCAGTACAACATAAGCACAGCAGATATATTTACATGGGACTGAACAAAAATATTCTTACAAAAAAAGTCAACTGAAAAAGAAAATTTCTGAAAAAAAATATATTACAGTAAAAAAAACAAACAAAAAAAAAGGCAAGAAAAATAATTAGGCAGCATCTTGCCGCACAGCCGGGTCTGGCCACAACGCCTCGTCAACATCACAGGCAATATCTTCCCTTGCCAGACATCGAGGGAAGAAGCGCCTTGAGTGCCTTATCCATCCCTGAATTGCACCCACATCAATCTCATCACATGCCTCTTCCATGGCCTGCACAAGAGGCATGCGCACAAAGGGCTGCCGGTCGTATACCTTCCACCGCCATGCCGAAAAGAATTCTTCTATGGGGTTCAGAAATGGTGAGTATGGTGGGAGGTATTGCACGAGAAATGTTGGGTGGTCAGCAAACCAGTTTTGGACTGGGGCTGCACGATGAAAGCTCACGTTGTCCCATACTACAACGTACCGGTTTCTTTGATGGTCTGCATCATTCATACGCTCTGGTGGTATGAGAATGTTGTGAAGTCTGTCCAGAAATGTGAGAATATGGGCTGTGTTGTATGGTCCAAGTTTGGCATGACGGTGGAGGACACCATGCATATTGGAGATGGCAGCGCACATTGTGATGTTCCCACCACGTTGGCCAGGAACATCTATAATGGCTCTGTGGCCAATGAGGTTTCTCCCTCTTCTTCTGGTCTTTGCTAGGTTGAACCCAGCCTCATCTATAAAGATGAACTCATGTGGGATTGCATGAGCATCCATTTCCACTACTCCCTGAAAACAAAGAACAAAAATCACTCAATATGGTGTTATCCAGTACACTGGGAAACAATGTTGTGTGTAGTGTACTGCAGTCAATATAGTACTTACATCCACATATGCTCGTCTGAACTCTTTGTTTCTTTGAGAGTTTCTCTCAAACGGCACCTTATAAAGTGGTTTCATTCTGATTTGGTTTCGCTTGAGAATGCGAGCCAATGTGGACAGACTAACTCGTTGAATGTTGTTGAATAAGGTGTTGTCTTGGATGATGTGGCTTTGAATTTCTCGTAATCTGATTTCATTATTTTCCAAAACCAAGTTTACAATGGCAGCTTCCTGTACTCCGGTGAACATTTGGCCCCTTCCTCCACCATGGTGTCGTCTCTCAGTCCTTTAGAAAAAATAAAATAAAAATATATATAGGGCTTGGACAATGCAGCCTAAATATTTTCCCCCACAGTAGAGTACATTGTACAGGAAACTTGTACAGTTCATGAATGGCTGATGTCATACACTAAGTAAACAGGTGTCACCCAACTGATACACTATGACATGGGGTATACTACATGTGTACTACATGAAATTTTGGTTACATACCTGTTCTCCAGTCTAAAGGTCCGGATGACAGAGGCGACAGTAAAACGGCTCAAGTTTGGCTGCACTCTCTGTCCAGCCTCACGCATTGTCAACCCATGGTTGATGACATGATCTACTAAGGTTGCTCTGATTTCATTTGAAAGTGTTTGTCTTCTTTGGCCATGAACTCCTCTACCTGCTCTACCCCTACCTCTCACTCTTCCTCCCCCTCTTATTCTCAACCTCCCTCTTCCTCTTCCTCTTCCTCTCTCTGCAATGTCTTCCATTGTTGTTGTAAAAAAAAAGGTTCTCACCTGTGGTCTTTTCATAGTGCTTACATCCTGATTGAAGTGTTAACAATTAACCACTGAGGTGTTTGGCCAGGTGGCACATGTAATTGGCCAATTAGCTCATGTAGTGTCATTTTGAATGGCAGTGTTTTGAAATGGCAAACATGTGACTTTATGTCAGATTGTTGTGTCTTATGCAGAGAACTGTATTTATTGAATTTAAAAAGTGCTATTTTGAAATGCAAAATGTGTGTAAAACAGAAAAGGTGTTTAGACTTTTGGAGACTTGAGAAGAAGTTTTGCTCTCTGTGTGTCAGTTTAAATAATTGTGCTGTGCATGTCATTTTAGTGTGTTAGCAATTGGAAAAAACTGTAATAACACCAGCCACCATACTGATCATTAGCCATACCATAAAAGGACTGTAATTATCGACAATGATTATTTTGTTTTTCTTTCGAGCATGCTCATTAAAATCATTTTAAACTGGAAGACGCTCTCATTAACACCTATAGATGCACACAGATCATATGTGTGTGTGTGTGTGTGTGTGTGTGTGTGTGTGTGTTTGTGTGTGTGTTTGTGTGTTTGTGTGTGTGTGAGTGTGTGTGTGTGTGTGTGTGTGTGTGTGTGTGTGTGTGTGTGTGTGTGTGTGTGTGTGTGTGTGTGTGTGTTTGTGTGTGTGTTTGTGTGTTTGTGTGTGTGTGAGTGTGTGTGTGTGTGTGTGTGTTTGTGTGTGTGTGTTTGTGTGTGTGTGTGTGTGTGTGTGTGTGTGTGTGTGTGTGTGTGTGTGTGTGTTTGTGTGTGTGTTTGTGTGTTTGTGTGTGTGTGAGTGTGTGTGTGTGTGTGTGTTTGTGTGTGTGTGTGTGTGTGTGTGTGTGTGGTGACACTCCCCATGATCTGTGTCACTGTTTATTCTGTTCGCTTGGCAGCCGTATCTGAGCAACAGAAGTTACTGCAGGGCAACAGAGAGAGAGAGAGAGAGAGAGAGAGATACATATGCATGAGTGAGACACAATATCTCTATCTATCTATCTATCTATCTATCTATCTATCTATCTATCTATCTATCTATCTATCTATCTATCTATCTATCTATCTATCTATCTATCTATCTATCTATCTATCTATCTATCTATCTATCTATCTATCTATCTATCTATCTATCTATCTATATATCTATAAGTCTATCTATCTATCTATCTATCTATCTATCTATCTATCTATCTATCTATCTATCTATCTATCTATCTATCTATCTATCTATCTATCTATCTATCTATCTATCTATCTATCTATCTATCTATCTATCCATCAGTCAGTCTATCTATCTATCTATCTATCTATCTATCTATCTATCTATCTATCTATCTATCTATCTATCTATCTATCTATCTATCTATCTATCTATCATCCATAATCTATCTATCTATCTATCTATCTATCTATCTATCTATCTATCTATCTATCTATCCATCCATCCATCCATCCATCCATCCATCCATCCATCCATCCATCCATCCATCCATCTATCTATCTATCTATCTATCTATCTATCTATCTATCTATCTATCTATCTATCTATCTATCTATCTATCTATCTATCTATCTATCTATCTATCTATCTATCTATCATCCATCTATCTATCATCCATCCATCTATCTATCTATCTATCTATCTATCTATCTATCTATCTATCTATCTATCTATCTATCTATCTATCTATCTATCTATCTATCTATCTATTGATCTGTCTATCTGTCTATCTATCTTTCTTATCTCAGGCAGTCGTAAACGTTGATCTAAGACCAGAAGGATCTCTGTGCTTCAGAGTCTTGCACATAAACACACTGTATATGTAGGTAGTCCAGAAATGACATGAACGACCCTTAATATCCAGCTAAAAGCCCTCCTGCTCCGTGGGGCGGCCCGTTGCCTTCTGAACAAGAGCGGTCGAGCCAGAGAAATGCCTTTTGCTTCATATAATGCCGCTAGAAGCTCGTTGAGGATGACGGATATTGGCTCATTAAGCCTAATGAGGTCCAAGTGCACTGCAGATTTTAATGAAGCCCTGGGCGGGGCCACAACGGCATAATTCAGCGCCGTTCATTTCCTGGGCATTTCTGAGATGTCCATGAACAAACAAAGGCCTCGTGTGAGTATAACGGATCAATCCAAAGAACATTAAGCAAGCAACAACATAAAGTATGGCCTTAGAGTCTCCTGTAATGAAACGCAAATTAAGAAGAGCATAATGAGGCGGTCTCTTTGCTGTGAGCGTCTATTAGTGTTCTTGGAATCTGACCTTGTGATACGAGGTGGGAATTGCATACACAATTTGACATAAAAAAGATGGGTCATGACTTTTTTTATGCCAATTGCCAATTTGTTTTTTAACAAATTAACAAATTTAGAACCATAAAAAAACCTTAAAACTTGCTTTTTACCTTATTACCATTGGTCCCTCGCTCCCCCAGCTGAAGGCCGAGACTGATGCAGCACAGCTCAGGATCAATAAAGGACTTTTCCAGCTGATGAGTGATTAAGGATGGTTATTAAGCCCATCAGTGCTGTTCGACGTAGCTCGAAACAAAACTGTCCGGACGCCACAGCCGGTAAATCAGCACTTGCAGTGGTCATTAAAGAGCACATTCATTCTAGCGAATGTAAATCTTTCCCAGTGTGACGCCTGACCACAAGTGCCGTGATTTATATGGGAAGCTATAAAGCGCAGGCCGCGTGTCAACAGGTGACGAGAAAACCCTCAAGACACGAATCACAGCGGCGAGCAAATGTGTAGCAGCATGCTGATGATGTCTTAGCCGAAGGAGGGCAATTTTCCTGATTGAATAATCAAACTTCAGGACTGCTGTTTGACAAATCACACAGAAAATCACACAAATGACTTTCCAATGAAAGGCACGCTAGTGCTTTCATTAGTGCTAAATTAAATTATGCCACTATGCTAGAGAAAGACATGATCTCTGACGTAAAGTCTGAAGTCTCAAATAAATGTAATATATATATTTGAAGAGTTTGGTTCCAAAACACGATAAACGCCATTTTTCCGCCAAAGTCAGTATTGACAAGTAATTTATTAATTTTGCACAAAATTATGTTATTCTGTCATGTTTTCTCCCTTTCTTTCCAAAACGAGACAAACGCCAGTCTCCCTTCTCTGCAGAACGCGATATATCCGCTCAACCAATCACAGCGCTCCATTCCACGCTCTGTAAACAATAATGGCGGCGCTCTGAATACAGCCGGGATCCTAGTTTTCCTTGCTTTATGATCATCAAAAACAGAAAAATGAATAATTTTGACGGCATTGATGAACCTGTGGTGGTTTCTGCAGTGGGGAAGAAACACGAGTCATGGAAATGTAATCATTTACGTGAGGAGATTCAGAAGATGAGGCAGTCGAGTCGGAGGAGGAAAAATGCGGCTGTTGCTTGTTCCACGACAGCATCAAACTTCTGTCACGCTCCCCAAAACTGAATCATGAACCATTTTTAATACCAATGTACTCTGCAAATGTGTTTATTTTAACCGTGTGGTGGCACCAGATACTCTTTAATCAGCAATGACAAACAGAGACATAATTAATTTATAACATTGCCAAGATGACCCATTGAATTAATTTTGGGAGCGACGGCTGAATGTATTTTTAGTCAAATGCCTGTATATAAGATTAGTATTGACAAAGTTCAGAGGCTGATTGATGGATTAATTGCATTTTGAAAAAAAAAAAAGAAAAGAAAAAACGTGCCATGGATTTATTGCAATTTGGGGGGAAAAATTATCTGTTTTTATGATAAACCTTTGTAAATCAAAATCTAGATTTGAATTTTTAATGTTTTTATAACCAAAAGATGCTATGTGAAAGTTTAAAACAGAAAATAGTGGTTTTCATTTTGCCACTTTCTTGGTAAAGAAAACACAATTTTACTCGAATTAGTCAAAATGGATTTTATATATATATATATATATATATATATATATATATATATATATATATATATATATATATATATTACTAAAGACTCAAATCAACCTTCCATCTAAGTAGATAGATAGATATTAGGCTTGCTGCGATAGTCGATGATAGCCGCAACACCGGTTACATCACTTGCCCAATGCAGCCCGGCCTCCAACTATCGTTATCTATCGTTAAAAATCTGTTAGTTTGGTTAGAAAACAGGAACTACAATTTAAAACTAAATGTGTTTGCTTAATGCAGCGTGAGCTGAACGAGAGTAGCAGCACAGATCAGCAGCAGGAGTCAGATCGCATTTATCACAACAGTGAGGAGCTGACTGACAAGACGATGGCGATGAAGATTTTGTTTAAAAGCAAAATGTAAAAGTGCCTATTTGGCAATACTAATGACAACCTGCTAAGGATTAGTTGTGTTTTTCTAGTTGATGTGTTTTTCATTAAAGGTGCCCTAGAATTGAAAATTGAATTTACCTTGGCATAGTTAAATAACAAGAGTTCAGTACATGGAAATGACATACAGTGAGTTTCAAACTCCATTGTATCCTCCCAATATTTGCATATGCCAGCCCATGTTCAAGGCATTAGACAAGTGCAGGACGTCTGGATGTGCACAGCTGAATCATCAGACTAGGTAAGAAAATAAGGATAATAATGGCAGATGGAGCAATAATAACTGACATGATCCATGATAACATGATATCTTTAGTGATATTTGTAAACTGTCTTTCTAAATGTTTCGTTAGCATGTTGCTAATGTACTGTTAAATGTGGTTAAAGTTGCCATTGTTTCTTACTGTATTCACGGAGACAAGAGCCGTTGCTATTTTCATTATTAAACACTTGCAGACTGTATAATTCATAAACACAACTTCATTCTTTATAAATCTCTCTAACAGTGTAGCATTAGCCGTTAGCCACGGAGCACAGCCTCAAACTCATTCAGAATCAAATGTAAACATCCAAATAAACACTGCACTTACACGATTAGACATGCTGCATGACGAACACTTTGTAAAGATCCATTTTGATGGTTATATTAGCTGTGTGAACTTTGTTTATGCTGTTTAAGGCAGTCGCGAGCTTGGGGGCGGGGAGCACGAGAATTTAAAGGGGCCGCGCACTGAATCGGCGCATTTATAATGATGGCCCAAAATAGGCAATTAAAAAAGTGAATAAAATAAATCTGTGGGTTAGACTTATATTACATCTTGAGAAAATGTGTTCTATGGCACCTTTAAGAATAATAATGAACCCATCATTCAACTGCCACCCCCGAATTGGTGCTTATTCGAAATCAAAAGTTAAGCAAAAGTAAAATGCGCACGGACATTCATAATGGTGCTTGTCCACTGGCATTTTCAGTTCATTACTATGAAAGTTGAGCTTCCAAATCAACTTTCCATCTAAAGGTCAAATAGCAAAGAGAATGTAAGAATATTGAACTCATTTAATGACTATCAGAGATATTTATGTATTTCTTTCTGATATCCGTGCGTTTCTTATTTCACTGTTTTCTAGGTTTACATTTCTTCTTCCGCAGCTGATGACCACATCTCATTCTTGACCCGGTGTCCCGTTACTGGAGCTTCTCAATCAAGGTCGACCTCGTCCACCCTTCCCAGTATGGCGCAAACTCAGTTTGTAGGCATGAGCTCTGGACTTATTCTGTCAGAGCGGCCATAGAAAATCTTATTTAACTTTATTTTATCTTTGTTATTAAAAATAAAAGCACAGATCAAACTAATACTACCATTAGTTATAAGTTAGCAGAACTCAAGTGCAGTTCAAGTGTCCTTCTATAGTTTCGACTTACGCTTGGCACATGCCAGTCAGAGACGCGGCCAAGTGTGGCGGCCTCGATTAGTCAAGATGACAGGCGTCGTGGGGCATCAGTCGTTCCATTACGCTCAGCCTTTCACTCGTTTACCAGCTCACTCTCACTGCACTTAGATGAACACAATCACCTTCAGATGGAGACTAGGACTGGTTAAATCGTCACTGTCTGTTTAGTGCATGGCTAGAGGTGCGTCTACACAAAGGGTCGAACTGGCAAAGGTTCGGTGATGGTAAACTGACCCTGTTTTGGCTGCAGGTAGTCGACTATCCATCGCCTTCACACACACAGAGGTTAATGAAACATTCACTGGCACTTTCTGTAATATGATTCAAAAGTTTGTGGCCAGTATGTTTTTTTTGGAAGAAATTAATACTTTTATTCTGCAAGGATGCATTAAATTGATCAAAAGTGACATTTATAATGTTACAAAATAATTTTATTTTAAATAAATGCTGTTCTTTTAAAGATTCTATTCATTAACCCTTTAAAACCGGATTGAACTGCACTCCTATTTGCATATCTCTCTTTAAGAGGCAATAAAATCTGAACAAAAATTATTTTTGCATACAAAACCAGTGACTTTACACATTCAGATCAAGCCTCCGACATGCTTCTGTTGCGTTGTTTTCACCCTCTAATGAGCCTGAGTATTATGCGTTTATAACAAAAACAGCACAGCCGCTAACTGAATACAAATATGTATATTTCACGTGATCATAACGTCATGAAAAATGCACAGATCATAGAAAACGCACATCATTATTTAAAGCAGATTCTCACGATTAAAATCAATATAATATATTACGTTGATCACAAGATATTACTCAAAGATGCAGTGTGTATCCAATGTTCCCAGACTTTATGTTCGTTTTTCAATGTGGAAACACAAAATAGTATCATCTTAAAACTTAGAATCTCCTCTTTTTAACGCATCTAACCATTTTGAAAAACTCCTAACGAGTGCTGAGAAGCGCCTCTAAACTGGAGTTTACTGCCCATGGGCGCCATCTGGCTGCAGAAACATGAATATAAAATTTATTAAACTATACTTTATGCTATCACCACAAAATTTGAACCAGATGCAGCTCAAATGTAGGACAGCATCACCAAAAAGGATTTTTTTTTCTGATCTTATTGCCTTCCTGAGTTAGACAATGTAAAAAAAAAAAAAAATTATATATATATATATATATATATATATATATATATATATATATTTTTTTTTTTTTTTTTTTTTTTTTTTTGACATGGTCTAACACATTACATTTGGATATTTTCATGCTGAGCAACTGCTAATAAAAGACAAAATATATATATATATATAATTTTATATATATATATATATATATATATATATATATATATATATATATATATATATATATATAAAATTATATATATTTTTTGTCTTTTATTAGCAGTTTCTCAGCATGAAAATGTCCAAATGTAATGTGTTCTATCAAATGATACCTACTTTTTGACTCTCCTTGCTTCAGTTATGGAGTTATGAGTCTTTACTTTTGTGTATAGCAAAAAAAAAATTTAACTTCTTTAACTTAAAGGGTTAAAGAAGCCTGAAAAATTAAGTGCATCCTTGTTTCGACAAAAACATTAACCTTTTTCAACATTGATAATAATCATAAATGTTTCTTGAGCAGTTTCTTGATTTCTGAAGGATCATGTAAAACTGAAGACTAGAATAATGATGCTGAAAATTCAGCTTTGAATAAATTACATTTTATTATATATTCATACACAAAACAAGTGCAAAAATATTTCACATTTTAACTGTATTTTTGATTGAATAAATGCAGCCTTGGTGAGCATAAGAGACTTATCTAATATTATGAATTTCAGAATTTTAAAAAACTGCTTAGCAAACCCCTCAAAATACCGTCCCAGCATCATGATGTTGAGTTTTGCACGAGTAAACACGAGTAATTTGAACAATGAGGGCTGATTAGTCCTCTTTATTAGAAGCATCTGCATCAGTCGGTGGTCTTGGCTCTATTTTTTAGCCTCAGTCGAGCTCCTGCTGATCAACAATAACACATGTTCATGACTGTTTGCTCTATGGCTGGTTGGGAACAGACGCCGCTAACCTCCTGCCTGTTGCAATTACGTCCAAAATGCATCAAACCGAGTGATTTGAATGATAAACTCCTCAAACACGCTGGTGAAAAAAAAAAACATTTATGGTCACTGGTTTCATTGTTATATAAATCTTATTTATCATCACTGAGTCGACCTTATACCAACAACACTCATTTTAAATCAGGTAGAAATAACTCTTTAAGGTTTCCACTTTTAACAGTGCAGGAGGGCGAGAACGTGATGTGCATTTCCTCATGATTAGATATTCAATCATTTTGTGCATAATGAAGAATAAAATCAATATACTGCCAGCGGAAGAATGAAAATCTCCTTCAGGACAGAGAGACCGCATCAACATTAAGATGGGGAAAGTCATGAACGTCCTCATAAACTACAAGCCGCGCAATTACACTGACGCCGCTATTTTCCTGTTCAGTCTAATTCATTCTATTAGATTAGAAAGAGCTTTAGGAAGAAAGTCAACTTCTACAGGTCTTTGCGCCTGTATTTGAGAGCCACTTCCCAGATAATGACCGGAGATTGAGTATTTTTCCTACATTATGATCATTATGTTAGTTTTTATTGCCCTTCAGAGGATACCAGACAAAAATATCAAAACAATGTTTGGGTTTGGCGAGAGGAAAAAACAATTTGTGGAATAACAAACTATTAAAAACTTTATAATCGACATACATCTCGGCCTAGCCAATTGAGCCATGACATCCGAGCTAATTAAAGCGGCTTTCTAATTGATCAGCCATTTCGAAAACGAATAGAGTTGCCAAGGACTAAATTAATCAGCTTGATAAAGTTAGACTGTGGATGTAATTACAGTTCAGCTGAAAGTCAACATGACATTGCATTTCACATCCTATTTTATTACTTCAATAATGAAAATAATACACTTATTTACAAGCACAGCAGTAAATAAATGTGAAACAAGTGCAGAGTAGAAACTGTGTTCATCCTTTAGATATTAATTGGGTTGTGATATATGTGTATTAAAAGATGCACTCAATATAGTTCAAAAGTTTGGCGTCTGTAGGATTTTTTTTAAAAGAAATGAATACTTTTATTCATCAAGGATGCATTAAATTGATCAAAAATGACAGTAAAGACATTTATAATGTAAATCAAAGAATCCTGATTAACAAAATATATCAGCAACACTGATAATAATCATGAATGTTTCTTGAGCAGCAAATCATCATATTAGAATGATTTCTGAAGGATCATGTGACACTGAAGACTGGAGTAATGATGCTGAAAATACAGCTTTGATCACAGGAATAAATTACACTTTAATATATATTCACAAAGAAAACAGCTGTTTTAAATTGTAAAAATATTTCAAATTTTTTACAGTATTTTTGATCAAATACATTTTTTTCTTTATAATAACTACATTAAAATGAAAAGTTTTCATGCCGATGTGTACAAATAAAAAGCTTTGCGTTCCAAAACATCCTTCCACTGTGACCTTCACAGCGCTTCAAACTCCTTTTCATCTTGGGTGGCAGTTTTCTCTCTACAGAGAGGCGATTGTGTCTTTATTGTGGTGGCAGATGGTGCTGTGCTGATTCAGTGTACCTGCTCTAGTCTAGACGAATCACTTGAACCACACAGAGCTCTTCTGCTATATAGATGATTGAAAGGGCTGCTCTTTGTGCCGTTTTCAGCTCTCCTGTGATATTATTTTAAAAGCAACAAGACCTGTTTTCACTCCGGTGCGTAAACACACACAATAGAACGGAGCACACGACTCCAGCAGCGATGCTGAATCTACAGCACCACGGTAAAATGAATTTTACCACAGTGTTTGCCACCTGAATACAATCTAATGAAAGAATGACTCGGTGCAGGAAAAATAATACAAAGGCTAGAAATAGAAAACACATATTTCTGCCTATGAACATACAGCACATTTCTGAGAGTTTAATTCAGGATGAGCGACTCCTACGAACCGATTCTTTGAATGAATCAGTCAAAAAGATTCATAAGTTGACTGAATCAGTGTTATTTTAGTATCATTGTTATGCAGTTATAGTTTTGGTTAATATTTTTAATTTGATTTTTTTATATATTTTTAATTTTAGTTAAAGTTTTAGTAATTTTTTAGTTGTTGTGTTTCAGTCATTTTATTAGTTTTTGTTTTTTAAATATATTTATTTTATTTTAGTAATTGTATTTTTTATTGATTTTTTTGTTTGTTTGTTTTTTAGTTTTAGTTAGTTACCATGGAAACATTTCTCATTTTAATTTTTTTTTTAATTCAAGATATTCATCTATTATATTATATTATATTATATTATATTATATTATATTATATTATATTATATTATATTATATTATATTATATTATATATCCAAAATTAAAGTGTGTTTACATAATATATGTTTGTGTACTATAAATACACACACATACATGTAAATATTTAATAAATATTCACATGTATACTTATATATACTATATATATATATATATATATATATATATATATATATATATATATATATATATATATATATATAAAAATTACACATAAAATTACACATTACACATATACACATAATTTATATTATATATAAATATACATTTTTTATATGTAAATATAATATTTTTTATTAAATATATACATGTATGTGTATATTTATTATATTATATTATATATATTATATACATAAATAGACAATAAATATACACAGTACACATATATTTTGTAAACAAACTTTTATTTTGGATGCGATTAATTGTTTGACAGCACTATATAATAAAATAATATAATATAATATAATATAATATAATATAATATAATATAATATAATATAATATAATATAATATAATATAATATAATATAATATAATATAATATAATAAATAGATGAATATCTTGAATTAAAAAAAAATAAAATGAGAAATGTTTCCATGGTAACTAAATAAAAATAAAAACATATCTAAAATTATTTTATATTATATTATATTATATTATATTATATTATATTATATTATATTATATTATATTATATTATATTATATTATATTATATTATATTATATTATATTTAGCTTTATTTCAACTAACATAAATGACTTCTAATAGTTTTAGTTAACAATAACACAAAACTGATGTGAACGAATCAAATCTTTGAACCTACTTACTTTGGATGGGACAATTAACTACTAAAGGAGGGCAATATTTCTCTCAAACCCCTAAATGTTCCAATTACCTTTTTAATGAGGGTAAATAATGAGATTTTTGTCACAGGCAAACCTATTCCCAGCTTTATATCCCCGTCTGCTGGTGTCCTTTCAGTGGTGTGTGATTGTGGATGTGCTGAGCTGGTGAGACTGTTTGAAGGTGAGAGTCAGTCATCCAGAAAGCGCAATTAAATCACAGCGACTCGTCCTGAATGGATGGGCGTCCCTGGAGGAGCTGATAAAGGCTGCCTGCGCGGCCTCTGGGGGAAAGAGCTTATGTACTTCCTCTCGGCTCGCAACTCCTGGACTGCTTAAACAACCTTTGGCACCTGTGAAGGGTCAGCATGGCTAGTCATGTGATAGTCATCATCTGTAGAGCGGTGAACACCAGCAGCGTGTAGAAGACTGATGGAATTTACTGAGTATCTAATTGAGTTTCAGCTTAACATCATCTCGTACACGCATATCAGTGCAGAAAAGAAATATTGAAACAATAACATCTCCATGAACACTGAGGGTACGTCAATGGCTGCTTCTGAAGGAACGTAGCATGCAGAATGTAATACATTTTATTTAATACATTTTTTAACATCAAAAATTGTTAAAATGAAAGAAAGCATTATGTAATTGTCTGTATGTAATCAAATGTCCAGTATACTAACATTAGAGCTTGATGGGGGATTTGTAGTATCTACTCTTGAGCATTGCAGGCGTTTGTTTTAAAGGGTACTCACTATGAAAGCACATTATAAATGTGGTCGGCGCTCTGCACTAATGATTTTACTGCGTTTGATGAGTCCCAGAGGACAGGAAGGACCACACAGGTGGTCAGAGGAGCCTGTCGTGTGTGTGTGTGCGTGTGTGTTTATTCTCCAGCATCAACAGCAGCTTCCTCTATGGACAGAAAACAACTTATCGTGCAACTAACCGGCCTTAATGGGGTAACGGAAAGAGAGAGAGAGAGAGAGACAGAGAGAGTTTCTTCAGTTTCGGTAGTAACTGTAGTTTTGAACTCTACTGCTTTGTCATTGCAAACTGCACAAATATGAATAGGCAAATCAGATGTTACATGTTAAATGTAAATGCTAATTTGTCTAATTCCTGACTGCTTGCTCTTGATAAATATCTAAACATAAATATCTGAAATAGTTTTGTTGTGACAAACAAACCAAAGGTCCAAACAAACCAGAAGCACTTAAGAGTGGATGAAACGGCAGCGGCGGTCTGAGCTGACATCAAGAACCAAACACAGTTACGACGAAAGAGCAGCGAGATCACAGATTGTGTATGTCTTGATTCCAGCTGAACCTCCGGCAGCGGTTCAAGAAACTTTCTAAACACATTTAGCAGCGAAAGACCAAGGAAACTCGTATAAACCCTGAACACAATCAGATTCCTGCAGAAACAAAGGCCAAGGCCTGGAGAGCCAATATGATGTAATAATATTACTCGCCCACCAGTCAAAGTAAGATAAATGTATAGCAGGGCCGAAACTTACAGAGTCCATCCAAAAACTGCAAGCCACTGTTTTGTGTTTGATGTGATAAAGTCAAACATCTAACCAGTTTAAGTTATAGTTGGATATAGTGATGTCAAAAGTACCAGCACTACTGTACCAAGTCAATACTACAATAAAAACACATTTACAACAACAGTCTGTCTATAGCATCGATAGCAAAAAAATGTTATATGCTATGAGGAAAGAAAAAAATCAGTACTCTTTATTGTTTTTCTTTTCTTTATCACTGACCACTACCTTGAAAAAATAATTGATAAAATACTAATGGCTATGTGCCATTAGTATTAGCCGGTAATATTGGTGCCGTGACCCGGGTGGGACTGAGGTTTAGTGGGGTGAGTGTAACGGAGGCCAGTTAGCTAGAGCTGTGCAGGTAAACCTCACTTCCCTGGCCTTATGTGGCGCACTAGTGACTGACGTTAGAGGCTGTGTCCTTGTTAGTGCATCCGCCTCCCATGCCCGAGACGCTGGTTTGAATCCCAATTGGAGCAGGTAGAGTAGGGCCGGTTACATTGGTGCCGTGACCCGGATGGGAGTGAGGTTTAGGCGAGTGAGTGTAATGGAGGCCAACTTGTAAAAGATGTGTGAGTAAACATCACTTCCCTGGCCTCAAGAGGCCCACTAGCGATTGACATTATCAAATCAAAAAGATGTGCGAGTAAACCTCGACTGACATTAGAGGTTGCGCCCCATTCCTAGTGACGCCGGTTCGAATCACACTCCGAGAGGGTCAAGTAGGGCCAGTTACATTGGTGCCGTGAACCAGATGGGAGTGAGGTTTAGGGGAGTGAGTGTAACGGAGGCCACCTAATAAAAGATGTGTGAGTAAACATCACTTCCCTGGCCTCAAGAGGCCCACTAGCGATTGACATTAAAGGCTCCGTCCTTGTTAGCATGCCCGTCTCCTATGCCAGTGACGCCGGTTCAAATCCCACTCCGAGGGGGTCAAGTAGGGCCGGTTACATTGGTGCCGTAGCCCGGATTGGAGTGAGATTTAGGGGGGTGAGTGTAATGAAAGCCAGCTAGTAAAAGATGTATAAGTAAACATCACTTCAATGGCCTCACAAGGTGTACTAGTGACTGGAGTTAGAGGTTGCAGCATCCCATGCTAGAGACACCGGTTTGAATCCCACTTGAAGCGGGTCGAGTAGGGCTGGAAACGTTGGTGCCGTGACCTGGATTGGAGTGAGGTTTGGGGGGTGAGTGTAATTGAGGCCAGCTAGTAAGAGATGTTTAAGTAAACATCACTTCCCTGGCCTCACAAGGTGTACTAGTGACTGATGTTAGAGGTTGCAGCCTCCCATGCTAGAGACACCGGTTTGAATCCCACTTGAAGCGGGTTGAGTAGGGCTGGATACATTAGTGCCGTGACCCGGATGGGAGTGAGGTTTAGAAGGGGTGAGTGTTACGGAGCTAGTAAGAGCTGTGAGAGTAAACCTCACTCATCTGGCTTCATGAGGCGTACTAACGACTGACGTTAGAGGCTGCGTCCTTGTTAACGTGCCCACCTCCCATGCTGGAGATTCTGGTTTGGAACAGGTTGGTTGGGACATTTGTATGAAAAAAAGGCAGACCGACACTCATGGACGAGGTCATTGCAAGAAAATGAAGCCCTCTAATACCTGAAAACCTGCAAGAATCAGCTCCATTCACTGCTAGCATTACCCTTTGCACACTAAAGCACAACACAAAAGAGTCCTGTTATCAGTTTTGCAATGTAGGAAGGGATTTCTGCCAGCTCAGCATTAAGACAAGGAATAAAGAACAAATTCATCCAAATTTCACCTTTCTGTTCCAATGTAACGCTTGGCTTCTCTGCAAGATCCCAAGAGACACGAACATCCACCTTCCCATGACAGTTAGCTCAGTTTTATTCCCAAGCACAGCCCAAATCGCTGAGGTGGACAATCTTATGAGAGCACCACTGTTTTGTGAATGTTTTCACAATAGCTCAAAAGCAGTAACAAACGTCACTCGTTTGATAACATTTCTGATCACAAAGAAACATTAACATTGAATACCTGATGTTCAATGCCAGGCCCACAGATAATGCATGACCCATTGCAGATAATTTAAGATAAAGATTTTGGTTTTGGCCATAACATTCAAGAATCTGTTCACATTCAGATATCTGCTTTCATTACACCCATCTGTTTTGTCAGAGAGTTTAATAGCACTCAGCTTGCTTGCTGTAAATCTGAAAAGCTGTCACAACGTACAGTGACCCCAAAAAGTATTTCATCAAAAAAATTCTGTCAAGTTTGATCACTCATATGACTATGAATGGGAGAAAGTACACAAGTCCCGCCTTCTAAATAAAAGCAGCTGAAGAAACAACATGTTTGGCACAGGTTATATCAGATTTTGTTGCTGATTTGAAATTTGTTATTTTAATGTGAGTGTGGCAAGCAATTATTGAGATTTCAGGATTTGCCCATTCAAATAGATAGGACTTGGTCTTGGATGCCCAAAATAACTGTTCCATCCTGGGTTGCAAATATGGCCACAGAGTAAACAGACTTTCCTTAAAAGGGACTTTGGTTTGATTCTACTTTCCAGGGCCCCTGTATTGTGAAGATTGCAGGTTTGGATGACTTCAGATTTGGCCCTCATGTATACGGACACACAGGCCCAGTAAGGGACGTTCATCCGACTTTAATGAAGTGGCAGGATTCGGCGTTGGCTCCGTCGGATGTCAGGAGGTGGTATTTAGCTGCGTTGGACTCTGAAACGCTCCCTGAGTGGAAGAGACGTCGCAGATGGTTAAATGTCACTGTTGTATATGGGATTTGGAGACTGGTTGGACGTCTCATTAGTGTTATCACCTGCCAGAGGGACAGTCCTTCAGCAAATGGGAGCCATATTTCTTCCTCCCTCTCTGTGCTTTAGTAAAGGGTTTGGACTGAATGCAGTTTTGGCAGGGAGGGTATAGCATTTACACTGTCAACCAATTATTATTTTTTTTTATTTTACCAGACTTTGGCATGTAAAAACAAAAAAACAAAAAAAAAAACGGATGAGACCAGAATTTTTTGTGCTACCTTCAAAAGTGACATCTTATCAGAGTTAGATCTAAATACTTGCTTACTGGTTGTCATTGTAACACACATGGACATATCGATGGGCGGCAAAATGATAATGACATTTATTGAGATTATTCTCCTCAATAAAATTATAACAAAAGCTCAATATAATGTTCATGCACTAGGCAAATAATGCTGCACTTGTTGCACACTGTCGCACTGGAGCCAGTACCAATTTACCTGACTGATAAGAGCTGCCATTTCTGTTGTGCATGAGAAATATTAAATGGCAAAAGCACCAAAAGTGGAACGAAACAGAGTTGCTCATTTGAACCGCGCACTACACTGAACATTTATCAGCTCGGCTCAAAACACACCACAGCGTGAGCTCAGAGAAAATGCATTAACTCGCTGACCGTCTCATCCACGCGACCACTAAACAGCGCTGTGAGATCCGGTGAGAGGCGCTCAAGTTTGGTGCAAATGATTTGTGATTTATACTAGTTTAAAGCCTGATGAAACAGCGCTGACTTTCTCAACAACACTGATGCGGAAAACAGGATAAACATTGAGCCACAACGATGCAGTTTGAAGGCTTTTCAATTGACAAATCACCAACATTTACCATGACTTACTGTAGTAACACTAACCGAAATGTGGGATATTCATATACATTTATGTATTTATTTATATATATATATATATATATATATATATATATATATATATATATATATATATATATATATATATATATATATATATATATATATATATATATATATATTAGTGCTGTCAAAATTAGCGCATTAACGCATGCGATTAATTTGAAATATTTAACGTTAAAAAAAATTTACGCAATTATGCGCGGTTGCAGTTTTTTTTATTTCCGGTTGTGGCCCATGTGTGTTCAACGTGCAAAGAAATATGGGTAAGACCAAGGAAGGACTTTTAGACGGAAAGTTTCAGTATAAAACTCTGCCGGATGGTTCTGTGGATAAAACAAAAGTAATCTGTGCATTTTGCATTTCGTAATTCGTCTTTGGCATATCACTTACAGTTTTTTCTGATTGCTTAAGCACATTTTTTGTAACTATTGGCTATTTTTGCAAAACTCTACACACAAATAAGAAAACCTTTCACCCAATTATCAAAACATTGTAGTTCTCTTGCAAAAGCGAACACAGCTAGATTAACTCTTCATACCTTCGTAAAAATTGTGTTTTCGTATCAAACAGTAAACACAAGCCATCATCTACTAAGCACACAATGTGCCAACTACACACTGAGGGTATGAATACAAAACACATCTGGCTTTTGCTTTCTTTGTGTACAGATGTCAATTTGAGGTCATACTTTTGTCATAGTGTCATGTAAACATACAAGGATCCAAACTTCAAGTATTGGTGTTTATTCACACTCATCAAAACAAAGACAAAGTCAGAACACAAAATAGTAATTTCACAAAAAAAAAAAAAAAAAAAAAAGACAATCAGCCTACATCATGTCGTCTTTCTGGGTCCGGCCACAAAATTTCGTCCACATCGCATGCGATATCCTCCAGTCCAAGGCACCGGGGAAAATATCTCCTTGAATGCCGTATCCAGGCCTGACATGATTCCTGGTCATTATCTCCACATGCCTCCTTCATTGCCTGTAAAAGGGCTACCTGTTGATAAGGATGACGGTCGTACACTTTCCAGCGCCAGGCAGAAAATAACTCCTCGATAGGATTTAAGAATGGAGGGAGGTTGAGTGCCATGAAGGATGGGTGGTCTGTAAACCAGTTGCGGACCAAAGCAGCCTTATGGAAACTAACATTGTCCCATATGATGACATATCGGGTATGCTCTGGTCTCTGAACAGTGAGCATGTCATGTAAGGTGTCCAGGAATGCAATAATGTGTGCAGTGTTGTATGGGCCTATGGTTGCATGATGGTGAACAACACCATTTTGGCTTATAGCTGCACACATGGTTATGTTACCACCACGTTGTCCTGGGACATTGATGATGGCACGGTGTCCAATAATGTTCCTGCCACGTCTCCTGGTTTTACTGAGGTTAAAACCGGCCTCATCTACAAAAAGTAGCTCATGTCCTATGGCATCTGCTTCTAGTTCCATCACTCTCTGGACAAGACAAAACAAATGCAACATATCAGGCCCATGCACAGCACTACAGTATGCACTTCCAAATTCAGAACCAATGACACTATAGCTTACCTGCACATAGTCATATTGCAATTGCTTTACACGTTCTGTGTTTCTCTAGAAAGGAACTCTGTAAATTTGCTTCATTCTTATTCTGTGGCGCGCAAGTACACGACTTAGTGCAGAAATGCTTACACTGTGTATATTTTGAAAGATGGTGTCATTATCAATTATGCGCTGCTGTATTTCGCGCAGTCTTTTTGCATTATTGGCAATCACCGTGTTCACTATATGGGTCTCTTGCTCTGGAGTGAACATTCTTCCTCTGCCCCCAACATCTGGACGTCTAGCAATTCTGTAAAGTAACAATTTCAGTATTTTTGCATGTATGCTACTGTTGTGTTTCTCATTAGAGTATGGCAGTGCTACAAAGTACTTACCGATTCTCATTTCGAAATGTCCTAATGATGCTTGCCACAGTGTAGCGGCTCAAATTAGGCTGAACCCGTTGGCCAGCTTCCCTCAGGGTCATCCCATGGTTGATGACATGGTCCACTATTGTAGCTCTGATGTCATCAGTTATTCTATTTCTTACTCTTCTTACCCTTCCTCTTTCCTCTCCTCGTCCTCCTCTTGCTCCTCCTTGTCCTCTTCCTCTAACTTCCTCTAACCCTCTCGCTTCTTCACCTCCACGTCCTCTTCCTCCAACTTCTTCACCTCCATGTCCTCTCCCTCGGCCTCCTCGGCCTCCTCTGATTCTCACTCTTCTCACTCTTACTGCTCCTTCCATTGTACTCCACACAGACAGCTTACCTGTGGCTTATGTATAGTGCTTAGGCTGATTGCAAAGTGAACTAATTATCTAAAACAGTTTTCACATGTGAAAGTGTGCCAGACAGTTGGCAAAATAGTGTTAATGATAGCCATACATGTGTATAATTTTGCTAGGAGTGTGTTGGAAATTTGGTAATTGAGTGTAAGAAGTGAGTTGTGTTTAAAGTTCTGCAAAAAAAGTGTTGTGCAGTGAATTGTGCCTACAGTTTTGCAAAGTGTGTGTTACAATATTGCAAACTGAGTGCAAAGCAGTGTTTGTGCTTTTAGTTTTGCAAACTCAGTGAGTGGTTTTGCTATACGTATTAATAGTTTTAGAAATTGTGCTACAAGAATCACGATTAGCGCTTAAGCATTCAGAAAAAACTGTAAAAGCAAAACACCCCACCGAAACCATCTCTACGGGGCCTCGCCAATGTAAATTGCAGGAGTGCGTTCGTGGTAAAATGACAAGATCTGTAAGTGATAAGGTAATGAATGCTTTGGTTATTTGGATTGCTAAAAATTGCCGACCCATTAACATAGTAGATGACGATGGACTGCGGGACATCATTAGAACTGCATCCGGAGACGCCTCATACAATATGCCCTCAAGAGGAACCATCATGTCAAAAATACACACTTTGTATGACGATGAGAAGGCACGGAGGATGAACACGTTACAGCAAGCGACACACATCGCACTGACAGGGGACCACTGGACTTCTGTGAGCAATGACAACTACTTAGGCATCACAGCGCACTTCGTTGATAAAGAATGGAAATTGCATTCATTCGCACTAACCGTGTCTAAAACTGAGGAACGACAGTACGCTGAGGCATGTGCGGATCATTTTCTTGATGTGGCAAGAGAATGAAAAATCGAGGACAAGTTAAGCACACTTGTCACTGACAGTGCTTGTAATACGGTTGCTGCCATTTGAACACCTGCCCTGCACGGCCCACATTTTGCAACGAACTGTCACAGTTTCCATTCACGGCAGTGGATTTGAAAGTGTCCTAGCTAAATGTCGCAAGATTGTTGGGCACTTTAAGCATAGTCCATCCAACGCTCACAAACTAATGGAACAGCAAGTTACATGTGGACAGAAACAAGAATCTCTCGTTCAGGACGTTACGACTAGATGGAATTCTACCCTAGAGATGGTCAAGCGAATTCAGCGAAACAAATCTCCACTGACCACTACCCTGGCTCAGCAAAAGAGCAATGTTGCCATGTTGACTACACAGGAGCTCGCCAAACTGCAAAAGCTGGAGGAACTACTTGAACCTTGCAGGTAGATTAATATTATTTTCCCCGTCTCTTGTCTGTTTTCACTATTTCCCAATCTGTGTGTGCGTGTGTGCCCGCTGCCAAGGCATGCTGCGTAAAACAAAAATAAAAATAAGTTAAGATTAGTGTAAAACATTATTAAAAAGGTGAAGAAGAAATAAATATGGTGTTGAACAATGTAATGTAAATAAAATACAATTTTGTGTGTGTGTGTGTGTGTGTGTGTGTGTGTGTGTGTGTGTGTGTGTGTGTGTGTGTGTGTGTGTGTGTGTGTGTGAGAGAGAGAGAGAGAGAGAGAATGAGTAAGTGTGAGAGTGTAAGTGTACATGTTACATACTGGCACAAAATTAGTTTCTTTGCATTTACAGTTTTTTACAGACGCTAGGACACATTTCTCAATACTTAGGCCACTTTTTCAAAACTCTTCACACAGTTCTCCTAACCAACTTTCAGCTTGGCACAGCAGTTCATTTCACATTCAAAATGCAATAAATCTACCAAAACACTTCATTTATGTCTCAAATCAACTCATTCTTCCAGAACACTAGCAAAGGTTTTCACCAGCAAACACACTTTGTCACTCATAAAATACTGACATAAAAACACTAACATCAGGTATCATTGTACAATGTTTTCTTTTGTAAAATTTCTTAACAAAACAAGAACACTGTCTGTTGTTTATAATTCACTGCAGTTTGTTACATGAACCTTGTTTACATTACAGTAAAAAATTATTCCAAAGTTTTCCTCTTTGAATGGATGATAATGAAATTGAAAAATGAATGCTTGTGTTCAGTTTCATCTAATTGCTTTGATAGTATTTGATTCTTTAGATTCAGCATATATTTCATTACAATATTACTGTAGAAATGTAGCATATTGCTGTCTTATTCAGTTTTGTATTATGTTATTGTTTTGAACATAAGTTTAACAGTTTTGAAAACAGTATGTAAGCGTGTGCAAACTGGCCTGTACGTACACAGAGTTTGGGCAGTTGTTGTGTCTGAGTGAGAAAAGAATTGATGAAATTTGAGAGATGTAGTCATTGAATGCATTTTGTGCCAAAGCAATGATAATTGATCCTCAGTTTAGCCCACATAGACTTCTGTTGTGCTCACTGTGTGAAGAGTTTAGCAAAAGTGACCTAAGTATTGAGAAATGTGTCCTAGCGTCTGTAAAAAACTGTAATAGCAACATCTTGTGCTTTCCATTGCAGATATGTAACTGACCTGCTGGGAGGAGAGCAGTACATCTCCTGCTCAGTGGTATTGCCAGCCTTGTGCCACTTGTTCAAAATTATGGAGTCCACAGAGGATGATCCAGCCTATGTAGTTAAATTCAAAAATGATTTTACTTCAGACCTATCTAAAAGGAAGGACAGCACTAATCTCATATGGCTGAAGATCGCTACTGCAATTGACCCAAGGTTTAAAGACCTAAAGTGTCTTCCCAAAGATGAAAGGAATGAGGTTTTCGGCTTCACTAAGCAAGGGGTTAATGGCACAGAGTCCTGGAAAACAAGAGTCTAAAGAGACAACAGACCAACAGCCACCAAAGAAGAGAAGGATCTCCGTCTTGTTGGTTTCTTCTGATTCAGAGTCAGATGAAGAGGAAGAGTCCATAGAACAGTGTCTTAACCGCTACAAAGCAGAGCCCAAATTGCACATGGAGGGTTGTCCACTACAGTGGTGGAAAAAGAGTGAAGCAACACATGCAAGGCTGGCACCAAGTATCTGTCAACCCCTGCTACAACGGTGCCTTGTGAGAGACTGTTCTCACTCTCAGGTCACATCATTCAAAAGAAAAGGGCCACATTGTCCCCTGATAATGTCAACAGACTGGTCTGTCTCAGCAACTGGCTGAATGTAAAGGAGGACTAAGCAAAATAGTTTCTACTTTATAATAAATGTTCTCAACTCTCAGCAATACAACGTTACAATGAGTACAATTGTTTGTATTCATTCCTTTATTATTATTATTTCCAATTTCCATATTTGCAATGACTATACTTTGGAATTTTGTTGCAGTCCACTTAGAATTCAACATGGAAATCATTTTTGTTTTTTATTGGCATTGATTGTTTTGAAATTCAAATGGCACTTACATGCCTGTGTTTTTATTTCTGTAATAAATATGGCTTTCAAGCCAACAGTTAATTTGGAGGATATTGATGGTTTATTGCAGGTATGTTGTTTACATGAGAAAATCTGTGTTACAAGTTAAAAAAAATTGCAATAAACAATCATATTTTGAATTTAAATCGTTTCTTTGTCTTGAGTTTACATTAATTATTTACATTTAACATTTACATATCCAAAAAGTTTCAGTCTTTTAATTGCGATTAATCGCGCGATTAATTTAAAAAAAATTTTGCGATTAATTAGTTAATTTTTTTTAATCGATTGACAGCACTAATATATATATATATATATATATATATATATATATATATAAATAAATAATTAACGTAGACAAACCATTTACGGAACATAATAACAGTATTTTTTGTTATTAAGCTATAGCAGTTCTTGTGCATTTGTATTGTACTAAATGTCTCTAGGCTACTGTTTTTCATAAATACCATAAAAAAACTATTTTTACTATGGTAGTGTGTTACAATGCGTGGTTCCCTTTTCTGCTATGGGAACACCCCCTTTGGGAAGCAGTGTCTCGTTCCCTCTCTCAGGGAACTATGGTTATAGTCATAACCCGAGATGTTTTACCTGTGGTTAACATGATCCACATACTATGGAAAACCAAATTTTATCCTATAAAATGTTGCAGATAGTAAAACCCAGTCTTTAAACTTGAAGTGAAATAAAGGTTTGACATTTATTGTGATGATTATCAGTATTGACTGATATGAAAAATGTTATCGTGATCATTTTTTGGCCATATCGCCCAGCCCTACATGGACAGAGATCTGAGCTTGGCCCAGGGCTGTGTGTTACTGATCAGGAGGTCAAAGGTCACAGGTGTTCAGGGACGGACATGAGACAGAAGGATCTTCATTTGGTCCATAATGAGACTGCTAGTAGAAATATATGTTCAGTCTCCATTGATTTTCCTCTGCAGATCAAAGAATCGCACAGGAGAAATGGTGAGCTGCGAGTCTTTGATCACAACTCAAACCTTTTCCTAAACCTAATAAACTCTTTCCTCAACCAGAACAATTCATGATGGAAACCACTTCAGAAAATGCGTCTAAACCAAACACAAACAAATATTTTTTTTACATATACATTTTGTGCCTAGTTTCACAGCTGGCACATTTGCAATTTGGATGAGAATGAAGCTTTAAGAGAAAAGGCTGAGAACAGGACAAGGCCTTGACTCTAGACAAACAGTGGAGGGCAGCTGTGTGTTTCTCTGTGTCTGAATACAGTACAATCACACCCTCCTCAGCCACTCAGCCCATTAAAGCTCCTCGTACGTCGTCTGTGGCATGGAGATTGTTGCCATGACTGCGCTAATTTACAGCGCCATGGTGACGCGTCAAAAGTGGCGGTCTGGAGAGGGAAGGCTGGGGGCTGTTTGTACATGATGGGGGCGTGTATTTGGGAACAGAGCTTGATGGGATAGACAACATTAGTGGACGTCATGGTCAGGAAAGATGACATCCGTGCATATGTTTGACCTTCCCTCACAGATCATACATGACTGTATATCAGATATTTATTTATTTGATGTAAACACCTTTAAATTATTATGTTAATTATTTTTACGATAACAGATAATAAATAAACGCACACACACATTATATCTATATCTATATCTATCTATCTATCTATCTATCTATCTATCTATCTATCTATCTATCTATCTATCTATCTATCTATCTATCTATCTATCTATCTATCTATCTATATATATATATATATATATATATATATATATATATATACATACATACACACACACACACACACACACACACATATACATATATAGAGATGCATGATATATCAGCCACCATAACAATATCGGCCGATATATGTTCAGTTTTAAAGTTATCATTAATTGCCCAATGAGAAAATTTGACCGATACATTAAAGCTGATAAATAATAGATAATTCCCTTCAGTGTCCGCCATTATGGTTTTGGAATTGCTTGAAATATGATTGAAATCATTTCAAAAAGGAAAATACAGTTAAGTACAACATACAGCACATGTCTGTCATATAGGCTACATAATATTATAATGAGAACATTATAATTTTGTGCTTGGACATGGCTTTTAATGGTGAGACTTTTGTTATTGTAATCAGGCTCTCAAAAATTATCGGAAAATTTGTATTTCGATTTATCGGCCAATATATCGGTTATCGGCTTTCAAATATAAAGAATTATCGGTTATCGTATCGGCCAAAATTTTCATATCGGTGCATTTTATCTCCCACAAAAACAACTTAATTACAAGGTATACTAAAAACATCTAACAATAAAACCTAAAATTACACTTAAAAACTAAACAGCAGCATTTAACTAAACTTTTAAATACAAAAGAGACAACAAGAAATGCTGCACATTTGAACCAGTTCATTTACATGAACTGATTCACTAAAATGAATCAGAATTCCTAAACTATATAATGAGAAACAGACAACCCCTTAACACCTGAGCATCATTGTGGCATGATCCATTGACAGTAAAATATGATACATACACATTTAAATCAAGAAATAGCCTCAGAAATATCTTCCCAGGAATGCCATCTTCACCGGTGTTCAAGAGCTTAAATGTAAATGTAAAGTATAATATGAGTGCATGCATGCTGACAGGACGCATCCCTCTCCAGCTCTCCTTCAATCAGTGTCGGAGGTGATAAGGCCGAGAGCAGGACTGTCACCGGCTCCTGCTGGAGACGTAACATTATAACCACACGTCCACCTGTACTGTGATATCACAGTGAGAGAGGACGAGACGAAAGGCACATGTGTGCGTCAGATGAAAACAGACAGTGTGTGACCGGGAGTAGCTGTAGATAAGCGTCTGAAAATATGTGAGGAAAAACAGACGTGTTAATGTGTTTGTCAGACAGATTTACAGGCCAAAATATGAGACGACACACAGCGAGTGTTTGAGCATGTGTGATGATTATATGGCTGAACGCACAAACACATTCTCATATGGACACCTGACGCTAGTGTAACACACACACGCTCATAGAAATCTAAGGTCTCCTGCTTCTCAGATGTTTCTCCTGATAACAGACGGTGGAAATCTCACATGTTTCAGAAGAGATCAACGATGTCTCACGCTATGTTCAGATTTGACAAAATACCAAAGTCTGAAATCAAAAGACAGAGATCTCTATATGAACTCTAAAGTTTCTTATTTCATCTTAATTTCGTACTCTTATTGACTGGCAACAAGTGACTCATTTTAGACTGTTTTTATTTCCCCTAAGGAACTGTAGAAGAAATGAGAAGACAAGTAAGACAAAACAGGAGATAAAGTTAATGATGAAACATGTCTGATTAATTCATTAAGTCTCCTGAGCTATGGGATGCACCGATATGAAAATTTTGGCCTATACGATAACTGATAATCTTTATATTTGAAAGCCGATAACCGATATATTAACCGATAAATCTAAATGGCGGACAGTGTGCATCTGAAGTGTCTCAGCTGAAGGAAATAATCCATTTTTTATCGGTCAAATTTTCTTATCGGACCGATAATGATAACATTAAAAATTAACATATATCGGCCGATACTGAAATGGTGACTGATATATCGTACATCCCTACTTTCTTTCATTTTGGGATGCCTCGATACGAAAAGTTTGGCCAATACCGATAACTGATAATTATTTATATTTGAAGCCGATAACCGATATATTGGCCGATAAATCTAAATCCAAATTTTTATATTATTTTTGAGAGCCTGATTACAAAAACAAAAGTCTCACCATTAAAAATCCATGTCCCAACACACAATTATAATGTTCTCATTATAATATTAAGTAGCCGATATGACAGACTGTTGTAATTAACTGTATTTTCCCTTTTTGAAGTGATTTCAATCGTATTTCAAGCAATTCAAAATCATCATGGTTTCCTTCAACTGAAGGAAATTATCCATTATTTATTGGCTTTAATATATCGACCAAATTTTATTATCGGACCGATAACGATAACATTAAAAATGAACATATATCGGTCGATACTGATATGGTAACCGATATATCTTGCATCCCTATAAGAAACTACCAAAAGCAATAAAATGTTCTAGCAGCCAAAAGTTTGGACACATTTACATATTTCTTATTTATGTATTTATTTATTTCACATTTTAGAATTTAAAATAATTTAATCAAAATATATAATTGTAAATTCTAATAATTAATAAAAATATAAAAATATGAATTTAAAATAACAGAATCACAGAAAAGACACCTGCATGTTATATGACCATTAACATGCAAATGTGCTGTTAAATTATTGAAATATTACCTTAAAATCTCAGTAGGGCTCCAAGAAAATATTTTAGCTCAAAGTGGATCGACTGACAGTTTGCAAGTTTGTGATCTCCTGCTTTAGATCATGAGCAACATAAATTCATCTGACTGGTGCAGATACACAAACGCTGATGGTTGAAGGAAACGTGACTGAACTGAAACTTATGTTTTGAGGGAAAGGGTTAATGTGAGCATGGCCAAACAGCTGTAAACTGCGCTTAGATAAGAAGGATAAATGCTGCATTCTTCCGTCAACTCGTCCTTGAGGAAGGGAACAGCGCTGCACACTTGTCAAAGCACCTGCGTGCTAAACATGAGATAAACACAACCCTGAAAAGAAGCGTGGGAAAGACACCCTCGACACCAGCTCACATCTGTGATACAAATAAACCAGCATCACAAATATGGTCATGTTTTCTGCACACTTTTAATTGTTTCCTGAAGGGGTCATGATGTGAGAAATCAAATTTGCCTTGATCTTTTGACATATAAGACGTCTTTGTACCATTAAAACCTCCTGCAAGTTTCATAACTTAAATCATCCTCCATATAAACAAAGCATTTAATAAAGCCCCAAAAAAGGCTCGTTTTGATATTGTGGGATCTGTGATGTCACATGGGCAAATACATTTGCATATGCCCGCCTCCAGAGCAAGACAACGACGAATAGTTTTACATCATCGCACCATAGGTCCAGCCCACTGGCATTCAGTCGCTTAACGGCTGATATTTGCCTACACTGGATGTGAGCGTCGCGTCAAAAGCAAATAGAAGTCATTATAATCACTGATGCTGTCTACACTGATGCAGTATACAGATGTGTGTGACATCTGCCAACAACTGTACAGACTTCAGAGGGATCCCAACGTCGAGAACAAGTATATATATAGTCAATGTCGTGTTGACATTTTGAATCAATCTACCTGCAAAATTGGCTATTTGATTGAAATGATTGATCTTTCAGATCAGATTATACTCACAAAAAGCTGAAAATATAAAGATATTATTTTTAGCTGCATCACCCAGCCCTAATGGACGGCACAGCGCTGTCTCTCAGTGACAATGGAAATAGAGGAATTCATATTCAGTTTGACAGTGAGGGCATCTACTGATGCATAATGCATTCATGCACACATATCATTATTATGCTGCTTGGAAATGATGAACTGAGAAATGATCCTTACTGAGACTGTTTTAACAAAGTATGGTCATGTCATATAGTCGAGAATGAATACAAACAAGGATCAAAGTCATGCCGCTTTAGAACAACATGAATTATATCTTAAATTGGTCATATTCATGATGTTGTTTACATATAAATGTTTGTAAAAACAAATACAAAATACTACAGCAGAAAAGGCTTTCATCGGGAGGCCAAGGACACGCTGGAGAACGGGCAGTTAGTGTCTGTAAGGATTAGTCACTTCTTTGGCCGTGCTGGCCTGCACGTGCCCTCTTCTTACATTTCCACAACATTTGGATCTCGACAGGACCCTAAGCATCTGTTTACCGGTCAGTGTGAAGCCACCATCTGCTGCGTGGCGAATTCACAGTCTGCCACTAGCAAACGCCGGCCCGTGTCACATTCAGAGATGCGGAGAAAGAGTTACGAGTGAAACGTAGCAGAAGTCATTCACTAACACAGACACAAATGCATGTTTTTAGGATTTATCTGCCAGTGTTGCTGTTTTATTGTCTTCCCAATTTTTTTTTTTTTTTCTGGATTTCATTTTAATCATTACATTAATTATAGTAGTCAAAAGCATGTCTAATTAACTGAAATCAACAACCATTTGTCAAAAGTTTAATAAACTAGAGCCCTATGAAATTTGCCAAATTCCAAGACATTGTTATACAGCATGATTTAGCATTTTAGCATGAATTTGCATGTTGCTAACATGTTTGTATCACATTGATAGCATTAATTAACATGTTGCTAGCATGAATTAGCATGTTTTAACACATTGCTAGCATGAATTAGCATGTTTGCTAGCATGATTTGCCATGTTGTTAGCATGTTTTAACGCATTAGCATGAATTAGCATTTTGTTAGCATGTTTTACCATGTTACTAGCATTTAAAAAACAATGAAAAAACTGAAAATAAAATGCATTTTTATGAATCCATTACTAACTGATGATCACTAACTTATTTTACTTTTGCATATAAAACTATAAAAAACAGACACAAATGGATGTTTTTTAAATGTTACTGTTATAATTTTTCCCCAAATTTTATTCCTGGATTCCGTTTTAATCGTTACATTAATTGTAGTAATCAAAAGCATGTCTAATTAACTGAAATCAACAACCATTTGTCAAAAGTTTAATAAATTAGAGCACTATGAAATTTGTCAAATTCCGAGACATTGTTATACAGCATGATTTAGCATGTTAGCATGAATTTGCATGTTGCTAACATGTTTACAATGAATTTGCATGTTGCTAACATGTTTTTACACATTGCTAGCATGAATTAGCATGTTTTGCTAGCACGATTTGTCATGTTGCTAGCATGTTTTACCTTATTGCTAGCCTGATTTAACATGTTGTTAGTATTTTTAATGCATTAGCATGAATTAGCATTTTGTTAGCATGTTTTACCATGTAACTAGCATTTAAAAAACAATGGAAAAACTGAAAATAAAATGCATTTTTATGAATCCATTACTACCTGATGATCACTAACTTATTTTACTTTTGCATATAAAACTATAAAAAACAGACACAAATGGATGTTTTTTGCATGTTACTGTTATAATTTTCCCCCAAATTTTATTCCTGGATTCCGTTTTAATCGTTACATTAATTCTAGTAATCAAAAGCATGTCTAATTAACTGAAATCAACAACCATTTGTCAAAAGTTTAATAAATTAGAGCACTATGAAATTTGTCAAATTCCGAGACATTGTTATACAGCATTATTTAGCATGTTAGCATGAATTTGCATGTTGCTAACATGTTTACAATAAATTTGCATGTTTGCTAACATGTTTTTATCACACTGATAACATTAATTAACATGTTGCTAGCATGAATAAACATGTTTTAACACATTGATAGCATGAATTGGCATTTTGCTAACATGATTTAGCATTTTGCTAACATGTTTTAACATGATGCTAGCATAAAAAAATAAACAATGAAAAAATGCATTTTTATGAATCCATTACTAACTGATGACCATTAACTTATTTTACTTTTACATATAGCATTCTAAAAAAAATTTTTGGGTTTTGCATGTTACCATTTTTTCCCCCAATTTTTTTCCTGGATTCCGTTTTAATTGTTACATTAATTATAGTAATCATGTCTAATTAACTGAAATCAACAACAACTTGTCAAAAGTTTAATAAACTAGAGCACTATGAAATTGCCAAATTCCAAAACATCGTTATGCAGTAAATTCCATTTTTATTACAGGATTCCTTGATTCTTCATCGCTGAAATCATAAGGCCCTACAAACACTGCAGGACGTCTCACACACTGAATTTTAATCCTTACTGTCAGAGGTTTGAACGCTAGTAGCAATGATTCGGAAACGCCACTAAATAAGGGAAACACAACACATACATTTACCACAGCGCAGTAAAAATGACCTTCATTGATACTCCGACGCTCCAGCTGATTTAAGGACACTTTCACCCACACGAAGCACTACGTCAATCCGGACGAGGCTCATGGTGCGCTGGCAGATGTCTACGTTCGTCAGAATCAATCACATGGACGAGACTACATGAGGATAGGGAGTCGGGCTGTTAGTGACGTTTCCTCTGGGGCTTAAAAGGCAAAAGTGGTGGTTAATCATCAAATGCCATACATGATGACTAGAAGGCTAATAAATGCACCTTTGAGGGGAAATTGAGAGCTCTTAGCCAATCAGCAACGCATCAGAGGGAAGCTGGCATTGGCCTGCGGGTCCTCGTGACTCATGCCTCTAGAGGACACCTGCCATGTATGGCTAAAAGTTCTCCAGCACAGCCCACGCGGTTAATGCATGCCTCCATGATGCAGCGTTTGGCTCTTTTGTTGAGTGTGTGCACAAACAACAGGTGGATAAAGTGTGTCAGCTCAACAGGTGGACAAAGTGTGTCGGCTCTCTTTTACTTAATCGGTCAGCAGTTCTTCAACTAGATTGAAAAGTTTGTAGACGAACTTTGATGTTGGCTTGGCAAAGCCATATGCAAGTCTGAAAGTTTTATAAGCTTTAAATTTAAGTAGAAAGAGAAGGAAAGACATTTTTAACATGGATTAACATGTTTTAGCATATTGCTAGCATAAATTATCATGTTGCTAGAATGTTTTAGCACACTGCTAGCATGATTTAACACTTCTAGCATGAATTATCATGTTTTAGCATATATATTGCCATAATGAATAGCACTTTGCTAGCATGTTTTAACACATTGTTAACATTTTTATCAAATTGGTAACATGACTTAACATGTTTTACCACATTATTAACATTACTTAGCATGTTGTTAACATGTTTTATCACATTGCTTGCATAAATGAACATGATTTAGCACTGCTAGCATGAATTATCATGTTTTACCATATTATTAACATGAATAGCATGTTTGCTAGCATGTTTTACAAAACTGTTAGCACTTTTATCAAATTGCTAGCATGAATTAACATTTTGCTAGCATGTTTTACCACATTGTTAATAATAAATTTGCAAGTTGATAGCATGAATTAGCATGTTGGTAGCATGATTTAGCATGTTAACATGTTTTAGTATGTTATTAACATTAATTAACTTGATGCTAACATGATTTGGGAATTTTGCTAGCATGATTTACCACATTGCTAGCATGAATTAGCATGTTGTTAGCATGTTTTAACACATTAACATGAATTAACATTGCTAGCATGATTTAGCATGTTTGGTGGCATGATTTACCACATTGCTAGCATGAATTAGCATGTTGTTAGCATGTTTTAACATGTTAACATGAATTAACATTGCTAGCATGATTTAGCATGTTTTGCTAGCATGATTTACCACATTGCTAGCATGAATTAGCATGTTGTTAGCATGTTTTAACATGTTAACATGAATTAACATTGCTAGCATGATTTAGCATGTTTTGCTAGCATGATTTACCACATTGCTAGCATGAATTACCATGTTGTTAGCATGTTTTAACACGTTAACATGAATTAACTTTGCTAGCATGATTTAACATGTTGCTAGCATTATTAACCACATTGCTAGCATGAATTAGCATGTTGTTAGCATGTTTTAACACGTTAACATGAATTAATGTTTCTAGCATGATTTAGCATGTTTGCTAGCATGATTTACCACTTTGCTAGCATGAATTAGCATGTTGTTAGCATGTTTTAACACGTTAACATGAATTAATGTTGCTAGCATGATTTAGCATGTTTGCTAGCATGAAAACATTTTTTTAAAGCATTTTTATGAATCCATTACTAACTGATGACCAATAAATTATTTTACTTTTTCATATAAAACTATAAACTATAAACTATATGAATTCTATAAACATTAAAATGCATCTAAATAACAATTACACTAGTTTGTCACGATAAATTTAAAGTTGTTAAATATTTAAAATATATCAGAAATAAAAGTCTAACTTGAAACTAAAAAATACATGGGAAAAATTAAACTGTAACTAGTCATAGAGTGATACTAACAATATTTTTTATATAAAAACGTTTATAAAATATTAATTTATATTATATTACTATGTGCATGAATATTTATATTAATGTGTGTGTATGTAATATATATTGAAAGCCTGCAGCCGCGAGCTTCATGATGCTGCAGGTGCACGCGAGTCTACAGCAGAACATTATCTTATAATTATCCTCCTCAGGTGGCCAACGGTGAACCACCACCACTGTCAAACCTGCCACTTTAGCAGAGAGAAATCTGTTGAGTTTAGAGCGAGGTGTGGAAACACGGGAGCTTTTTATAAACCGGGTTAACGCTCCTGACAGGCTGTACGGGTGAGAGAACGACGACAGCTGGAGATCAGAGAGAGAAAACACAGTGATTTTGGTGTGGAGCAGTATGTATCTCAACACACTTCTATTTTTATCATGACGTGAGTCTGTTGTGCATAAACTGACGACAAAAATCAACAATATATTATGAAATCTGGAGCTGCTGAGGAAAGCAGGAGGGAGACACTCGGATGTAAATTCTGCATATTCAGCACCACGGACAGCAGCAGCTGCTCAGCTGAATCACATGACGCCTGTCAGGAACATTAATACGCAGAAAAACAATTTATTTTGTATTTAGATTATTTATAGACCATTATTATCAAATGAAACAACTGGAAATGAAACAACATGAAAAAAGAGGACTATCCTCGTCCTAAAAGGAAAGTTTATGGCACTGGAGATCAGCGCAGCGCAACAGATCTGTGTGTTTGCACGAGCGTTTGACAGCGCCGAAGACTTTAATTGCTTGAAAGGGCATATGAAAGATAAATATTGCTAAAGATATCATTCATCTTTACTAGATAAACACACACAGACCTGTCATCAGTCTCTGTTCGGCTGTTATTGACTGTTTGCGCTCGTGTTTGGACGGCCGCCACTGAACGTACAACCATAATTAATAAGAGCCAATTACAGCCCATCCATAACACAAAGGCGGGGCGCGTCCGTCACTTCTCATTTATTTGCTAACAGGACATTTGGCGAAGCTCGTCTCAATCAAACTACTGTTTCATCAGAGAAGTTGACCCGCTTCTGTTTCTGAATACAGACGCCACACCCTTATCTTTATTAAACTTTACACATTAATGATGTTTTCAAGAATGCATCCAGATCATTTAGTCCTAATTTGTTGTTCTCTGTGCTAATGGAAAAAGGGGAATCAAGTCCATGATTATGATGATAATTATATCAAATATCACATTTACCCGCAGTGTAACTGATCCTCCCTCTCAGTGTAATGAAATCAGAGGATGTCAGGCCGGTTTGAGCACGTTTAATGGCAGCAGATCTCATTTAAGAGGGTGTCGTGTTCAGCCCGACTCGCCTCTGATCACATCTACTGCAGTCCAGAGAATGGCATCATACACGAAGCATTTAAAGAGGAGAATATCCGTGTAATGTATGTTTCTGTCGATGGATACGCATTCTGGCTTCCCCTACACTTTGTGTCATATGCTCTATATCCTCAATTTAAACAATCGAGCGCAAGACGCGAAGGAGGACTCGCATCCTCGTACTTGGGGAAGATTTGTGCACTCGTCTGAAGCGTGCACTCTATTATTGAGTTCTGTTTCAAGTCTTGCGCTTGAACGGACAAATTCACAAAAATTATGTCAACATGCCCGTCTTGGCGGGTATCCAAGCAAACATAGTAGGTTATGTCTGAAGTGAACTTAAAAACTCGAGAAAGAACGCATATGTTCAGTATCAGTGTGTCACGGTTGCACACAAAAACAAGATGTTAGGATCCAAGCGCAGCATTTATTGGTTAATCCAAAGGCATAATCAAACAGATAAGGGTCAAACTCCACAGCACAAAAAAAAAAGAAAAAAGCCAGGGATACAAAGGTGCACGTAACATAGACAACAAACCACAAACAAAGGCAGAAACAACTGAGACTAAACAGACAGAACTAATGATCAAACACAAAACAGCTGAGTGCAATGAAACGAGGATAATGAGTCCAGGAGGTGAAATATGGGAAATGAAGTTCAGACAGGTGACAAAAGTCCATGTTGGAGTGTCCTCTAGTGGTTAACTTGGGCACTCCAATTTGTGATCATGACACTGTGTACTGCACCATGCATAATGTCTTAAAGTGACAACAGCCTAATATTCCTGCTGTCTGAATGTATTTTTAATGTTAATCGAACAATGTTAATCTTTTATTTATACAGTGAAGATTATATGCAATGTTGTTTTACATTTGATTATCTACTTGTATGTTGCTAGCACATATTACCATATATTGCTAAAATGATTTATAACTTTTCTAGCATGAATTAGCATTTCAATAGCATGGTTTAGCATTTTAGAATGAATTTACATGTTTGCTGACATTTTAACACATTGCTAGCATTAATTAGCATGTTGTTAGCATTAATTAACACGATGTTACCATGATTTAACATTTTGCTAGCATGTTATTAACATGAATCAACATTGTTAGTATTATTTAGCATTTGCTAGCATGTTTTACCACATTGCTAACATGCATTAGCATTTTGCTAGCATTTTGTTTTACCACATTGCTAACATGCATTAGCATTTTGCTAGCATGAATTAGCATGTTGTTCGCATTTTTTAACATGTTGCTAGCATTTTTTGCCACATTTGCTAGCATTAATTATCATGTTGTTAGCAAATTTTAACATATTGTTAACATTAATTAGCATGTTGTTAACATGCATTAGCATGTTTTGCTAGCATTACTTTGCATGTTAACATGTTTTATCACATTGATTGCATAAATTAACATACTAGATGTTTTTGCACTTTGCTAGCATGATTTAGCATTGATAGCATGAATTATGTTTTAAAATATTGTTAACATGAATAGCATGTGGCTAGCATGTTTTACCACACTGTTAGCATCACATTGCTAGCATGAATTAACATGTTGTGAACATTAATTAACACATTGTTACCATGTTTTAACATACTGTTAATGTGATTTAACATGTTGATAGCATGTTAACATTAAATTAACATGTTTCTACCAGCATTTAACATGTTACTAGCATGTTTTACCGCATTGCTAACATGAATTAGCTTTTTGCTAGCATGATTTCACATTTTAATAGCATTGTTTTACCACGTTTGCTTGCATGAATTAACATTCTGTTAGCTTGTTTTAACATTTAACATACTGTTAACATGAATTAGCATGTTGTTAGCATGTTAACATTTAATTAACATTTCTACCAGCATTTAACATGTTACTAGCATGTTTTACCACATTGCTTACATGCATTAGCATTTTGCTAGCATGTTATTAGCATTTTTTAATAAATTGTTACCATGAATTAGCATGTTGCTAGCATGTTTTACCATGTTGCTAAAAAAACTGAAACTAAAATGCCTTTTTATGAATCCATTACTAACTGATGTGCAATAACTTATTTTACTTTTACATATAAAACTGTAAAAATAACATTTTAAACCTTTACAAATGTCTTGTATGAACATTAAAATGCATCTAAATAACAATAACACTGATATGCCACGATAAATTTAAAGTTGTTAAACATTCAAAATATATCAGAATGATGAGACTAAAACTAAATCTCACTTGAAGCTAAAAACACATTATTAGTCCCTTTTTCCCTGAACATAAAACCGAAACCATGACCCTAAAAGTGATAAAAACTGAACTGTGAGTAATTCGAACCGTTGCACCCCTAATACAGATATACAAGTGCATGATGTCATGACTGACCAATCACAATCATGCATTCCATGGAATACCAAATACAGACAAAACAGTCATCTATGAGAACAGAACACATATTTAATGCATGCATGTGTTTTTATTTACTTGCATGCTTCATATCCAAAGGGAAGCGTGTGCTGATGGTCAGGCTTTAAATCTTTCAGAAGCATTCACTGCAATATTAACAGCCTTTAAATCAGAGACAGAGGAAGAGATGGAAATAGCCTGATGCACTGTGAAATAGGTTTTGTGCATCTCAAAAACAAACTGCTCAAACATCAGTCAAGCACACAGGATGTTTTCAAAGAGTCAAGGATGCCCTTCAAATATTAAACCAATAAAACACATGTCTGCTATTTATACCTGAGCCAAAGTCAAAAGTATTCAGATATTGATAAGAAAACAGAAGAGCGAGGGATAAATATCCATGCACAATATTTCAAATTTAACAGCTTAATCTCATCATTTTAAGTGATGTAAACTGGTTTAATGATGCTCTAATAGAAGATATAAGGCTGCAGTGTGTTTCTGAACTCCAGTGTAAGTTTCATATCTAGGGCAGGCATGAGAAAACCCAGAGAGCGAGCAACAGAAGACGGCGCGCTTTAGATCAATGACCCGGAGTCTGCCCCCTGCTTCTGTGCGCCACTATCGGAAAGCTGGCATTAAGAATGAATGGAGTGTGTCCTGATAGTATTAATTAAACAGGGTAGCTATTGAGCTCCTGTGGCAGCCATATTAACGGGCTGCTTCTGTAATTAATCAGACGGGTCTTGCCGTGGTTTGCTTAACCTCAACACCTCTTCTCAAGTGCCGTACCTTCACAAACCTCACAAAAAAAAAAGTGTCATAAGTGTGTCAAATAAGGGCACTTAATGATTAATTCTTTATAGAATATAGATCATATTTCATCAAAAAAAAAAAAAAAAATCTTTTTATATGGAAATATAATACCATGTTGTTACGGTTATGCTGGTGTAGAGATGAGGCAGATACGGATTTCCACATTAACAGATAATACTTTAAACAAAGGCAGGAGGCACCAAACATACAACTTAACATAACATTTAAGACGGACAAGGAGTGAAGGGAGTGAGTGACAAGGAGGGAAGGGCGTGCTAACAATAGAGTCCAGGTGCAGGTGATCCGTGATGAAGGGGAGATGACGAGGGAAGTGAATGCAGGTGTAGAGAACAGGAGGATCTTGGGAAATGGAGTCCAGGGGAACAAGGGATATGTGACACATGTGGGAATATACATATTATATTATAATCTAAAATTAGAAGAAAAAAATATGAAAATTTGGGTTTTTTTATGGACTGATGAGATTTTTTCATGACAGTTTCTGTAATGGGTAAAATAAGGTTTATATGAAATTACACTGTCTGGACACAATTAAAGTTTTTTTTTAAATTATATTTAGTACAATATATTAAAAAAAGAATGTGTATATATATTGCATTTTAAATAATAATATACATTATCACATATACATCATTCTTACAATATTATTTTATTTATTTTGTCATCTTAATGCTAAAAATCTCAATGCTTTTAACACTCTCGGGTCGGCGGTCATGCCGGCGTGACCACCGCATTTTTTTTTCCAACCAGTGTGAAAGAGACTCAAAATACTCTGTCAATGTTGCACATACAATTAAGAGCTATACACCATTTTAATCTGTGGAATATCTTCTTTTATTTGTGTACACTCAGAGTAAAAACAAAATGTTGTGCTTTTTGCAAAATAAAGAAAACTAACATGATGTGTGATCTCTCGTCTCCCTCTGAACGAAGTCCAATCTGATAGTTGAACTGTAACTTAGTGAATACTAATCACAAAAAAAATAGACTTATGTCTAAAGACACGTTGAAATGTCAGATTTTAAATCGTGTAAGTCAAATCGAATACAAATATTCTGTGTTTATGTAATCTGTATGAAAAGAGAGCCATGTCAAGTCCATGATTCAGCTCATTATCCGCTAATGCGGCCACGCCTACGGAGCCAGCGCTATTCAGACGCAAATTCATTCAATACATGCATTCATCGTCTCAATCGTGTATTTATTGTCTTGAAAAATGTTTATTTGGATGTTAAAGCCATGGTTAGCGAGCTCTAGAAGACATGCAGTTAGTTCCTGGTTCTTCTTCTTCTTTATATGGATTTGTGGTCTGAAGGTGTTCATAGCGCCCTCCGGCTGCAAGTATGAATTGAAAACAGTATCCAGCACTCATAGTGAAGACAATAAATATTGAATAAATATTACTCCTCTGTATAGAAAATTGACAAACATATGAGAATCCATCAATATTTCTCCAAATGTGCATGCTTTTAAGCTAAAAGCCTATATGAAATGCCATAGAGGTAACATAATTGTTCAGACACTTTGCATCACAGAAATACATTATATTTTAAAGTATATAATAGAATACCATTATTTTAAATTGTAATAATATTTCACAGTATTGCAGTTTTTTCTGTATGTTTGATTTACACCATGATGAGCTGAGACATGATTTTTTCACAGCCTTTTTTCACAGATTTTTTCTCAAACAATGTGCTATCTTCAAGTGCAAGGTAATTACAATTTTTGACCATTAATATATATGGTGAGTTTGTAAATAGAATTTAAATAGATAATATTAAAACAATAATATTTTTTCTGATTTTTATTTAGAAAAAAAAAAAGAAAAATGATGATCGAAAGAATCTAAGACTTCAAACTTGAAAATTCAACTATATTACATACATCAAATTTTGTGTCACTTGGTTGCACAGTTTTCATTCAGGAGAATTTTTTTCATACACGCATACATATACTACATATGCACGCATACATTTACCGCACGGACACATTATACAGATGCACACACCAAATACTAAATACGAGTCTCACTTTGCCTCCTCCCAAGTCTTATAAAAAATCAACCCAATTGACTGTTTACTCCTTCACCATGTTTTTGTTTGTTTCTTCTATTATTTATGTCCCTAAACTGCTGCTCTCCATATCTCTCCATTAAAATCCTTCTCTCCCTGAAAGCAGCTGTCATTTGCAGATGGAAGGCACCGTAATAACCCATATATTGCCCACGGTGTCTACTGTCTGTAGCAATTTGAATTATTATGATAGCGCAAACGGTTCAAGAGTTACGGTAACATGAATACAGCTTGGTTGGATGTGTCCCCGACGACACATTCAGTATTAAAAGGTTAAAGAAGGCCTTTTATTATACAGAATATGATCTTTTGTGTTTTCCCCCATTTCAAATATGAATCTGTTAATATGAATCACCACCATTAAGTAATGTTCACTTTGATCTTTTTCATACAGGGTCTGTAAATGGTGACCAGGGTAAAAATAAGACACAAAAATAGCATAAAGGTATGATAAATATTCCATATTCCATAATCAGTTTGCCTAGAGCTTTTGAAATGGCCACTGAAAGAAAAGGTCTCACCCCTGGTGTCTTTACTTAGATTCACTGAAATTATTACTCAACCTTGAAATGTATTTTTTATGACTCAATCTGGCAAGCGCAGCAGGAAAAGTGCCAGTTAGATGATTGTGTGGGTCTGCGATTATTGTGTGGGACATAAATCTGGCGCCCCAGGAGACCTATTCAACTGTGGAATGATATAACGCTATATTGCCTTTTATCATCAATGAACCCATAGGGTGAATCTCAAGAAATTCACAGGTCATATTTCATATATATTCATATGTCGCTGTCGGGCAGAAACCTCAAATCTTACTTTTCAGGAAATGGAAAAACACTGTATTTGAATTTGATATTGTGGCTTTAAATATGCTCAGACACTTGCACGAGTTCTTATTAACACTTTACCTAAATCAAGGTTTTTGACCTGCGAATTTTAGAGAATTTCCAATATTCGTTTTTTATCTGTCACGGCCGCATCTGAAGTGCATCGCATTATGTTATCATCAACTTACAGGTTATAAAATTTATTGTAGCTATATGTGGCCGCTCAATTTTTTCTGTTTTAGCCAAAATCTAAGACTAAGATGCTCTTCTCTGCTCCTCATATACATAAAACATCAGCCTATATATTAATAGTATTTCTTGAGTAAAGATAACACTGTACTTATTCAAAGAACCAGTTCTTTATTTACTATTGCATTGCAAACAAGCACAGATGTGCCAAACTGTGTCAGGAACTTCATTCATAATAGAGGGTTTGACTGACAGTTTGAGGAGCCAATGGAGTTAGGAGGTTTAGTCACAAACTCTGTTTAAAACTTTTCATTGGTTAAATATTTGCAAAACCCACAGACAGATGTAAAGGGTGACTAATAGTAATGCTTTATGAAAATAAATGGAGATATAGGGTTTCCTGGCTAAATTACATTTTTTACTTACATATAAAACATATAAATATATAAAATTGTAATGTGCAAAAATATTTGTGTAAGTATCAGGGGTTCATATATATATATATATATATATATATATATATATATATATATATATATATATATATATATATATATATATTGAATAAAATCATTGAAAACACACTTAAGATTTATATTAATTTATATTATTATATTAATATTATATGATTGTTCTTATAAAATATATTACAATATTATTATTACAATTATATATATATATATATATATATATATATATATATATATATATATATATATATATATATATATATATATATTAGCAATAACAATATTTTAATATATAATAATAATTATTATTATTTTATTTTTCTTCCTTTTGATTTTAAAACCCATAAAGAAATGATCGGCTAATCGAGCGAAATGATTGCATACAGGATTAATCATTTGAGATCAAACTGTGAATATATAAGGCAAGAGAGCAAGACTGTGAGATCAGGGAGGACCAGATGATCAGGTCCATCAATCTTCTTAGTGTGTGTGTGTGTGTGTGTGTGTGTGTGTGTTGGGTGAGCCAGACATAAATAACAGTCAATTAAATAATTAAATACACTTAATGGCTGCGATCACTGCACCTCCTAATTATAACCATGGCCGCTATTAACAGATGTCGGCTCTCGGTGCAGAGAGAGGAACTGAATTAATGTCCTGCATCACGTCCTGCAAAGCGACGCTGTTGCCCAGGGAGACCAGAGCGTGTGGAAGCTAACGGCGATATGTGAACATCACACAGAGATATCACAGGTTTTGACACATCTCGATAACAGGCTCATGGCAAGCGTTGTATGTTACAGCAAACACAGTTCACCAACATTTACTCACTTTCAAATCTGTCCAAACCCTCCCATGTTTTCTTCCCCTCACTGAGCACAAAAGGAATCATGCTGCTATTGTCAAAACAATGACCGCAAAATCAGCATAAAAGCATCCTAAAAATAAAACTCATGCTTTCAAGTCTTCTGAAGGCAAATGTGTGAGAAACGTCTCATTTTGTGTTCCACAGAAGAAAGCATGAGAATAATTTGAATCAATGCTGTGTTTCATCTCGTGAGAGTGATGTCACTTCTATAGATCGCCTGTAAATGAAACAGCTCAGGTGTTTCTACAGCTCTTCAAATACACGTGAAACATATGTTGAATGTATTCTGTGCAAAAGAAGTCACAAAAACGCGTGTATCCTGTAAGAAAAGCATTGAGATGTCTGGATGCTTCGGGTTTCTGAAACTGATTTGAGTAAAATCGACTGCAATGAGCTACAATGACAAAACTGCATGCAACTATTACAAGTACATGAACATTGTGGGAGTGTGGGACTGAATGCTACTATATCTTTGTATAAAATATGAATAAATACTATAAACAACACTAAAAGAACATTGGTGCATTTAGAGAATACAGCGTTCCAACCACACGACAGCTTGAATGCAGTGAGAACAAATATCATCTAATGTCTGTAATATTTTGCACCACCAATCCTGAGATCTGATTGGCTAATAGCTGTTGCATCCATATTTCACACGAATGTGAAACTTCCACAAAGACACCATGCAAAATGTCACCTGTCTAGACAAGCATGACAAATAAAGGACGACTGATACCGTCTCATCCATCAGGGCAGTTATAAAATGCAAATTCTTTAAAATATCATTGATGCATTATTTGTCATTTTCTAGTGAATATAAAAAAGGGTTGCGTGTGAACATGATGACCTGTCAAACACAACATCTAGCCATCCTTTAACATGCAGCGCTGGTGTTTTTAATCACACTGCATCATTTTCGTTACCCATTACATGCTGCTTCTGTACTTCATCACTGCTCATTCTTCGTCAGAGTGACAGGAAGATGACAAACGAGATTTAGGAGGCAGTTAAACTCATTTGACAGGACTGCCTTTATTTAGCTGGTTATAAATCATGCTTTGCATGCATAATGTGATCAAAACTCTCATACCAAGTATAAAAGTTCAGAGTTGTGTGCATGATTTAATTTCTCGTCTTGTTAAGGAGAGGTGAGCTACACTAGCGTGACATGATGGAGCGAAGCACATGGCAGCTTGATTTGTGATGCTGAGTGCAGGTCCTGCTCCGAACGGCAGCTCGGTCCCGTGACGCTCAGCACGACAGCTCCGGTCACGCCACATCCACGGTCATCTCTGATAGGAAAGAGTGATGGGTGTGATCCGTACGCAAACGCACACAGATGTAGCGCTCGATACTTATAAACAAACAAGATGCAGTTTCATCACCAGATGACATATCAGGTAACAGGTTCAAGAAAAATGAAAAATCTGTCATTATGTACTCAATTTGTACTATCTGGGACACACTTTAAAAGCAGGTAAAAAAAAAAAAAAAATTGAGGCTCACAAAATGACAATCTTCTTGCAGCTCTTTTCCATGCAACAATAGTCCAATGATAACAACAGTCAAGCTCCAAAAAGCACCTAAAAAATTAATAAAACCAGCAAAAATTATAACAAAACTGACTTCAGAAGACTTGAAACACTGATTGTAAAATTGTAAAATTGTGTTTCACAGAAAAAAAAAACACTAACAGCAGAGAGGTTTGGAACGACATGTACTACAACTAAAACTGAAATAAAAATAAAGCTAATTTTGTGCCAAACACAAAAAAGGTACAAGTCAGACTGACTGGAACAATGAGCAATTAAGATCACTTTAGGCAAAATTACAGAAAAATCATAAATACAGTCAGTAATAATGAATTAATGATTTATCACTTTCGACCAATAGGTGGCGCTGTGGTCGAATTGATGTGGTATGGTCAGAGTGAGGTGAGAATGACACTCACAAAGTTTGGTGTCAATATGCCAAAGCATTACAGAGATATACAGTCAGAGTTGCATCATGCCTCAACTTCGTTTAAAACGGTTTGGCGAATCAACTTTATTACAATACAATAGGTTAATATAGTCAAAAGTTATTAGCATTTTTGTAAGTTTATTTATAACTTTTGATCACAAGGTGGTGCTGCCCAAAACTTTTTAAGTACTGTCAGGGCACAGTGCCAAAGACCTATATCTTGTTTCGTATTGATACGCTAATGTGTTAATAAAATACAGCATTTTACAACAAAATTCACAATGGTCAATGACGATGATATGTGAATTGGATATCATTTTAGTCGGCATGAGGCACCTGAATCTAACAAGACCACTTTTATGATTTTTGGACAAACTGTTCAGAAGTTATATGCAAAAAGAGCCATTTTACATATCGCTGGACCAGTAGGTGGCGCTGCGCTGAAACACAGGTCATGCTTGTGATGACATGGTCCAAGTTTGATCTGAATATGATAAAGTGTTGCAGAGATACAGCCTTACGTCTATTTTCCCAAACGCTGCGTAAAATTCATTCACGCATTTTCCAAAATTGATTTGAATTCCACAAATTTTTGTCGGCATGGTCTGAAGATGTTATGGTTCGATTTTCGAGAAAATCAGAGCCACGGCCTAGGAGGAGTTTGAAAAAGTAGTTTTTTTGAAAATGTAAAGTATAAAAATAAAAGCTAATTTAAAATATGAATAAATACTATAATAGCACTAAAATAATACTGGTTCAATTATAAAACAAATCAATACAATGTTTCAGTCATGCAAACATCGATGTTGTGGGAACAGGTGAGTAAATAATCACTAAATAGTGAAGGCTTGTTTTAGTTAGAAATTCATCCACGATGAAGGACAGAAGAAATGTTGATTATAAATACACTTTAAAATCGTTTTCATCCTGACTATTTTGCAGAAGGAGAGAGAGCGCAGTGAGTTGGCAGAGACCTGCACAATAGAAATGAAATTCGTTTGGGTAATTTGCCAGTCAGGCATCCAGCAAATGGAAGCTGCTCGCACATTAAAGCTCAGAGTCAGTAATGGAGAAGAGTAAACAAGGTTTGGTGCCACACAGGTCAACAGCAGCATTAATAATGCCGAGCACAAATACTGAGGAAATGGAACTGTTGTGCTTTATCTGTGAGCAAAAACAGAGACTGTTCCAAACCCGAGTGAGCTGACTACCTAGACAGTATTTGAAGTCATCATAGGTGTACTCATAATACAAAGGCTGTTCTAGAGGACAGTTCTAAAGCAGTATCGTATGTATACATTAAAAAACAATCCCAGAATGCACTGCACCGAACTACATTCACACTACATTGAAAAGTTTGGGGTTGGTTTTCTGTCAAAATAAAAGTTTGATGGTTTAATGTTTGAAAATTAAGAAATTAAAACCATAAATAATAGTATTGTAATTTTACAGTAGTAATGTAAAATTATTATTTTCTTAAATTAGCTTTACAGAGAAATATTACAATAGTAATATTTCTTATTTTGTTTTTATTTAGTATTTCTTTTTACATTTTATTTAGTAGTAGTAATAGCAATAATAATAAAACAACAATAATAATAATTATAATAATAATATTTAAATAAAATGATAAAAATATAAAATTATAAAATTATAAAAAATAATAAATAAAAACAAAATAATATATAAAATAATAATAATAATAATAATAATAATAGTAATAATACTTATTATTAGTATAGCCATATTGATAAATAATCACACAATTCTGACCAAATTATTATTATTATTGCTACTACTAAATAAAATGATAAAAAATATAAAATTATAAAAAATACTATATAAAAACAAAATAATATATGATAAAATAACAACAACAACAACAATAATAATAATAATAATCATTATTATTATTATTATTATTGCTACTACTAAATAAAATAAAAATACTAAAAATGATAAACATATAAAATTATAAAAAATACTAAATAAAAACAAAATAATATATAAAATAATAATAATAATAATAATAATAATAATAATAAAAGTAATAATAATAATAATAATAATTATTATTATTATTATCATTATTATCATTATTATTATTATTATTATTATTATTATATCATTATTATAGCCATACTGATAAATAATCACACAATTCTGGCCAAATTATTATTATTATTATTATTATTATTATTGCCATATTGATAAATAATCACAATTTTGATCAAATTATTATTATTATTATCATCATCATCATCATCATCATCATATAGCCATATTAATAAATAATCACAACATTTTTGGCCAAATTGTGCAGAGCTACAAACATGTACAGTAAGTTGTTTTTTTGTTAAATCACAATCTTTTTTGGGAAAAAAAAAAAAAAAAAAAATCACAATTTGATTTTTCCGCAAGTTGTGCAGCTCTAGTTAGCATCTTTGAAGAAAATAAATGAGATTTTCACCTCTGCAACTGACTGTTTTGCTGTATTGGAAACAATGGCGAGTCGACTCCTTCATGAGAAGTTGCTGCCTATGTAGAATGTTACAAATCACTCACCCACTAGAGCTCATGAAAGTTAGGGCACTTAGAAGGCAACTGCCTACATAGTCAGTCGACAGCAAGGCTGCTTGCTAGAGTAAGTTAGGGTACAGAGACAATAAAAAGACAGAAAAAGATGCATAATTACAGGGAAAGTCAGGGCGGAGCGTCAGGACGAGGGAGGAGATCTTGGCATGATGAGAACCTGAAGGACAAGAGTCTGATGGATGTGCTAAAAGAGAGACACATTACGAAATAAAGCAACTCCCACTCCTCCGCTAAAGCTCGACATGCTTGTAATCAAATGTCAGCGGTGGGGAATAGACTGCCAAGCAGCATGTCAGTAATTCAATCAGAGGCTTTTCCCGGGACTCTAATGTGATTTGGAAACTAATGGAGTGGCCTCCTCCGCTCGAGGTGGCGCTTCTGCGTTAAGACTGACCCGCTGGGCAGGAGGTGACGTCTCTGAGAGCGTCTGATTAGGAGCGAGCCGTGTTAATAGAGTCTTGTGGTGTTAGGGAACTGAAGTGGCTTGAAGACAGGAAGCCCTAATTACCAGGTGACGAGGAAAAGCAAACGAGCGGGGCGAACGAAAAGAGAGTCACTTCACGGTCCTGCGAGGAAGAGAAGGGAAAGAGACGGAATAATCGAGGCTAATTAACTGGCATTACCGTTCTGCTTCAGTTCTCCTCACCCTGCCTCCTGTGACGTTTGTCACATAACACGAGGAAGAGGAGAACAGAGGAAGATACAATATTAAAATGAGAGTCTGGGGCTCTCTTTCATTCAGGGCTTGAATAATGCAGAAAACCGTCACCCCTCATTTTTGAGCATAGATTTGAAAATGCAAACTCAAATCACTGTAATTCAAGAATGCTTTGAAATATAGAATTAGGTTTGGTCTTGTTTTAAAGAAGACTTGAAAGCACATCAAAAAATGAAAGTATGAAAAATTTAACTCCCTGAGGTCAGAAAACGCGCCGGCGCGTTTTGCAGGATTTTTTTCAAATTGCAGCAAAACAGACTTAAAATACTCCGTCATTTCTTGTCATAGAGACATAAGTAATATATCAATTGAAACTATAGAATATCTTCTTTTACTTGTGTACACTCAGAGTAAAAACAAAATGTTGTGCTTTTTGTAAAATAAGAAAACTAACATGATGCGTGATCTCTCGTCTCCCTCTGAACGAAGTCCAATATGATAGTTCTCAGAAAAAGAACTGTAACTTAGTGAATACTAATGACAAAAAATGACACTTATGTCTAAAGAAACGTTGAGATGTCAGGTTTTAAATCGTGCAAGTCAAATTGAAAACAAACATTCTGTGTTTATGTAATCTGTATGAAAAGAGAACCATGTCAGAAGTCCGTGTTTCAGCTCATTATATAATATAATACCATTATTTTAAATTGAGCTGAGACATGATCACAGAGGGATTTTTCACAGCCTCCTTGACTGAAAGGCCTCATTAATATGCAAGTCATTTCAGGTCATTATTATGTGATTATTTTGTCTTATCAAGTGTAAATGACCCATTATTCATGGTAATTCACGCCTTCACGCATACTGTGTTTCTTGACAAAAAGTGTCTTACAAAAACTAAATCAATATATTGTTTTATATGAAGGAGTAGGCAGCATAATTTTTACATAATTCTGAAGCAAAAACTCTAGTCTACAACCTCAAATACCCAGAAGTCATGTGAACACAGATTTAATATACTTTTTTTGGCCTTATTTCAGTGACTTAAGTTTTTGGTTTTTTCAATAACCACACATAAACATTATTCCTTCAAAAATACAAACATGTACATACATGTTCCTCACATATTATTGTAGCCTAGTTTGTGCTGAATACAGTGTAATTACACTTTTTCCATTAATATGTTTATGAACAACTGAAAAAAGCACAAATGTCAGGGCATGTCAAAACTTCTCCAAGCCCCAAATCAGCCTCAGACTCCAGAGGGTTAAATTCAAATATGCTGTATTAAAAATATTTTATTTTATATAAAATATATATTTTACATATGTTGTACTCTAAAATTGACATAAAATCAAAGCCATATGTCTAACCAAGATGTGTTCACAATTTGAAGGTGATATCACAAAAATTAAAGTTCCCATGAGATTTTGTTTAGGCGTTGTACCAACTAAAGCCACCGGGTGTCACCCACATTCCATTGAAATTGTTTTGATGCATTCTCCTGTAACAAATTAATACATTTCTGTCCAAATATCAGAAAAACAGATGCCAAATATAGAAGTTTGAGATGCAGACCTTTCCGACGATATGTGTTTTGCCAAGATTAGATAAGTTTTGACTATAAAGTAGTTAAAATAAATTTGAAAATATGAAACATGGCAACGCCCACTAGGGGGAGAAGCACTCAAAAAGGATTTAAAGTACCGTTTCCATAGTATTGCAACGTCCAATTTGAAAAAGTGTGGCTGAGTTTTTAAGCTTTCGAATGATACCTAATTTATGATGATTACAGAAATATGTGATGCGAAAAAAACAACGACAAGCATCCCAACTAGCGTTAAAGGGTTAGTTGAAGCTTCTAAGCTTTACAAATCTTTTGTTTCGAATCAGTGGTTCGGAGCACGTATCAAACTGCCAAAGTAACGCCCCCCCAGTGGTGAACCATTGAAATTTCTAAACACTTATGACGTAACAAAGCCTTGTTTACTGAAATCACATGACTTTGGCAGTTTGATTTAACTGATTCGAAACAAAAGATTCGTAAAGCTTCGAAGCTTCATGAAACAGTGTTTTGAATCGCCCATCACTAGATTGTTGAATAAAGTCATTTTATTGTTTTTTTGGCATACAAAAAGTATTATTGTCACTTTATAACATTAAGATTGAACCACTGTAGTCTCATTAACTGATTTAAATACGTCTTTAGTAGCTTTCTGGGCATTAAAAGTGTTAATTGTCTTGCTGTCAATTGGGACCTCACTGAACCATCGGATTTCATCAAAAATATCTTAATGTGTTCTGAAGATGAACAAAGGTCTTACGGGTGTGGACCGCCATGAGGGTGAGTAATTAATGACAGAATTTTCATTTTTGGGTGAACTAACCCTTTAAGGGGTTAACTATTATATAAAAGACGATAGTTGCACAAGTAACAATCAATATAAGGAGCCATCTGAATGCTTTCTGCTGCTGGATGGTGTCTATCCCTGCATGTTTGTGTTGAATCTCATGTTTTGCTCAGTGTTCTTCTCCCGCAGGACTGTGGTTGTTGTCTCGTGAAACATCGGTCTCTTTAGAGACTGACACACAGGCGTACACGAGCTCTGTGGTCTCTGGTAACACTGAACACCTTTCCAGTCATCCATTATTGTGGGGCCGATGAAAGGACTCTGTCTGCTGATGTGACAGACGCAGATGACGAAACTACAGGGTTTCCGCTCGCCTGTCAATCAAAGGTGCTCAGATAGGCCTGCTGTCCTAATGTGATGAGTGGACACGTAATGAAGGTGCATAATTATATACATTAAGGTTTTGGGCAAATGCTAAGGCAGTTTTTAATGTATATTTCAAGGAGAAAACAATCCCAGAATGCATTGCAATGTGTACTGTGTGAGTTGCTGTTGCCTTTAAACAAATCAAACTGTAAAGTACCAGAAAGTACAATCAAGATAATGCATGAATGAATCTGCGTTTTAAGCGAATCAATCGAGTGAATCAATGATTCAATGATCCATTCATAAAGAGAGCCATTTACTTCATTCCTGATTGAATCAGCCATTTGAATGAATCGAATGAATGAATGACTCAGTGACTCACTCATTTAGACATTTAGCGCTACCTACTGGCAGTTTTAGTTTCTTATTAAGAGGATCACTTCATAAAAAAAAAAAAAAAAAAAAAAAATAATAATAATAATAATATTTCCTTGTTAATAAAAAACCCATTAAAAGGTATTTTTCACCCAAAAATGAAAATTCTTTCATTATTTACTCACCCTCATGGCCACTGAAGCCTAAAATTTTGTGTAATAAATTCTCTGTTGAATCAAATAAAATTAATTTCTAAAGCTACTTTTTTGTAATATCTATTTCTCATTTAACACAATAATGATTTTAAACTTTTAATCAGCCGTTTGAACGAATCAAATGAATCAATGACTCAATGACTCAATGACTCGTACTTGGAGTTTTAGTTTCTTGTTCAGTGTCATTTCATTAAACAAATAATTTCATATTTCCATATTAAAAAAAAAACATTAAAGGTATTGTTCACCCAAAAATAAAACTTCTGTCATTATTCACTCACCCTCATCGGCGTTGTAGCCTAAAAGTTGTAATAAATTCTATGTTGAATCAAATAATGTCTATTTGATACTTTTCTCATTTAACACAATAATGACTTTAAATTAGCTGTAATATTATATATATATATACACACACACACACGCATATATATATATATATATATATATATATATATATATATATATATATATATATATATATATATATATATATATATATATATTGAATAAAATCATTGAAAACACACTTGAGATTTGTGTCACCTCAGTTGTGCATCATCAATTACTCTTCACATCATCACTAAACTTTCAGCGAGCACCATCTGCACTTATTTGTCTTTCTTACAGAAAGCCGTTCATCTTAAACGGCAAATAGATTCAGCAAAACCTTGGCAACACACTTGATTTAGCATCTTTTGGAGAGCGCGAGTGAACGCCGGGTGGTGAAGAACCTCAGCGGCTTTTGCTGATTTCTCTAAACTAATTGTAACCCGTAGCCACCTGGCCAAATGAGATTAGAGCGAGGAATTAAAAATGAATGGGGATATCCAGCCAGGTGAAACAGCGAGACAGCAAGCAGTGGGTAAAAGCAATTAGGAGAAACCGTAACCCTGCGCCAGCGAGGCCTGAGGGATGCTTGATGTCTGGTTGCGGGTTTCAAGCCCGAAGCTGGAGTTACACCATGACTCCGGGTTACCGACTTGGGGAGGCCCACACACTCTTGGCCTTTCTGAAGGTTCAGCCAAATAAATGATAAAGATCCTAACGTGTTAAGATCTTGAAAGGGGCGGCCTCTAGTCCAGCATGTTATTGAGTTGCTGTTTTTCCCACTGGATGGCTTCTTGACTGGAGGGGAGTGGACGCGCTGGAGCCATTAAGGAAATGAAGTCGTGACATCGGATACTGGTCGGTATATATAGACACCAAATCCAGACAGGCATGAGTTACACCTACAGAATAATGCATCATGCCAAAGCCTGCGATGAGAGCCACATGGAAATAAACTGACAAATTACAGGAAATTGATATTCGCATGAAGCGTTGATTTTTCATCTCAAACCTGAGAGTCAAGAAAATTGTTGCTTGAAGAAGGAAACGTTATTTTCAATGTGTGGCATGATGTCAATACCTACAAACTCAACTTCTGTCCCTCAGAATAATCAAACAGAAAACAGGTTTTTATATGAATTAATGTTTCAAATATGAAATACATTTTAAAAGTATACCTATCCTAATGAAAAAAAAAACACAAAAAAAACAACTTTGTGCTTAGGTTACTACAAATACATTAACATATTTATGTACCCTCCAATTGTACTTTTGATATACTTAAATTATAGTATATTTAAAGTCTGCTAAATTGAAACAACTAATTATGTACTTAATGAACTTTAACTTTAACCAACTAAAGATATACTGAAGTATATTTGATTGTGCTAAAATGGAAATATTGCTTAAGGTACACTTTAAATATTTTGCATTTAAAGACTCATATTATACAGAGATCATACAATCCTTATTAATAGTGATATTGAAACACATTTTAGGCATAATATTAAGAAATGTGCAGTGTGCATGAAGTTTAAACATGAAGTTTAATTTTACGTGACTATATATGTCAAATATGTTAATGGATTTGATGCAAACGTAGCGTGAAATTAATGTATTTTAAATAGATTTTGGTATAGTTTTTTTTTTTTTTTTTTTACTAGGGTAATAATTATATCATTTACTTAAAATCAATATTTTCCACTATTGCTTTGTGAGAAATAGAAATTGAAGATATCAATAATTTTTAAAAAAATCTACATTTTTTTCTACAGTTTTATGATTTTTAATGTCAAATTTATTTGTGCATTTTTATTAGATTCATATTTTTATATCTAAATTAAATGACTAATTTTATTAAATTAAATTGTAGCTTCAAAGCATAAGCAAATGAAGAGTTCATTTGCGAAAACCGATAAACGCCACTTTTAAAAACTGACAGATGTTGAAAGTGAGACATTTTGAAATGTCATGCCAAATATTGGCTCATTTTGTATTTCATGAGAGCTACACATTCCAAAAAAGTTGGGACAGGTAGCAATAAGAGGCCGGAAAAGTTAAATGTACATATAAGGAACAGCTGGAGGACCAATTTGCAACTTATTAGGTCAATTGCCAACATGATTGGGTATAAAAAGAGCCTCTCAGATTGGCAGCGTCTCTCAGAAGTGAAGATGGGCAGAGGATCACCAATTCCCCCAATGCTGCAGTGAAAAATAGTGGAGCAATATCAGAAAGGAGTTTCTCAGAGAAAAATTGCAAAGAGTTTGAAGTTATCATCATCTACAGTGCATAATATCATCCAAAGATTCAGAGAATCTGGAACAATCTCTGTGCGTAAGGGTCAAGGCTGGAAAACCATACTGGATGCCCGTGATCTTCGGGCCCTTAGACGGCACTGCATCACATACTGGAATGCTACTGTAATGGAAATCACAACATGGGCTCAGGAATACTTCCAGAAAACATTGTCGGTGAACACAATCCACCGTGCCATTCGCCGTTGCCGGCTAAAACTATATGGGTCAAAAAAAAAGCCATATCTAAACATGATCCAGAAGCGCAGGTGTTTTCTCTGGGCCAAGGCTCATTTAAAATGGACTGTGGCAAAGTGGAAAACTGTTCTGTGGTCAGACGAATCAAAATTTGAAGTTCTTTTTGGAAAACTGGGACGCCATGTCATCCGGACTAAAGAGGACAAGGACAACCCAAGTTGTTATCAGCGCTCAGTTCAGAAGCCTGCATCTCTGATGGTATGGGGTTGCATGAGTGCATGTGGCATGGGCAGCTTACACATCTGGAAAGGCACCATCAATGCTGAAAGGTATATCCAAGTTCTAGAACAAGTTCTGCTCCCATCCAGACGCCGTCTCTTTCAGGGAAGACCTTGCATTTTGCAACATGACAATGCCAGACCACATACTGCATCAATTACAACATCATGGCTGTGTAGAAGAAGGATCCGGGTACTGAAATGACCAGCCTGCAGTCCAGATCTTTCACCCATAGAAAACATTTGGTGCATCATAAAGATGAAGATGCGACAAAGAAGACCTAAGACAGTTGAGCAACTAGAAGCCTGTATTAGACAAGAATGGGACAACATTCCTATTCCTAAACTTGAGCAACTTGTCTCCTCAGTCCCCAGATGTTTGCAGACTGTTATAAAAAGAAGAGGGGATGACACACTGTGGTAAACATGGCCTTGTTCCAACTTTTTTGAGATGTGTTGATGCCATGAAATGTAAAATCAACTTATTTTTCCCTTAAAATGATACATTTTCTCAGTTTAAACATTTTATGTTGTATTCTGAATAAAATATTGAAATTTGAAACTTCCACATCATTGCATTCTGTTTTTATTCACAATTCGTACAGTGTCCCAACTTTTTTAGAATTGGGTTTGTAGAATCATCACGTGTTGCTTTTGTATCCTATAATATTCCGTTAATATTAAACAAGACACCAGGTTTGAATAACCTGTTAAGATTGTTCTTGCACCAGAAATAAAGCTCCATGAAAGCACACATGGTTTAGGTCAGGTCAGCGTACGGTGGGCAGCATATGTGCAGCGCTGCGGTCATGAACTCAACATACACCTGGTTTCCAGATTAAAGCAATTAGCTTCACAAAGTGCCCAATGGTGCATCCTGCACAACACACTTAACCTGCGACGACAGATGCGGCACATGCACTCATGCATGGATGATGTGCAAAAGATAATATACACAAGTTTATTGCAATTTCATGCTTTGTTTGATGACGGATGAACTAATGTAATATGATTAACACAAAAAGACTTTTCATCTCTTAGCATGTTGTGAACATAAGATTAAGATAATCAGGATATTTCATTTTACATGAATAACATGCACGTTTACTATGTTGAAGTGTGTAATTTCTGATTGTTTCCTCTGTCATAGGTCAGGCGAATATATAGCCCCGCCTCAAACTCACGTAATTGGTTGAGCCAATCAGTTTAGTCGCAGATGGAGGGAGTGATTTGGAAACTTGTTTGAAAACAGTCATTATTATTATTAATATAATTCCATGTGGTGGTGCAAAAATGACACTTTACCTTAAAATATCGTGCCTAATCTGACTTATGGTGATCAGTACCATCATATCAGCTAGATCAAGTCTTCATGACCCAACTGGCATTGAAAAAGAAAACATTTACAGTGACGTTTGACCTTTCCTGTGAGGAATTTCATAGTTTTTAATGAAAGCAGCCGATGAGTTGGTTAAGGTCTTACATCTTGTACTGATCGAGAATAAGCGTGTGTCACTGGGGATTAGCGTCCTATCGAATGAGTCCTGCCCCGTGAAACCCTAGAATGAACGGCAGAGGCCGAGCCATTACGATGAAACATTCAGCGCATTGTAATGAGCAGCATATACTAGAGAAGTGAAAGGCCGGATAAATAATTGACGAGCGTCGGTGGATGCCTGCTCGACACCTGTTTGATCAGCGGGTCTCTGCGGGCTCAAGGGGTCTACGGATGACTGCTGGGGTCACAAACATGAATAATTGAACATGAATAATTCCATCCAGTAGTTCAATCGCATTTCGTAAAAGCCCAAAATCTGCTTTGAGGTTTCAACAGTAAACACAGATGGAAGAAAAGCAAGTTACATTATGAAAATGACACATTTTAAAAGCTTTAGTAGAACAAACAAAATTTTGTGACATCACTTTACATGCTTTCATTACTGAAAATGAGCTCTCTGATACACATTTGCTTTTGCACTCCACATAAAAAAAGTTAATAAGAAATGTTCCGTGAAGATATTTTGAAAATTTCCTACCTAAATATATCAAAAATGTATTTTTGTGTGTGGATATGCATTTTCTCAATATTTGGATTTTTTTGCACCCTCAGATTCCAGACGTATAAATCTCAATTTATCCCTTTTGACTGGTTTTGTGGACCACGGTCACATATTGTATTATATTATCCACCCATAAAAAACATCCGACTGTAGTCAATAATTTTATCCCTTAAAATTCATATTTGATCACCAAAATTACATATTTAACCTTCTGGTCCTCTTCGTTTAGGAGTCACATTTGGCTTCTTCACGGTCAAAAATTACAGGAGCCTTAAAATGTAACTTTTCCACCCCCAGGAAAACCAATTAAATATATTTTTGTTAAATATAAATTATTTTGTTAAAATAATTTTGAGGGTATTTTATAATACTATGCAATATTAAAATCCAATTTTTTGGAAGGTAGATTAGTGCCATCTGGTGGGAGTAAAAAAAGAAAAACTTTTGTAATGCAATGGTGTAACCACTAGATTCCAATATAGTTCTCTATAAAGTGGCTTATAAATTATCTAGTGTTTTTAGACATAAATACTAATTGTTATTCATTAGTTGTGGATTTGGATTTATACTTAGACATTCTCAAAGACTACTTTTTGTCAAGATTTAGATTTTTTTGTTTGAAATGTTGATTTCAAGTGTCAGTTTTGTTCTGCACAGTGGCTGATTTTTAGTTTGTACCACCAAAAGTTTCTCTGAGTTTTGGTATTTTTTCGTATTTCCGGTCATTTTTGACCGCGAAGGAGCCAAGTGTGAAGGAACCAACTTTTTTTTATGACCCTTTAACATATTCAAATCATGTCCTTGATTTTTTTTTGTGTTCACATAGCTAATGCGACAAAAGTCACCAAGATTCATCCCATTTGAATGAAGCAGAAAAATTTAAAATTTAAAAACGTAAAAGTTTTCGGTCATTTTTCACCGAAGAGGACCAGAGGGTTAAACATTTTTTTTTCCTTGAAAACAAATTCTTCATGCCTTAAAACAGATTAAATGTAACTGGACACCCTTGCCTCATTTAGTATACGTGGTTCTATAAATATGCAAATGAGCCCCGCCTCCACTCACTCACACCAGCTCAGAGATCCACTCGGTGGTGATCACACTTTGTAGTGTAGTTTGTGACATCAGCGATTTCAAAACGCGTTTTTGAGACTGTCTTTGGTCCACTGTAGTTTTAAGGAGAAAATACTCATGAATTTGACATGAATTTGTACATAGTTTGTCTTAAAGTACATTAAGAACACCACATAGACATATAAACAACATTAAAAACTTGATTTTTCACCACAGGGGGACTTTAAATAATTTTAAAACCATTCATGTGGACTCTCACAATTCTCATTCTTGTCAGACTCTCGCTCAGATCAGACTTGGCTGGGTGGAGAGTATCAACACCGCAGGCAAACGTTAGCGCATGAATACTGACGACTCGCTCAATGCTCACAGAGCGATATTCTCATGCTGCCCTGTTGGCTAAAGGCACCCAGACCAGATGCCGTCTGTCCGCACAGCACCACGGGCAGCTTTTGAACACGGACTCGCATTTCAAAGGCTGTGGATTTGAATCCAGGGCACAGTCGGAGGGATACGGGGCGTGCGGGACGTGTTCTCATGGTGCTACACAATCCGTGACTTGGTTGGGAATGGTAGGATTGGGATGGAACACAAAGGACCGCTGATCTTCACACTAATACCATCAGGCAGCACTTTCATTTGTGCTAAACTACATCCTCTTAAATCCTGTAACCTTTCCTCTTTCTCTATTACTTCTTCAATTTTCTCCCATTGCTTTCCAGGTCGCTCCACTAGTCCTCTCCGGCTCTTTGATCTTCATTAGTGCTGTTTGCTAAGGGTCCTACTTCTGGTGCTTTGAACAAACCGCTACAATCTTCACCTGCGAGATGAAACAGCCTGTATGTTTTTCTTTTAACTTGAGCCAGTAAGAAATGCCCTCACAACCACACAAAACATGTTTATTCAAATCAACATATTAGAATCATTTCTGAAGGATCATGTGACACTGAAGACTGGAGTAATGACGCTGAAAATTTGATCACAGGAATAAATTACATATTACAATATATTCACATAGAAAACAGCTATTTTAGATCATAAAAATATTTCCCAATATTGCTCTTTTTATTGGATTTTTTATTAAATAAATGCAGCCTTATGGAAGCTTGTTTACGCCACTTGACTTTATAACGCATTTCTGACTTTGTAGCTCGTAATTCTGAATTTATAATGCAATTCTGACTTTATATCTTGCAATTCTGACTTTATATCTCGCAATTCGGACTTTATATCTCGCAATTCTGACTTTACATCTCGCAATTCTGATTTTACAACTCACAATTCTGACTTTATAATTCGCAATTCTGACTTTATAATGCAATTCTGACTTTACAACTCGCACTTCTGACTTTATAAGGCAATTCTGACTTTGTAACTCGCAATTCTGACTTTATAACGTAATTCTGACTTTATATCTCACAATTCTGACTTTATAACGTAATTCTGACTTTATATCTCACAATTCTGACTTTATAATACAATTCTGACTTTATAACGCAATTCTCACTTTATAACGCAATTCTGACTTTATAACTCTCAATTCTGACTTTATAACGCAATTCTCACTTTATAACGCAATTCTGATTTTATAACTCGCAATTCTGACTTTATAACTCGCAATTCTGACTTTATAACTCTCAGTTCTGACTTTATAACGCAATTCTGATTTTAAAACTCCCAATTCTGACTTTATAACTCGCAATTCTGACTTTATATCTTGTAATTGTGAGTTTAAAACTTGCAATTCTGAGAAAAAAAGTCGCAATTACCTTTTTTATTTTTTTATTTAGTGGCGGAAACAAACTTCCATACATCCTTGGTGAGCTTGGTGAGAAATCAAAAATTCTTACCAACCCAAAACTTTTGAACAGTATATATGCTAGGATCATGGCGTTGACTTTTGTTCAAAAAATTACTCATACAAGTACTTTCTACAAGAAATGTATAAATCTGGTTTCACACAACGTCTCCATGTCTCCTTCCACATCTGTGACGTACGCTCTCGCGCTCTAGGCAGTTAATGCACTATTTCCTTACTATGGGCCGCAGGGGGAAACAAGATGTTAATTACATGGAAACCATCATCATCCAGTAAATACGCCAGTCACTGTGCCGCTAATGGAAGCTGTCAGTGGAGGAAAGCCAACAGAAAACTAAAGTTCAGCCAAACATCCGCCTGCAGGAAGACTAAAATGCTGCTGAGGTTTTCTCAACGAGACATGTAAAGTTCAGCATATTGACCAGACAGACTTTAAATGCTGCTTTGACATTAAAACCCTGCTTGTGTTATGGAAATGTACACTTGAAATCAAACACATGATGAAAACTACTTACTTATTGCAGTAAGGAGCAAATTTTCTAGTCATGCATGCAGTATCAATAAATAACTATTTTTAATGCAATGTACATCGCTTTGGATAAAAGCATCTGTCTACGACTCATTGTTGCAGTTTTCAGTCCAAACACGTCTCTGTTTTATGTAAATTAGACTTATTACATAGTGAACCTTGTTCACAGAAAATAAAAAAATCAGTTTCTTCTAGAAAAAGGAGAGTAAATGGAGTCAAAATGGAGACTCCTGCTTCTCTCCTGAGAAAAAGACCTCAAATGGATTATAATCTCAATATTATCTCAATATTACCTCAATAACTCACATTCTTACTGGATGACAACTATTGACTAATTAGTTAATCTGTTATTAATTCTCCTCAGCAATTTTAAGAGAAACATCTGAGACACATGAAATGTAATTGTAAAGTCTGTTAAAGCTCCCGAGTTATGTCTCTATCGATTCCTTTTCCTTATTCTTGGTCTTTGGCTCCGGATATCATGATGAAATCCTCCAGCCGCTCAGTTCTGTGTTCTATCCATGTTTTGGGCCTAGGCCCGGAGTGAGACCTGTGTTCTGTTTTACAAAATCCAGGCCAACAAAGAGCACATGTACGGGGCAGAAGTCTGTTTCCACACACATAAAACACCTCCCTCTGATGTCCCCAGAGTGTGTATGTGAAGTTTTAGCTAAAAATACCCCACAGATCATTTTTTTATAGCATGTTAAAACTGCCACTTTTTGGGGGTGAGAAATACACACCATTTTTGTGTGTGTGCCTTTAAATGCAAATGAGCTAGTGCTCCCTGTCCCCTTTTAAGAAGAGGGCGGAGCTTCAAGAGCGCATGCACCAGTATACGGGGTATAGGACAGATTGCCAGAACACTGGCAACAACAAAACAGGACAATCTCACGCACTGAATCTATCAGAAACAGTCAGTAGCAGTGTTCAGCATTATATGTTCACCTTATAAAAGTGAATTTTGAATAACAGGTCCCCTTTAAAATATGAATAAATTCTATAATAGTAAATCAATAGTACATTATTAACTGGACTACTTCTTTTGTTGATACTTTTTGGTACTGAATGAATTATTGTGTATATGTAGAATAAATATAAAACATTTCATTGTTGAAATGCATTCTGGGATTGCATTCTTCAAGAATAATGTAATGCTGCCTTGGAATTTGGCAAAAGAAGGTGGTGTACTTACAAAGAGACTTAAAGTGGCCTTTAGAATGCCGTCTATGTAGGCAGCTTGCTTGATTTTGGAACAGAAGGACTTTCTCTGTCACCTCACTTATTTTCCTCATCATTTTTGTCTCTTGCTATCTCCTGCTCTCCATCCGTCGCTCCAAAGGGACATGGAGAGAGAGGAGCGGGCCGAGAGCAGCTATAATCTGCAGTGAAATTGGGACATCAGCGAGAACTCTCTCATATGTGGGTCTCATTGGACACTATTGCCCTCTGAACCCACGCCAGAGTGGATGAGGACAGAGGCGAGAAAGAAACACCTGCAAAAAATGTACTTGAAAGGCTCACCAAAAAAAATTGCTTGGAGGTTGTTCTTTCATAACTCACGAGACTCCTCAGAAGAGCATGACTGTAAATAGATCAGAAGCCTGGCAGATACTCAAGAGCCTCAAACATGGAAAGCGATAACCATCAGGTCATGTGAGACCGAAGCTGGCCTGAAACCCAAAACAGTCGCAACTTAGACTTAAAACCCATGTGAGTTCATCAGGGTCATCACAGGCTTGTGTTGATCATGATTAGGACAGGAAGTTGTTGGATGTAGTACGTCAGTTTTAAGTATGTCGACATCAGCTTGACAGGGTTTGTGATAATCACTATACAGCTTCTTATAAATACATCATCCAATAACATGACTTTATTCACATCTGATGGACCAAGCGGACTCATGCTACCAACAAATACTAAGAAGTTTCATCTTAAGAGTTTGGCAAACATAATTACAACTAGAAATGCTAGGTGGAATTGCTAGTATTGTCACATTTTTAAAATTTCATTACCAACTTGGTACCGAAGTACCAGTACTTTTGACAACCCTAGTGCAATCTTAAAAAGCCCCTGGTCACAATTTGCTTTCATTGTCTGAAAAAGAGTATCACTGTGGTGATAAATATGAATATGAAATATGAATGTCTCCATACATCCACTACAAATTGCTAATACATTTAGAAATGTTTAGAAATGATGCAGAAAAGGGAATGTTAGTGAAGCACATTTCAAATGCATTGAAAGACGTTTTAAAGTGTGATTTAAGTGCATTTGGAGCAGCTGTTTATCCAGACGGGTCTCAAATGGGAGTGAATACACTGTGGAAAATAAAGACGTGACAATTTTCTGTAAACTGGATTGTGAACTAGCACATATTTTGTGAATAACCATGAAAAATGACTGACAGTCACTGATGTGTTTTCATCAGGCAAAAAGATAGCGTAACAATACAACAGCGTTTGTTGTGTTTTCTCCGTCCCTTTCATTTCCCCTGTTCATTTTCTATTAGCGTTCTCTTCTCTGTACTTTTCATCTATCTCTCTCATTGTTGGTCACTTCTCTTAATGCACCATTAGCAGAGAAAACCAAGTGGACTTGCTGATAATGTTCCCTCTCTCTTCTCTCGATGTCCTTTCCCCATCCGTTGCCACCCTGATTGGGTTGTGAGGGCTCCATTAGGAGAGCTGCTCTCGGTGTGCGAGCCCCGAGGCTCTGTTTATGCGATTGTGCCGCGAGTCCCTCGCTAGGGTGCAAATGGAGTCAGTCTATTACACACCCCCTGTGCCGTATCACCTCTCTCCAGCTGGGCTCATTTACACGTTACAAATAATAAAGGTCTTCATTTCCTACACTTTCACCATTTTATTTGGTTCCACTTGATGATGTCCACTTGTAATGTTATGTTAGTTTCCAAAAATTGTTATAATTTGTTTTTCAGGAGCTTTTCCATTCTTTTTGGTCCTTAGAATATAATGGCCTGTTTTTGCTAATGTACTGCTTTGAGTTCAGTATACAAATTAGGTGTATTGTGATTGGCTGAACTCTTGATATTTAAATCCCCATCAAACACTGTAGTGGTATCTGAAACTGGAAGAGTTTGGTTCGTGTTGTTCGTGTTGAAAAGACACAGTTTTTAGATGTGGTCGACCAATCACAACAGACTTGCCATCTGACCAATTAGAGCAGAGCAGGCTCTCATAAAGGTGGAGTTTAGAGAGTCCGAATCCTTTATCGAACTGTTTCAGACACTGAGAAAAGAGCTGATGCTGCAATAAATATCATAAGAAAATTAAAGTGTGTCAAATCAATCAAATTTTAGAAACTTCTCCAGCTCAAAATTTTGATCTTGTTAATACTTTTTCTGAAGAAACACAAACATAAATAGTGATGAAAGCATTAAATGTCATGGATGTCATGGAAAATGACAAAAGCAACAAAATTACGAATTTTTTTTTAATTTTACTCTTAGAACCATATTGAGATCCCAATATCTTTGGAATTAAACAATATAAGGCCCTAAAAATATGGATGCCAAAAGAAAAGTTTGTTAAAAACCAAATCTAAAAGGCTATTAAGAGATCTTTAATACTTATTGAGTTACAAGCTTGTTCAAAAAACACAAGAAGTGCTTTATCCTATTTTTGAACTGTCATCATTGGAGTACAATGCAACAATGATTGCTAAAGTCAACAGATTTTACTGAAAGACCTACCAATCTCCTACCAATCCCCCCCACCCCCTTGTCATTTTGACAAAGTAGTGGATTACTCAGTAAATATACATCTATGACATTTAATATTTTGTCTGCATTTATGTATTTCTTTCACCAGAAAATAAATTATCAAAAAATAAATTTTAGATGGGGACCTCTGGGTGATTTGACACAAAAGTGGATGGATGCATGTAAACCTATTGTAGGAGACTCTGAAATACAATTAGGAAACTTATAATAGCATAATATGGGCGTTTTAAACTTTATCTCACAATTAACTTAACTAGCTTGACCAAATGGAAATGGAATTTAAAATAGGGTTAATAATAGATTCTCTTATTTTGATGATAGATTTAATGGTTTAGACATTGAACTCTTCTGTTATGACTAGATGCAGATTTCAGAGACATAACAGACGAGCTGCATTTCAAAACCACTTAATTTGTTGTCCAAATAACAGAGTGAGTTTACCATCAATACATCCTGATCTCTGAATCTGGTATCATCATGGTCTCTCAAGTTCAAGTGTCTGGACAGCACAATGCGGCCATAAAAAAACACATGCAAATCAGAAACCGAAACCAGCAGCCAAAGTGAATTTTCCACAGCTGCCTTGAGAGCTTGATGTGATCAACATGATCCCACAGGTTTTACAGCCGTGTGCTTCCTATGTCCGTCTATGTCTGAAAGGAGACGTCTGTTGTAACTGGATTCTCCACTCAGTTATCTCTGCGTTTATCATGTCTGAACACACACATGAAACCATGTGATTATATAATGCTGCCTTGCTTTTGATACTTTATTTGTGCCAATTATTATTGCCTCATTCTTATTATATATGTATTTTAAGTCAAAATTCAAATCAATATATTTTTTTATGTGAATGAGTAGGCATGATGATTTTCACATTATTTTAAAACAAAAATATAGGCTTCATCATTCAATAGTCAGAAGTCTTGTGGACACATATTTAGTATTTGTTTTGTTTTGTGGCCATATTATATGTGTATTTTAAGTCATTTTAAATACTATTTTTGACTTAGGTCTATTTTTATTACCACATAAAAACATTATCTGATTACTATCTGATTAATCAGCAAAATAATCGGCTGATTACTCGAACATTCAAGTAATCACAAAACATTGTTAGTGACAGACTTTGTTCATATGGCAATGTTAGGGCTCCATGATTTCTGTGATGCAAAAAATGCGGAGAGAATCCAGTCAAAAAGTGTATAATACAAAAGGTAAAAAAAAGAGAATAATTTTTTCTAAAAAAAATTATGTAAATTTTGTTGAATTAAATAAGTTAAATAAATAAATATAATTAAAAAGTAAATTAAAAAAAAAATCTAAAATATAAACTAACAATATGCTGGAAAAACAGTACTGGTATTTTTTAGTTGTTAGACCCAATTTCAGAAAAAAACCTAAAGCAAACACTGAGCACATATGTTTGTCTTTAGATCCATCAGAGTCTCTTGTCGTTAGGGTAACACAGTGAAGGGCGATGGGATTGAGCGGGTGTCAGCTGACCTGGAGCTGTGAATGTGTGTGAGCGCAGTAGCTAAAAATACAGCTGACCAGGAATGACAAACATGTAAAGTCTGATTCTCTCTCTCTAAGACACAAGGGACCTGAAACAGCAGACAAAACAAGAAGTGCAGAAACTGTGTGCATGTGTGCATCTGTCTATGCCAACACAAATATGTGCCATTTCCACAGGAATCCAGTTTCTTGCATCATATAAAGTAGAAACATCCACATTAATGTAGTAGCTGTGTGCTTGTCTTAAAGACATAATGAGATATTATTGCTTACGCATTAGTCACAGTCACATAAATCAATATTTATCACTAGTATTCTGTTTTGCACAGGGTCGCTAATAACAGTATACCTAAATTAAACGATTTCTGCATCCACAACGTGTAATTTAAAAGACATTCTCATTTCAGTTCTAAAAAACCTACAGATGTGTAAAATCAAATGTGTTTAGCTACACAAATTTGATTACTTAGGTCATAGCATTACACTATGTGTCATAATAACAAAACATATTTGAAATCCTTGCGTAAAGTATCTTTATATCTGTGCAATTCAAACCCCCGGAGCGCAAACAAACCTGATGAAGCAGAACTTCTGGAATAAAATGAAAACATTAAGGAAAATGTACAAAAATAAATGTGGTTTTATTTAAATTAACTTTTGTGAAAGATATGAACACGCTTGGTTGAATCTGTCATATTTGTTCTCCGGTTATGGATTAATATCTTAATTTTTGGTGTAGTCGGGTCTCTAGGCAACTGAAGTAGAAGATCGTTGGATCGTGAAGAACTGAACCGTCTATGTGTGTATGTGTGTGTGTTACAGACTGATATGTAAAATCATATTAATGAACAAATAAGACCAGCCTATATTAAAGCTACAGATATAATGTGTCACAGTTGGTTAATGTGAAAACACACTCAGCATGTGTGTGTTTAAAACCCCTCAGATTTAGCCATTAGTTAAAGCGGGATGGGATGTTTGGAAATGAGATTTCTGCAGGGATTCAGTGTCTCTACTATCCCAACAGGCTTTTCAATCAATAAGACATTGACAGAATGTTTCTAATAATAGGAGGTCAAACAGTGGACTGAACTAATACTTACACACACGGTTCACAGCTCCTCCGGGTAAATGCTGAGCTGTGAAGACTCGTCCATGGACCGTGATTTACACAGACGTTAACATCACTTAAAAAAGGTGGCTGGTCACTTTACTACTTAATATAATGGAGATCACAGAAGTTTTCAAGATGAAAAACCAAACTTTTGAGTGATGGGACTGATTTGGGAGAGAGACACTGAGATTTGAGAAATTTGCATTTGATTTGCCTTGCAGCAGCTGAGAGTGACAACGGCAGGTAGAAACGTGTCAGTGGGATGATGGGAGTTTGAGGATTGCGGTCGGTACGATGTGCTACAGTGAGAAGGAGCTTCTGAACATCACCCGACGCTGGCTGTAACCCTCACCGCAGCTCTGGGCTTTCTGACTGTTTGAGTTCTCCAGGGTTATTTCCATATTCAAATGAGCTGCAGGAGAGGGATTTGCATACAGCAACAAACGGCTGTTTAATTCATTAAAGCAAAGAGAGAAATGTGACGCTCTAAGCCAAAACAAGAGATAAATAGATAGATAGAAAGATAGATAGATAGATAGATAGAAAGATAGATCAGGGTTACCAGGGTAGACAACAAACTAAGCGTCTATAAACCCCTCTGGATGTGTTTAAGCTCCAGCTGTGGACGGCGGTACACAGATCTCCAGGGGAGCGTCTCAGTCTCCCGTCCCCAGCGTGAGGCACTGATGATGGGATCAGTGAGCAGGGCAGCGTGGGGTTCAGCTCTGGAGCTCAGACTCTGAGCCTGATCTCTCTGCGGTCTCGTCTGATCTCCCGCAGTCTCCGGCTGTTTAAAGACTCTCAATGACATCAGCTGAATCTTCTAATGGAAACTGAGCTCATGACAGGATCTAAAGTTAGATAAGATGTAGGGCCCTATGATTTCTGCAAAGTTACAACCTGTGCTTTTGGTTCAAGTCAACACCCCCTTACAAATGTGAGAGAAAAACTAAACTTGTAGAAGAAACGTGACATGAAAGTCAAAGGGCTCAACTGTGGATTTCTTTTCTTTTTGGGAATGGTAAATGTCAGGAGAAAGCCCACGAGAGGCCACGGTTCATTTCCATGGATGGCACGGTTCACGTCTGTTGTCCGAGCGGACACTCTGGACCACATGTCAGCATTTCCTTCGGCATGTTCTTCCAATAGCGGCACAGAAAATGCTTTTGTCAGCCCTTTAAGACTCACAATAGCCCGTGAACAAGCCTCCCAAGAAGAGTCTGCTCATGTTTGGTTGGCAGTTTTTCTCAGCCAGGTGAATGCTTGCGGCCAAATGCAATCAATAACTACAACTGTGCCAAAATGAGAAAGACGAGGTCCTGAACACATTGACTGTCATGCCAGTAAAAAAAAATATATATATATATATTTTAAATATAAAATATATATAAATAAATATATATATTTTTTATTTTTTTTATTTAATTTTTTTACCTACCAATTTTTTTACTGGCATGACAGTCAATGTGTTCAGGACCTCGTCTTTCTCAGTTTGGCACAGTTGTAGTTATTGATTGCAATTACTTGCAATAATATAATATATATATATATTATAACAATATATTTTATAATGTAAAATATATAAATACATTATAAAATATATTGCCCTAATAATGTCCTGAACACAGACTGACTGTCATGCCAGTAAAAAAATTGGTAGTTAAAAAAAAAAAACAAAAAAAAACTGTATAATATATTATATATTATAATAATATATTTTATAATGTAAAATATATAAATATTGTAAATTATATATTTTATATTATATTTTATTTTAGTAGTATAAAATATACTGTATATTATAATATATATATATATATATATATATATATATATATATATATATATATATATATATATATATATATATATATATATATATATATATATATATATATATATATATATATATATATATATATACACACTCACACATTCATATAATGTGGCATATTTCTTAATGGCGTAAAACAGTATTTTGCATTAAAATAAAATGATAAATAATTTGTATCATCATATAAATTTATTGTATATGTATGTATGTATGTTTATATATATATATAGATAGATAGATAGATAGATAGATAGATAGATAGATAGATAGATAGATAGATAGATAGATAGATAGATAGATAGATAGATAGATAGATAGATATATATAGATAGATAGATAGATAGATATATAGATAGATAGATAGATAGATATATAGAAAGATAGATATAGATACATATATATAGATATAGATATAAAATAATAAATATCTACAAAAATTGTATAGTCCATATGATTTTGAAAATATTGTACACTGAAATAGTCAACTAGAATAAAAAAGGAAGTTAATTATTTATTATAAAAAAATATTTAGGATTGAGACCTATATATGGGTTTGCTAAAATAATGCAAATGCAAAAAATAGTGATATCAGCATTTGTTTTAATTTAAAAAAATATGAGAGATTATACAAAAAAAAAAAAATTCCTTTAGAAAAACGTGCACTAATGAATCATTCACAATGACACCAGAAACTTCTATTAAACTGTCAATTATCGTTACAAGTTGACTTTACAGTACAAGACAGATACGATCAATAACTACAGTTGCATCACAATAAATGAAAGCGAGTGATGTACAGAGAGAGTCTGCTAATCAAATATTGCTTGGCTCATAACGGAGGAAGTTCCTGCCAAAAATCGGGCTGTAAGCATGGAGGAATCCCTCATGGAGCCCACAGGACAGGTGTAGATGATAATCTACAGAACAGTACTCAAGGAAATGAAAGAGGCTATTTTTAAATAACTGGTATCACAAAGCTGCTGTAGGGAAAAACTATCAGATCCCAAAGGTCATAAAGGTCAGGTTTCTGCTTAAAGGGTCACCGCAGAAAACTACGACTGCGTTTGGACATTAGCAATGAGGATCTAATGCGTTCAGCCAAGCTGATCACACGGCTCGCAAAAGAGCGTCCTGACATGATCCATCACGTGCTATAAGCTTATTATTTAACATCCGTAGGGCATATGATTTCGGACGCAATCCGACATTTATTTACACCATTAAAATGGAAAAATTTAAATGGAAAACACAGAATTTGGGGGAAAAAACAAACAGAATTTGGGAAAAAATAAAACTAAAAATGTTGCTTCTTTTAAACTTGTAATAAACTGGTGTTAAAATTTAAATGTAACTATTAAAACAGAAAAACTAAAACAGAAAAAAAGTAAAAAAAAGAATTTGGGAAAATAAATTAAAAAATATATATATTTCACAGGAAATATTAGGTTGTGCCCTTGTTAACCCAGCTGCCTTTCACACGTTAGCTTCCCTCGCTCTCTCTGGCTCTTATGGGTAATGCACCCGCGTTGAGTTTAAAACTCCGAGTGATTGATTAAGTGCCGGTCAGATCAGCGACGGACAATAGAGAGTAGGAAAGGGCAATCCATCACGATGAAGGCTGATGCCAACGAGAAGCACAGCAGATAAATGAGCGCACGAATGCGAGGAAAGGGAAGAAGAAAAAAGAAAGTTTCCCTCCTCCTGTTCCTCTCCTCCTACAGATCCTTTGCTCATGAAGGGAAAGATCGGAATCCCCGTTTCTGGAGCAACATGGATTTTCCACCTGAATTATACATGAGAGTCAAAGTGTGTGTCGTCATCAAGGCCTGATTCTAGATTCTGTTTGTGTGTGTGTGTGTGGGTGGATGCATGTGTGTGTGAGTGTTTCAGATAGATGAGAGCTTTCATCATTGAGTCAGTAGCACAGAAGACAGAAACAAAAGAGGAGACGCCGCTGTGTGTCAGAAAAATAAGGAATCGAGCAATTCCGGTTCCAACTCTTATTGCATTTACTAATAGAAGCCTGTTGTTAAATTAGACAACTTCCAACAGAACAATAATAATAAATCAGAAGTAAACTTCAAGAATAAACTGGTTTCTTTGAAGCTCTACATCTTCAAAGCAGCACATTTCAACAGTCAAACAGTAAATTGCATGCTTAAAATTGATTTTAAATAAAATAAAATGTGCACTGTTCATCATGGTTCTGTACTGGCACTTAAATTACATACTTTATTTTGGTGTCTGTCCGCAAACAAGAGCGCTGTCGTTCCAGAACCATTTACAAAAGAAAAACATTTTATTATCATAATGTTCGTCTGCTTGGCAATAAAGACTGCAAATTATGGATTCTGACAAGAAAAAAAATCCCTTTTAGGCCAATTCAGAGCAAATGCTTAATCAAGATATATTGGCATATCAAATATCATCATGAGTATCAAGACATTCAGGCCAAACAAATATTACTAAAAGGATGAAAAGAGCTATAAAGAGCCTCAAGATATATTTTATCTTTTATTAAACTTTTGCCGTATACTTTCTGATCACATTAGAGCAGTGGCTCTCAAATTATATTATTATATTAAAAACAATCTTACTTCATTAAAACGCATACAATCAAGATGTAAACCATGGTTATACATATTTATTTTTTCCCTATAAAACTATTGTTTTGTCATAATTAAAGAAGATATACAGAAGGAAATTCAAATATAGCTGCAAGCAGCAATAAAGGGGCCAAGCACAACAGAAGCAAACAAGGAAGCTAGCAGCAGACCAATGACCAATGACATAATGGACTATGATAGACAAAGACACTGCATGTCAGTTTTGAAGTCAATCAGACCAACAGAATCATAGTTAGAGCCAGTTCATGTTTTGTTCAATTATAGCACCATGTGAGCGTGTCAAATTTGGTGAGAATATCTCATTTTGTTTAGGAGTTATAGACATTTATGTATGAACACATAAAAAATGACCCACTCCCAACTTTGATTGCATTTTTTGCCAAATTGCAAAATGTTTGCCATTAGCGTTTAGTCAACAACCGGATTTTCAGTCAGACTAACGATATACGTGAATGTTGTTTAAATGCTAAATCACAACGTTGCACTAACCATAAGGCAAAACCTAGCATGTTTGGTATCGTTGGACTCGGCAAGGATTCCTATGAAAATAAGTCAACCGCATCAAAAGTTATAATCATACATTTTTTTCACCACTAGGTGGCGCTGGTCCAAAACTTCTCAGACTCCTTCAGGGCATCATGCCGATGACCCATACCGAGTTTCGTAATGATACGTTCATGTGGTTGTAAAATAGAGCATTTTAATAGGGCTGGGTATTGAGACAATTTTCACGATTTGATTCGATTACTATTCACATGCTTGCGATTCGATTCGATTATGATTTCGTTTTGATTTGATTCGATATCGATTATTTTGGATGTAGTATATCAGCTACAGTACAGTACAGTACAGTAAAGTGTTGAGGAGACGTCTGTTTTCGCAAGCGCTACGTAAAATTAGTTTGTGAATTTGTTTTTCGAAACCGGTTTGACAAATCAGCTTAAATTCCACAACTTATTGGTGGCGCTAGAGGGACTGAGTTAGAGATTGATTATTTTGGATGTAGTATTTCAGTTTCAGTACATGCCAAATTTTCTAGAGGTAAAAAATCTCTCAACTAATGCTGTAAACTACACATCGGAGTCAGCTGGTACTACTATAATAATACTGAAGATTAAATTAACTTATTTATATACAAACACTTAAATTACACTCAATTATGTGTCATAACTGATTTATTCAAACATGCATTAAATATTGAAGAACATTATAAATTATAATGAATATGTAACGGTGCATAGCTATATTTATCTTTCTAGAGTTCACTTTCTAGCTGACTAATGAGTTTATGGTCACTGAATATGTTTTTCTGAGGTAAATGTGACGTCACGTGACATTGTTTAAGTTTTATTGAGTCTTTCCGAGGTTGAAACACTGATTGAGCGATTACACGAGACATGATACGGATTTCAGTAAGTTGTACTGTATATTTTAACATACCTTCAGATGTTCATGTTTATTTCGCTGTAACTGGTATTAAAGCGGAGGAGAGGATGATCACATGCTTCACTTTAACTGAGGCGCTAAAGCGATCCGTCACGCCACATTAAACAGCGACAAAACGCTATTTATTTTCTGAATCTCATAATAAGATGGACGTCATTTGAAATCTGAGACTTTGCTTCATATCAAAAGTAACAAAGATTATTGCGATTTATTGGATGGGAGGAGCTACATATTCTGCTCATTCATCAACTGAAAACAGACTAGACTAATCCATTCTTGGGATTTAAGAATCGATATCGGTTCGCAATAATGAGAATCGATTAAAATTGAGAAATCAACATTTTTTACCCAGCCCTACATTTTACTACATAATTAAAAATGGCTGATGCCCAAAATGGCCGATATGGGAAAATTGGATATCATTCGACTCAATCTAACGAGACCACTTTTATGATTTTTGGACCATTCAGAAGTAACAAGCAAAAATAGCCATTTTTAATATCTCCAGACCAGTAGGTGGTGCTACACAAAAACGCAGCATGTAACCTCAGGTCATGCTTGTGATGACATGGACCAAGTTTGGTCTGAATACGATAAACTGTTGAGGAGACGTCTGTTTTCGCAAATGCTACATAAAATTCATTTGTGAAGTTTTTCGAAAACAGTTCGACAAATCAGCTTAAATTCCACAACTTATTGTCAGCATGGTCTGAAGATGTGGTTCAATTTTCATGAAAATCAGAGGAGGAGCTCGAAAAAGTAGGTTTTTCAGAAAATTCAAAATTTTCATGATGCAAAAATAAAAGTGCAAGTTTGGACAGTTGGTGGCGCTAGAGGGATTGAGTTAGAGACTCCAAATTTGGTCTGGTGACAGTTCAGACTGTCTTCTATCAATGTGCCAAATTTCATAATTTTCCCACAAGCAGTTCTATGGGCTGCCATAGGCTTCCAGAGCGAAAGAAGAAGAAGAACGCCAGCGGATACAAGTGATGGGACACTTTGAGTCAAAAAGCTGAGTCATTAGTAACTGCTAAACTGTATTACACACAACGAGGAATGCTAATGTCTCAATCCGGCGCGGGTCAGGAGGGTGCTGGGCACGAGATGAACAGCAAACACACAGCCGAACACATAAACAGTGGAAACTATGATTGCTCGTGTGATGCTGTGCAGGAGGAACGTCAGCTGAGAGCAAACATCTGCTGTAAGTGATTTCACTGCACAAACTTGCACTGTAGTCACTAACCAACCACAATCCTCTTCAACCCGGAGCTGATCTGCATAACTCTTTCAGTAAATTGGGTGCTAAAACAATATAGACATCAAATAAACGACGCCACCTGTGGCCACAATTCATCTAGCGCTTCATCTTTCTCTCTATCTGAGACATCATTTTGTAAAGCCAAAGAACAGAGCTAAAGCTAGAACAGTTGGAGGTAATCGTGCCCGGCTATGACAAACAAAACAAACCCGAGATGCTTCTTCTGAGGTTTGATTTCACAAGTACAGATTCCCACAGAAGCCATTTCAAGGTCCAGCAGGATATTAAAGCAAAAGAAGCATGAAACATTAGTTCTTGCTCAAAACTGCTACAAAACAAACAACAGAAGGCCAACAATCTGCTTTGCATTAAACCTTTCCCAAGACCTTGAAAAAAAGCATTTGCTGTTGAAGAAAAAGCTCGAAAGGTTCGTCTAATGAAACACTCGCACCCTGTGGATTAATAAGTTTGGGGTTCGTCCTACCGTCCTTCCTGTAGAGCGCTATCTCCACCTTCCTCTCCTCTGACCCCAGAAGCGCCTGTGCCATCTGCGCGATGGCCAGCCTCTTGGTGTGTGGGCCGTACAGGAAGTTGCAGGTGCATGGCTTTTGCATGATTTCAGCCCTGGTGTAGCCGCACATGTGACAGAAGCCATCGTTACAGAAGATGATGGCGCAGTTCTCCACCCGCGCATTGGCTATGACGAATTTCCTACCTGTGAGAGAGACGGGAAACAAACTCTTAAGTATGTTATGAATCATGGGTCAACTTTAGTGCATTACTTGTGAAGTCTGGCCCTCTTTTCAGTTTATTCTGGCCAGCTACAATATACATTTTTCACCTCAAACATGAGACGCATATTGGCCGTAACACATTAACACAGACGCTCCGTCTCTGGGACAGATACATACAGTACGGGACGGACACACGGGGATGACCTTCACACGAACCGTCACACGGGAACTTGTGCCAACTCACACAGAAGGTGTTTAAATCACTAGCTGAGACTCAGTGGGCTGAAAAGCCACAGTAATAAGGGTTTGACGGATGACTTGTGCTGAAGCCTCACAAGAGTTTGAAGAGCTCTCAGCCGTCTCACTTTCGTAATGTCCCGGAGACTTCTGTCAACTCTCATGAGACGCAAACATCGACTGCAAACAGAAACTGAGAGCTAAAACCGGGAAATAGAGACACTTTTCAAGAGAGAGTCGAGTCAGGAAGGTTAAATTAAACCTATGGAGTTTATTTCATTCAGTTATCTGCTGATTTACTCTGAGGATGTTTGAGCTGTGGAAGAGAAGGGAAAACAATTCTAGGGTGAATCTTGCAAATATAAGAACAAAATATATTGAAAAGGAAAAAAAATATTTTTATTTTAATTATGTGGTTTTGTGCATAATATTTTATATATATATACTTATTTATTTATTTAAAATGTATATACAGTAATTTGTTTATAATATATAATAATAAGTTTATAATAATTTTATAATAATTTATAAGTTTTATTATGCAATTTTTCTTGTTTTTATAGTCATTGTGCATATTTTATATATATAATATATGTATTTTAATTTTTTTCTTGTTTTCATACAGTAATTTGTGCATTATACTTTATATATATATATATATATATATATGTGTGTGTGTATTTTAATTATTTTTGTCATATTTTGTCATTTGTGCATAATATTTTATATATCTATAATATTTATTTATTTTAATTATGTTTTCTTCTTTTCGTTTTATACAGTAATTTGTGCATAATATTTTATATATAAATATTTATTTTAATTACAATTTTTAGTGCATATTTTTATATATATATTTATTTATTTAAAACAATTTTCTTGTTTTCATACAGTAATTTGTGCATATATATATATATATATATATATATATATATATATATATATATATATATATATATATATATATATATATATATATATGCATTTTATTATTTTTTCTTGTTTTCATTTGTGCATAATATTTTATATCTCTATAATATTTATTTATTTTAATTATGTTTTCTTCTTTTATTTTTTAATTATAATTTGTTCTTGCTTTCATACAGTAATTAATGCATATATATATATATATATATATATATATATTTATATGTATATATATATATATATATATTTATTTATTTATTTATTTATTTAAAACAATTTATTTGTTTTCTTGTTTTTATACAGTAATTTGTGCATAATATTTCATATATAAATATTATTTATTTTAATCATAAATTTTTTCTTGTTTTCATACAATAATTTGTGCATAATATGTATATATGTATATATATATATATATATATATATATATATATATATATATATATATATATATATATATATATATATATCTTGTTTTCATACAGTAACACACATAAAAATTAAGCCTTTTTTGCATTATTTTCATGACAATCGAATCACATTTCCCCTCAAATGCACATTTCATTTCATTTCATTTCAATAATGCACAATAAGACAATAATAACACACTTTTTAATTGTAAACCTTTTGTAAAGGGTTTAATCATATAAAACTGTATTTAGCTGCATCTCAATCTAGTTTCTTTAATGATAATTTGTCATGATGACGTTATCTGTAAGTGTGCGTATATTAAATGTTTCTCCAAAAAAAGGAACTAGTAAATCAAGTGATAAGAGCTTGTCAGGTGCTTGTCTTTCATGCTGAAATTACAGTCAGTAATGCATTAGATCTGGACCGCAGCCATAACCACCTCACCTCAGCAGCCTGAGAGGGTCAGGCTTAACTGGAAACATCCCATATTTGTAATTTCCATCCCATATTTGGGTTCCTCACATAACCGTCAGATGATAAATCTTGTTCAAGGACTCTAAGGAGAGTCGCTCGGCCCTGGACGCTCTATTCAAACTTCACTCACCGTCCGTAATGTACTTTTGTTGTTAATGTGTCACTGATTCAAATCCATCTGTCTCTGTATCGCCTCTACAACCTTAAGTTACAGAACAGCGTCACGATAACAGAGGCATTTACATAAAGAAGGTGTGTTTTAAAACAGTGTGATTAATTCTGAGTGTCAAAGAGGGTGAGAAATGATCATGAGAAACTAAATTACTACCACTAAAAATACAAGTGGCCTTCAGGGAAAGTGGATTTGCAAGGAAATGGCAGTGCATGCAAAGCAACAGAATTTCACTTCATTAAAAACACTAAAAATTGGATGTGTAAATATAAATGACACGTATATCGTTCTAGTGAAGGGAAATCTTTAAACAGCTGTATGGCTCTTGCAGTGGCGGCCATTAGGTAATTAGTAACACAGCAGCGCGGTATTGACGCGCTCTGACACACTCCTCCAGGCAACAGTAAAAACAATCACAACAGAAGCTGGTTCTGTTTCTGATGCCCTTAAGCAGCTGTTCAACACTGAGACACAACGCACAACACACACACACTGTCTCTTAGTCCATCTGTCTCTCTCAAATGAGGACATTTACAGCTCATTAATATTTCTTATTGGCCTTGGCGGGTGTTAAAGTTGGGTTCTGGATAAATGTAACCTCGTAACCTCACTAAACTCACAACAGCCAGGTACACTGAAGTCCTGGAGAGACATCAGAATTGCGGTTTCCTTTCATAGACGTACATAAAAATCCAACATGCACACGGTTCATAAACTGTTCCACTCAATATATCCTGTAGATAAAGGCAGACATTTGAAATGAGCCATTAGATGTCACTTTACTAACAAATACATACAGCGAACAAATTTCTCTCCATTTGCACACAATGCTGTAGATTTGATCCCAGCACTGGATAATAAATGTCTCTTATCCATCTAACTTCTTCCTGAGAGGAACCAGAACTAGAAATGTGGTTCGAGTCTGTAAACGAACACAACAGTGAATTGTTTAGTTAATTGGTGATAAATGACAATAATCGGCCTAATGGAGGATCAAAGACTGAAAATGAAACATAGTTAATGTGTACATTATGTAAATTGTCAATTATTAAATAAATATGAAAATATATCTCAATACATAAATTGATACAATTTAAGATATGTACATTATGTAAATTATGTGAGATATTAATTAAATATTAAAAAATATGTAAATGCATAAGCTAAAACAAGTAATGAGAAATGTTGTCTTGTCAACTAGCTGAAATAAAATAGTTTTTATTATATTTTATTAAATATCAAGTAAATACATAAGTTAATTCAAATATAAGCTATTATGTACATTATGTAAATTATGTCAAATATTAATTAAATATAAAAATATGTAAATATAAGATAATATGTACATTATGTAAATTATGTTAAATATTAATTAAATATAAAAAATATATAAATATATAAGCTAACACAAATAATAAGAAATGTTGCTTTGGTAAATAGCTGAAATAAAATAGTTTTTTTATATTTTATTAAATTATAAATATGAAAAAAGTAAAAAAAATGAGTAAATATATAAGTTAATACAAATATAAGTTATTATGTACATTATGTAAAATATTAAATACGAACATATAAGTAAAGACATAGATTAATACAAATATAAGATAATTTGTGTACATTGTGTAAATTATGTTAAATATTAATTAAATATATATATATATATATATATATATATATATATATATATATATATATATATATATATATATATATATATATATATATATATATATATATATATAAGCTAACACAAATAATAAGAAATTTTGCCTTGGCAACTAGCTGAAATAAAATAGGTTTAATTTTTTATATTGTATTAATTATTAAATATTAAATAAATATAAAAATGTATAAATATATACATATATAAGTTAATACAAATATAAACTATTATGTACAACTATTATGTAACATATAAAAAAAAGAAAATATATGTAAATACATAAATCAATTCAAATATTAGCTATTATGTACATTATGTCAAATATTATTAAATATAAAAGTATGTAAATAATATATGCTGAAATAATATAGGTTTATTTTTTATATTTTATTAAATTGTACATTATGTAAATTAAATCGTACATTATGTAAATTATGTAAAATTTTAAATACGAACATATAAGTAAATACATAAATTAATACAACTATAAGATAATATGTACATTGTGTAAATTATGTTAAATATGAATTAAATATAAAAAATATAAATACATAAGCTAACACAAATAATAAGAAATGTTGCCTTGGCACCTAGCTGAAATAAAAAAAAAATATTGTATTAAATATTAAATAAATATAAAAATGTATAAATACATAAATTAATTCAAATATAAGCTATTATGTAAATTATATAAAATATTAAATACATATTTTAATATTTTTACATAAAAAAATAAAATTTATGTAAATACATAAGCTAATACAAATTATTAGAAATGTTGTCTTGGCAACTAGCTGAAATAAAATGCTTTTTTAAAATATTTTATTAAATAATAAATAGTGAATAAATATAAAATACAAATATAAGTTAATATGTAAATTATGTAAAATATTAAATAAATATGAAAATATATCTAGATAAATAAATGATACAGTTTAAGATAATATTTACATTATGTAAATAATGTCAAATATTAATTAAATATAAAAAATATGTAAATACATAAGCTAACAAGTAAGAAATGTTGTAAACACATAAATTAATACAAATATAACTTAATATGCACATTATGCTACATATACATTTAAATGAATGCAAATATAAGTTAATATGTAGGCCTACATTACGTAAAATATTATTAAAATAGCAAATAATGCGTTGCATTATCCATGTTTTTCTCCCAAAAAACTGTGGAGAGGAAAAATATAAAATGTGATGACAAATGTTGACACCAGTCATATACATCTACAAAATATAGCAATGGAAAATAAAGAATAAAAAGCAAAGCAGAAAGTAAGTGAAGAGACGAGCTTCCCCTGGAGAGCAGAAGTGAGAGAAGAGGCAACAGGAAGTGATTGACTCTATCGCTGATATTGACAGCGCTGACTATTCCAGCGGAGGAGAAATACATCAAACTATCGCCTCCTCCAGCGTCTCTCTTCCCCTCAGTAGGAGTCGTGTCAACTGCATTTATCCTTTAAGTGCTTTTACATGATGGATGTTAGCGCCTTCAAAAGGGCGTCAGATAAAGGCCAGAAGCAAACGCTCGAGTCTTGAGTAAATGACAGACGCTTCACGGGTCAGCAGGGAGATTTTTAAAGGTCAGAGTTTAGGTGTGGAATACAGAGGTGATGTTTGCTCACTTTTTTACTGCGGCGGATAAAAGCTTATATTTGTGTTATTTTCTTTTTATTCAAATGGGAGTTAACCCATTTAAGTCTGCGGGTAACCAAAGCTTCAATTCATTGTTTAATCTAAACTATGGTTTTTAATCTAATCTCGATCTCCATGCGGATGGAAAGATAATCATCAGGTCAATCCAGCAGGACCGAACAGAAGAAGACAGGACTTCAATGAGCGTCCTGAAGATAGGATGATCTTCTGAAGAAACCACAGAGGAATAGAAGCAAAAACACCCTTAATCTTGAGACTAGAATGTGGGATTCTCATGGTCTCGTTGTCTGACATTAGCAGGCTGCAGACGGTATACATCAGAGAAACAGCCACAGGCGCTCTGAGGAGAGACAGAGTGGGCAGGATGAGAGGAACTTTAGCATAAGTGTGTGTGCGTCAAGCCTATATACAGAACCAACAAACACTGCGACCAAAATAAGATCCATCACAGACGAAGAGAGAGAGAGAGAGAGAGAGATTGACTGAGGGAAACCGAGGCGTTGAAAGAGAGAAAGGATGAATGAATCAGAGAAAACACCCTTGATGCATTATAATTAACATCTCTCCAGTTGTCTGCTGTCTCTTTATCCAAGGATCTGCACCACCTTTAAGTCAAGGGCTAATAAAAGCCGACTTTAAAGGAACAGATCACTCAAAAACTGACAGATTAGAATAGTTTTGAAAGCTTTTGTGAAGTTTCAGCTCAAAATACCCCACAGATCATTTATTATCGCTTGTCAAATTTGCCTTATTTGGGTTTGAGCAAAAACACGCCGTTTTTGTGTGTGTTCCTTTAAATGCAAATGAGCTCCAGAAGAGGGCGGAGCTTTAACAGCTCAACAACAACAAAGCTGGAGAATCTCACGCAGCCAAAATGAGGAAAGTGTTCAGCCTTACATTGTTCAAACCGGAGTCGACACTGATGGAGAGAAGTTACAACAGCGTATCTGAATTTCTAAATTTATGTTGATTCCACTAGCATGTGCCGTCATGTTCATCTTTTGTGTTGAATTGACCCTCGTTTGGCGTAAAATGACGGCATGTCAACAACACTCTACTACAACAACTCTTCCTCTTCTTTAAAGCAGCCCAACATGGTTTTTTGTGTGTAATTGGGGGCGGGGTTTATGTAAATTTTGGGGTTTGTGATGTCTTCAACCCGAGAAGAAGCTCGTTGTAGTCCCTACTAGGGGTGTCACAATATACCGGTATTGACGATAACCAGCATGAAATATCGATATCATGTTAATTTAGGGGTGTGACGATTATACCGGTATTGGTGAGAACCACGATATTTAAAATGAATATGACGCTTATGAAATCATGACATGTAAATACTCCAGTGCCGTTTTCCCCAAATCAGAACTTATTGTTAAATGAACAATGTGAGTTACATTTCACACAGTATTGTTAATATTGTTTTTTTCCCTTTATTTCACCAATGAAAATGTCAAAATGATGAACAGCAGAACAGCTCCCGTGCAACAGAAATGTTTTTGTTATTCTGACTGAATCCGCGTTTAGAACGAATGAATCCGAGCTTCGTTCCTGAATGAATCAGTCATTTGACTCACTCACTCACTCATTAAGACAGTGACTTGCTGCCACCTACTGGCAGTTTAGTTTAGTTTCATATTTAAGGTACATTTTAATTAAAAAGTTAAAATTAGAAAAATGTATTTAAATAATTAAATACTGAATTAAATTTATGTAGACAAATTGTAAATGCTGTGTAAATATATGTCACTTCTCATTCTGTGTCACCTCTGAATTACAAAGATGGATTTTGTTGATAATGATTTCATTTGATTGATAACAGCCATAATGTATAGGCCACTATGCTAGTATTAATTTTTATTTCTTCTTAAATTTGACTTTAAAAAATGTCCTAGTCCCTAACAGCCTTAAAAAGCGAAAATATCTCCCTTTGCATTGAACTTTGAGCATCGTAACTTTGATGTTTATGATCAAACAGCAACATTACACACTAACTAAAGTTAAAAAAATGAAATCATAATCAAGAACCCCTTTACATTTAAAGGTTATGGATTCAAAGTTATGCAAGCCTAACAAACAGACAGATAAAGAGATTTCCTGGTGCTTTAAAGAACCAAAAACAATGATCTGAAGACCTCTAAAGAATGATTTTAATCTCTACATAGTTATATAACTAACTCGAGATAGATAGATAGATAGATAGATAGATAGATAGATAGATAGATAGATAGATAGATAGATAGATAGATAGATAGATAGATAGATAGATAGATAGATAGATAGATAGATAGATAGATAGATAGATAGATAGATAGATAGATAGATTTTCTGACACACGGAGGATCAGAGTCACTAAAAGACGCAGAGAAAGAAAGGAACATTTGAATGGAAGAAAGTGAGCTCATCTTAATCTTTTATCTGTGAGGAAGAAACAAGCCGCGTCTCCTGAGAAAACAGAACAATGCATTTAGCAATGAGGAACACCTGAAAGAAATCGGCAAAGGAGACAGCAAATCCTCTTTGTGTGGCTCTAACAAGGGGAAGAGCGAATCTAGCGTGTGTTTGAAGGTTTTAGACAGGTGTTCTTTCTGTGAAAAGTGGTTAAAATAATACAAGAGACTGTTAGACGCAAGCTCGCACCAAATTTATATGCAAAACACAATGCATGCAAATGTGTTAAACAGCTGAGTTAAGGGGTAAGGTATAAGAACCAAACACGCAACTAAACGGCCTTGACTTGTTTGGGACACGGTCTGTAATTTTACATGACACCATGTTTCTTTATCGCTCTGATGTGTAAATAATGCAGCGCTATTATAATGCAGAAGCAAATACATCTACTGCAGTACAGCAAAATCTTTACAAACTAATGATTCATGTAGAGGGCTTGTGCACCGGAGAACAAGAGCAACAGAGGCTGAAAGAGAGAATGAGAGAAGAATAGACACCTGTACCACGGTGAAATTTAATCACACCAACTCCTCTGACAGCATGCCGATAAGACTGTGATCTCAGCCGCTCTCCATTACAGAGAGAGAGAGAGAGAGACGGGCATAGCAACCACTCTGCATCCCAGAATACTGGCAGAAGCAGACCATGACAACTCAGTAGCGATGTGACAGTGAAGCAGGCGATGGAAAAACACAACTTTATATAGAAAACTATAAATACTCCTCCCTAACGCTGAGCAAAGTTCAGTGCGGTGGGGAAATGTGCATCTCAGACTCTCCTATGATGCTTCTGTCTTCTGAAGGCTTAATGTTACAGTCATGAGAAAGAATGATCATGAAAAGTTGAGTGTATAGAATGGGGATGGACGGTCACAAAAATCAATATATCAACTTATCGCACGATATATGGACATGACCTCGATGATTTTAGACACACACCGTCAGGTCGTTTCTTCATACAGAGAGCCAGGGTTGCCAGGTTTTCACAACAAAACGCGCACAATTGCTACTCAAAACTAAACCAAAACTAGTAAAATTCGCATTCCAGGTGCTAAATATCATGTTATTTGGGGTTGTACATGAAAAAAAAAACCCGGGACAACAGTGTTAAAGTAGCCCAATTCCGCGGGAAAATCATGGACTTGGCAACAATGCACAAAGCAGACATCGACAGGTGAAAAAAGGTGGCGTTTTAGGATCATACAACCGGCACAATGCAGCGGCAGGCGTGACGCAAGTGTTTTTTGCTAATTTCAGCCCTACGCAGTTATCATTTTCACGTCCTGCATCATGTAACTAGCAAATGCATTTACGCCCAGTTGTGCACCCCTGGGCGTGCTGGTCTGAAAAAGTGGTGTGTTCAGATGCATTGTTGGCGTATTGCTATTTTGAGGCAACTGAAAACGACTGCGTTATTGACCAACAAACACCTGCGCAATTTATAAAAAAAAAAATATTTTTTTAAAGAGCGCATTAATAATATGCACCAATAGGTGGGTGCATAATGCTATGCCAAATATTAAAAATAAAAGGATTACAATGTAATTTTTCCGCTCGCAAATTCCAACTTGTAAATAGCAAATCCGCCATGGCGCGAGCGCAGCTGGCTTTTAAAGGGAATGCAACGCAGTTATCATTTTCACGTACTGCGCCACGTTGTTTAAATAATAAAAAAATACATTTGCCCCCATTCGTTCGCCCATGGGTGTGCTGGTCTGAAAACGAGGTGTGTTCAGATGCATTGTTGACGTATTGCTATTTTGAGGAACTGAAATAGATTGCGTCAAAAACCTGGTTTAAAGTCAATGCTGCAATATTTGATTTGTTATTTAAAGAGCACAGCACACTAGTAATATGCTCCTATAAGCTTCAGAGCGTTATGAATCTTTTGTGTCGAATCATGATTCGGATAGCGTGTCAAACGGCTGAAATCACGTGACTTTGGTGCTCCGAACCGCTGATTCGACATGCTGATTCATAACGCTCTGAAGCTTCATGAAGCAGTGTTTTGAAATCGGCCATCACAATATAAGTCAAAAAAATTTTATTGTCGCTTTATAATATTAATATTGAACCACTGTACTCACATGAACTGATTTAAATATGTTTTTAGTACATTAATGGATCTTGAGAGAGGAAATGTCATTGCTCAGGCCTCACAAAGCCATCGGATTTCATCAAAAATATCTTAATTTGCGTTCTGAAGATGAACGAAGGTCTTACGGGTGTGGAACGACATGAGGGTGAGTAATTAATGACAGAATTTTCATTTTTGGGTGAACTAGAGAGAAAAGAGACAACCCTTTTAGACCATCTTTCCCGTCCGTAAACTAGCAAAAGTGGATTCGGACACGCCCTAAGTGCATTTGCACTTTAGACCATGTGCTTAGATCATTAAAACAGGGCCCATAGTGTTTTCCTGACAACTACAGACAGTTTGGAAGAATAAGTCCAAATGCACCAGTTTCCGCAATCCGCTGTTCTGGTGCAAATATAAACATGACAGGGTGACATGGTGCACGCTCACAGCTAGCACGTGAATGTCTAGTTCATTTTCACAGAGAACGCGTTTTTGTCTTTCACTGCGCTGTTTCTCCATGTAAACATTCGCATTTGACCATTGAACTGCAGCATCTCATGCATGATGCACCGTTATAAACCTATGCACTCAAGCTAAAAGAAGTTTTTCCACTTATTAAAAAATACGCCTCTAGAAAACATCTGTGCTTTTGTTCATATGGACATCTGACTGCTAAGTAGGGTTTGTGTTTTTCAGAAAATAGTGTGCACCCTTACTTTACTGAGAAAATAAGGTCAGGGAAAAATCTGAAGATGGAAAATCTCCATATAAGTGCCTTTTGTGCATTTGCAAGTGTGCTCTACTTGTTATTTTGCACTTTTTGTTAGCAAAGCTTTATTTATTATTTATTCAACTTGATTATTATTTTTGACACTTCAATTCCAGTATCTAAATATTCCTTAGAGTTAGGTTCATTGTCATTTGAAAGTGTCCTACTTGCATTATTATGCTGTTTTTATATTATGATTATATATTCAGTGGCATAAAATGGTCTTAAAATGATAATAATATCGCAATTATTTTATTATTGCCCAAACAAAAGTAGTTATTGTGACAGGCTGATGGATGGATAGATAGATAGATAGATAGATAGATAGATAGATAGATAGATAGATAGATAGATAGATAGATAGATAGATAGATAGATAGATAGATAGATAGATAGATAGATAGATAGATAGATAGATAGATAGATAGATAGATAGATAGATAGATAGATAGATAGATAGATGAAGTCATTCTCGTAGGAGGTGTCTCTCGAGGGACTCGTCTCATTGGTGTGTCTTCAGCAGTTGCCACAGTGATGCTTGTGTTTGCTGTTGTTCTCCATTGGTCTCACGGCTCTATGAATGTTACTGAATATTGACACTGGGGTACAAATATCAAGTAAAAAGTGGCATATCAGCTGTGGGACACAGCAGGCTTATTTTATTTTTAGGTTATTGTTTTATTGCAGCTAATGTTCTCATCTGACATCTCATCTCATCCACTGAACACTGGAGAGAGAAAACACTTGTTCAGTTTTTAATATTCGGGTGCAATATCACAACGAGAGGCACACCGTGTTCTTTTTGAACCGGTCTTTTATGAAACATCAAGGCTAGAAAAACAGATCCAAGCCATCTGGAGAGAAATGCTGTGACTTATGGTCAATGCAATGACAACGCATGCTAAAATGCTTACGCTTACTCTTTAATACCTCCAAAGCACTTCTCAAAAGCTTGTGATGGGTTTTGATGGAGGTGATAAATTATTTAAAGCACCCGAGGGAGAGACGTGGCATCTCAAAAAAAGAAGGGTAGTGGTAAGGTTAAGATGGAAAGTGAAAACGTATTGATTTCTGCCACATCTGACCAAGTGATGCAAACCAGACTTGGTTTAGAAATGCTTTGGGTTTTCATTATCAACTAATTCCTCATTAAATATTAAAGTAAGGTGCTCTAATGCCTGATCTGAAAGGTGATGTAATTGTTTTTAATAAAGCATGTGTTAACACTTATGCAATGATTCAGAAGTAAATTATGGATTGACATATTATACCCCAATATCATTCACAGGGACATCAAAACAGTCCAATTCCATAGGGATAAATATCCCATTATTCCTCACATCAATGTGCAAGGCGATCTTACAAAACTCTCATTTTATGCAGCATTACTCATTGATATCACCTTCACTATTTCCCAGCACAAAAACATCAGGAAAAACAAAACAATTCCAGTCTGAGACAGATGGAAATGAACACTGATTGGCTCTTTGAAAGCCAGTACGATTTTTGAGGACGCTTGAGTAAGAAGATTCACATCTGAGAATCTCCAAACCCGTTAGACCAGCGAATGCATCATGAAAATTGAGGCAAATTAAAGTTTAAGAGCTCAAAATCACATGCAAGGTTAAACCCTGGTCTAAAAACACAAGCCTAAAACAACACGAATGAATTCTGGATTGTCACTAATAGCTAAAAGGCTGTTATATATCACCTGTAAGAACTCATAAAGTTGACTGACTGTATAACTGTATAATAATACATGTAAAGGACTATATATAAGCCTATATTCTGAACAGAACCACCACACGTTTATATAAAGGATGATGTTTATAGGATGATTAATTATATATAAATAAATGACCCTGGAACACAAAACCAGTCATAAGGTCAATTTTTTTTAAAATTGAGATTCATACATCATCTGAAAGCTCAATAAATAAGCTTTTCCATTGATTATGGTTTGTTAGGATAAAACAATATTTGGCCGAGATGCAAGTATTTGAAAATCTGAAATCTGATGGTGCAAAAAAATCTAAATATATAGAGAAAATCACCTTTAAAATTCATAGCAATGCAAAAATACACTTTTGATATATTTACGGTAGGAAATTTACTAAATATCTTCATGAAACATGATCTTTACTTAATATCCTTATGATTTTTGGTTATTTGGTTATAAACGCTTATTGGGTTATAAAAGCTGAATCTGGAATCTGAAGGTGCAAAAAAATCTAAATATTGAGAAAATCACCTTTAAAATTGTCCAAATGAAGTTCATAGCAATGCATATCCACTCGCAAAAATACACTTTTGATATATTTACGGTAGGAAATTTACAAAATGTCTTCATGAAACATGATCTTTACTTAATATCCTAATGATTTTTGGCATAAGAGAAAAATTATGACTGTTTTTGTGGTCCAGGGTCTCGCACACACACACACACACACACACACACACACACACACACACACATATAGAGTGAATTCAGGGTGATTGGGACACTTTTCAACCTGAATTCACCCTATATATATATATATATATATATATATATATATATATATATATATTCAACCTATATTTTGGTGTCTTTATTGGATAGGCTAATGCACAAGTACATTTTTAACATCTAAAATAATGTCTCAATAGTATGTATATGATACACCTGTTTCAACCCATATAAAAAAGTACTGTGGTGACACCATATATACCATGGTGACACCATATAAGCTTTCCATATTCATTTACTACAGTATTCACATGGTTCTCTGAGGAATTTGCTAGAAAATCAGACTGTAAAGAGCGGATTTGTCACATTTTAGTGCAATTTTCCATCTTATCTCACACTTAAAATTGCTTTGACTGGAGTATTCTAGTGCATTCTGCCTTTATATTTCTGACAGGAATAAAAAGTTACCTCAAAAACACAGTACATGTGCAAAATATACTGTAAATAAACACGAACTTACTTTGACTTTCGAATTTCCTGATGATCGTGTCGAGGAAAGTGTTTTGCGGCGCGACGTGCCCTCGTCGTACCGGCATCCTCGCGCGTTCAGTCCAGCGGAGTGTCTCGAGCTCAAGCTGACCTTCCAGCCACGCTCTGCGCGCCCTGGGCACGCGCGGCTCCACACAGCGATGCGCGAGCGTCCCCCGCTCCGGAGAACTTCATCAGCAGCAGCGACGCTCACGAGCGAGATACTTATCCAAACAGCAGTTTCCGGTTTCCAAACGCGAGTAGGAGATTGTTTACGTCGCGTAATCCCTTAAAAATGATCCCGAAGTGACGCCAGGCTAATTTACTTCGTGACATGTGGGACGCTGAACTCTGTCTGACTGAAACGCGCTCGAGAGGTACCCTAATTTTACCATAGTCACGTCCTCGGGTATCCCTTTGTCCAATTAAAGCGCTCTTCTCAGTTTTCATTCGTCGGAAAAAAGAAAAAAAAAATGTACTTGGAAGAAAAGAGATGCGATTATTTTGACGCGCGCTCCTCCCGTCTCGATGGTGACCAACAACAACGAGCTCGTCTATTTAATTACCAATACAGCTAAACTTATAATAATAATAATTACTGATTTATAGTAATATAATCTATGTATAGTATGCAATTAGCGTAAATTAAAAATAAAAAACGTAAAACTTTAGATAAATAACGATTGCGTAAATAATAAACATGCATTTAGATCATTGCGTTGTCTGCTTTCGCAGGTGTCGAACCCTTGATGTCGTCATGCCCTGGGCTTTTGTGGAAAAGAACAGAAATAACGGGCTGCAAATGAAAGGTACACTGGGATACTTCACGCGCATCACGAGCGATCGCCGAGAGCTCCATGCGAGACCTTCTTCTAACCCACCTGACAGTTGTCACGCGTGAGCTTTTGCGCTTTGTTTTCCACCTTCGGCGGTGTCGCGCGCTGTCAGACTGTACATGATACGTCATCGTCGGTGCACGCGTCGCGGACGTGGGGTTTCCCTGCGCCGTCACGCGCGTGCAGACAAAAGACACTCCTCGTGGACATAACAGCAGTACTATGAATATAAGCGGAGGTATTTAGGGCAATAACAATGATTTTGCAACTTCTTGCCAATTAGCTTAAGAAGCGAAATTGCGTGGAGTTTGACATTTTCAGCAAAATGCTTGTGAAATCAGGGCTTCACAAGGGGGCGCGGCGCTTTTGTCCATATTTATCCAGACTGTCTTTGAAGCGTCCCATCCTCCTCCTCCCCATCCATCCCTTTCATTCAATATCCGCAAATGATCATATGTGACAGGTGTAAATTAAATGCTTTTGTGCTTCTTTGTCTCCAATAAACTGATCCACGCTAGTAAATAAGCCCAAAAAGGTTAGTTTAAGTGCTGCATTAAAGTCAGTTAAAATAACCTGCTTTCATTGCATTTTCTCAGTCATTTTGAAATGCATAATTTAAACTCAAAGTTCAGACCATGCATTTAAAAGATGCAATTATGCACATTTAGAAATATATTTGATGCAAGAAATAATATATAAAATGTTTTATAAATCAAACCACAGATCTCAGTGCATTTAAAGGGAACAAAAAATCTACTTTAGACTTTAGTAAAATCATATTTTCCATATATATATATATATATATATATATATATTGGGTGAATTCAGAACACTTTTTGCCATTGAGATGAATTGGAAAAACGTGTCCAAATCAAACTGAATTTTCCCCCTATGCTCAAAATGTCTCAGTAGTATGTATATGATACACCCGTTTCATTAGCGACCCATATAAAAAAGTACTGTGGTGACACCATATAAGCCTTCCATATTCATTTACTACAGTATTCACATGGTTCTCCAAAGTATTTGCTCGAAAATCACACTGTATAGAGCGAATTTGTCACATTTTAGTGCAATTTTCTAGCTTATCTCACACTTAAAATTGCTTTGACTGGAGTATTAGTGTATTCAGCCGTTATATATTGTTATAATGATCATATGTGACAGGTGAAAATGTAATGCATTTGTGCTGTAGTGCATCTTTGTCTCCAATAAACTGATCCACACTAGTAAATAAGCCCACAAGGTTAGTTTAATTGCTGCATTAAAGTCAGTAAAAATCACAAAAATAACCATTTTGAAATGCATAATTTAAAAGAGTTTAAACTCAAGATCAAAGTTATGAGAAGATTTTTCAGTGGTTAAGACCATGCATTTAAAAGATGCAATTAAGCACATTTAGAAATAAATATATTTGATGCAAGAAATAATATATAAAATAATGTTTTATAAATCAAACCACAGATCTCAGTGCATTTAAAGGGGGAAAAAATCTACTTTAGACTTTAGTAAAATCATCTGTTCTTCTTAACATAGTTGCTTTTTATAATACAAAAATTTGCACCTAACATTTATCAAAGAAATCAGTTGTCATGAAAGGTGAAAGAAGACCGTCTTTGACAATAATTCATTTCTTTATAATCAACAGAGCTATAGATTCATTAAAATACAAAACATTAGAGACTGAAAACGTAATAAATCCTAACATAATTTAAAGGCTGTACAGAATGTAGATCTCGTAGAGCTTTAGGAAATATTAAATAGAAAAGATTCAGTCATATAATGACAAGCTACATAAAGAACACCGGATGAATATGAGGACGTACAGTAGCATCTCTCTCCATTCAGCGTCTCGACAGGTCTCCTCCACCTGCGGAAAGGGGAAAAGTGCAAAATATTAACCTGCATTCTTCATTCATACCTTCTGAAGGTTCACTATAACAAGCTACACAACAGAAATATTATGTTAAATGGGATCTATAACGCTCCTTTCACAAGATGTAATATAGTCTCTGGTGTCTCCAGAATGTGTCTGTAAAGTTTCAGCTCAAAATACCCCACAGATCATTTATTATAGCTTGTCAAATTTGGCCCTATTTGGGTGTGAGCAAAAACACGCCATTTTTGTGTGTGTCCCTTTAAATGCAAATGAGCTGCTGCTCCCGCCCCCTTTCCAGAAGAGGGCGGAGCTTTAACAGCTCAACAACAAAGTGGGAGAATCTCACGCAGCCAAAATGAGGATTGGCAAAGGGGACCCCGCCCCCTTTGTTGTGTGTTCTCGGGGGCGGGTTTATGTAAATTTTAGGGTTTGTGATGTCACTAACCCAGGAAGAAGCTCGTTGTAGTCCCTACCAGACATTTGTTGTAGTCCTTAAACAGAGAATTATTTTCTCTCTTTGCATTGAACTTTGAGCGTCGTAACTTTGCAGATGTTGTTTATGATCAAACAGCAACATTACACACTAACTAAAGTTAAAAAGTGAAATAATAATCAACCACCCCTTTAATATTTAGTCTCCGACACACTGCAAAAAGTGCTATTCTCCCTCTTGTTTTCCAGTAAATATCTAAACATTCTTAAATCAAGATGCATTTAAGTAAATATCAAGATTAGAATGGCAATCTGAAAAATAAACTTGGTTCTTCTCTTTGAATTAAGTTTGTTTTCTGAGCCTAATTGTCGTTTTAAGCACAAACTCACTTGATTTTTATACATTTTTAACATTTGAAGATGTCATTTTGCATCTCAAGTAAATGGATATTGATTTAAGAATGCTTATGCTGGAAAACAAGACAAAAATACTGAGGAAGAACATTGCTTCATCATATATTTATTCAATAACAAAAAATATGATGTTGCCTTCAAGAAAGTGTAATTATGATGTGCATTTGAAAGTGTTTTTGGTTGGGATGAAAATGGACATGGCAATTTTATATTTCTCTTTTTCACTTCTCAACAAAAGCAGGAAGCTTTTAGTGCTGGTGCAACACAATAAAGAGCAAAGGAAGCCATTATGTGCGTAATTGATGTATTTTATCATTCTTGTGGTGAATTATGGGACATGTTGTGGTCGCGCAAACTGGCTAAATTTGTGTTCTAGGAAGCTTTTTATCTGTTTTTCATCAACTGTACACAAGTGCATTCAAACTCAATTGAACAATATTAACAATGACAATTTAATTATGATCGAAGTTTGCTTCCACCACGATTCTTTAATCGGCAGAAAATCCACATTTGATTTGAGCTCGTCTCTGACGTGACTTGAAAGCTGCACAAGTCAGGCAGACAATTCTTCAAAAGCCACAATTTGTTACTCAAACATGATTTCAAAATTTTGCAGCATTGTTTATAAAGCTCACGAGCGTATCGATAAATATCAGTCTGCGTTCAATGGCTCCGTGATGGCGTACGATAAAAATGCAACCCCTCTAAGTGAAGTCCTGCAGATTCAATTAGCTAATGAGATCAATCACATTGATGAATGACTAAACACTGACGAGAACAAGCCTAATGAAATCGGGCATGCTGGAAACGCAACGAGTTACAGTCTGCTGGTTATAGCATGAGAACATGATGCTTCGCTTGTGATAATGCTGGAAATGCCACATGCTCTTCAGAGCTGACCATTAAAAAACATGAATAATTTATGTATGTCAGTGTGAAGGAAGTATAATAAATATCTGTCGATATTAATATTAGCTTTAACTGGTTAGTTCACCCTAAATGGATAAAGAAGGTATGAGCAAAATTTCTGGGGGGTTTTGGTAACACTTTAGTGGTTCTGTGACCCAGCAATTGGGTTGTTTTAAGCCAGTGGTTGGGTTAAATGTTTGCTCAACATGCTGGGCAGTTTTATTTAACTCAACTATTGTTTAAAAATAACTATATGGCTGGCTTTAACCCAACCGCTGGGTTAAAACAACCCATTCATTGGTAAACTGTGTAAACTTAACAACTACCTTAATAATAAGCAGTAATTAGGAGTTTACTGAGGCAAAAGTGGTAGTAAATAGTTAGTTAAATGTGAGAATTGGACCCTAGACTATGCTCTTAAAAATGCTGGGTTAAAAATAACCCAAGTTAGGTTGAAGTTGGGTTAAATGTTTGCCCAAACTGCTGGGTAGTTTTATTTAATTCAACTATTGTTTAAAAATGACTGTATTACTGACTTAAAATGAACCCAAAATAAGTTGGAAATTAAAAATCAGACATAATTATTAGAGGTAACAATAATAATCAAAAGGTGAACATTTATTAATAAGCAACTTAATAAATGCTCATTGTTTAATTATTATTCATTAAACATATTAATAAATGTTCATTTCCAACCTATTTTGGGTTCATTTTATGCAAGAAATTCAGTAATTTTTAATCAATAGTTGAGTTTAATAAAACTACGCAGCAGGTTGGGAAAACATTTAACCCAATCGCTGGGTTTGTCTACTTTCAACCCAACTAGGGTTGTTTTTAACCCAGAATTTTTTAGAATGTAAACTAACTATTAATAAGCAGTAATTAGGAGTTTATTGAGGCAAAAGTGGTAGTAAATAGTTAGTTAATTGTGAGAATTGGACCCTAAACTACGCTCTTAAAAATGCTGGGTTAAAAATAACCCAAGTTGGGTTGAATATGGACAAACCCAGAGTTTGGGTTAAATGTTTGCCCATCGTGCTGGGTAGTTTTATTTAACCCAACTATTGTTTAAAATGACTATATGTCTGGATTAAAATGAACCAAAAATAGGTTGAAAATTAAAAATCAGACACATAATTACTAGAGGCAACAATAATAATCAAAAAGTGAACATTTATTAATAAGCAATTTACTAAATGTTTATTGTTTAATTATTATTCATTAAACATATTAATAAATGTTCATTTCCAATTTATTTTAAGCAAGAAATACAGTAATTTTTTAAACAATAGTTGAGTTAAATAAAACTACCCAGCAGGTTAGGAAAACTTTTAACCCAATCACTGGGTTAAAACAACCCAATCGCTGGGTTTGTCCATTTTCAACCCAACTAGGGGTTGTTTTTAACCCAGAATTTTTTAGAATGTAAACTACTTTACTAACTATTAATAAACAGTAATTAGGAGTTAATCGAGGCAAAAGTGGTAGTAAATAGTTAATTGTGAGAATTGGACTTTAAACTAAAGTGTGACTTTTTTTATGTGAAGATTAATTGCTAACACTTTTGTTTGGACTAAGAATGAACAATTCTTCTACTGCATTTATTAATCTTAGTTAATGTTAATTTCAACATTTACTAATAAATTCATTTACATTAATTTACTAATACATTAATCAAGAGTTGATTTAATGCACTGTGAACTAACAGTTGTATAACGTTATTATTATACAGCTGTTATACAACTCATTATTAGTTAATGTTAAAAAACTTATTGTAAAGTGTTACCGATTAATTAAAACGTTTTTTTACTCCCAATGAACTAAATGATTTATTAAATACATCTTTTTTAAATGATTATACACAACTTTAATTTGTAAACATAATGCTTAATGTTTAAGTAATCAATGTACTTCTGCTCTGAAAACTGAAGTGAATTTCATTCAAGTTAGTTCATTATAGGAAGATAAAATATATTTTGTATATAGAATATATGTATATGATTATATGTGTGTATGATGTATTTATCATGTTTGTTTTCTAATTGTAACAGTTTAATAAAATTGCAAGTTTTATGGATTGTTTATAGTGCTTTAAGGGTGTTTTGACAGTATAAATCACCATCATCCACTTTCCCTGTATGGAAAACAGAAGCTTGGACATTCTGCCAAATATCATCGGAAGTTTTTTCCGTTTTTATGTTGGCACATTTGTCCTCACTAACTGCTGTGCTAACAGAACGTCAATCTTCCCAAACCAACCGGAGAGGATATTCACCCCCTGATGTCTGTTTCCTCTGGCGTTACCCACCCTGGCAGCTGGTACACTCGCAGCTGTGAATGACGGGCAGAACGACAGGCTCGACGTCTCCGCTGGCACACTGCAAGCTGAGGAAGATCACGGGGTTCTGCGGGTCCAGCCTGTAACTGCAACAGTCGCAGAAGGCCTGCAGGTACGGCTCCTGAGAGACAGAGAGAGAGAGAGACGTTATTAGAGGCCAGAACAGACGAGCGAAACCCACGGATAACAATCCAAATTGTCTTCACGCTACATTTGCTCAAATGCCAATGGCCTGCTCTCTTTGATGGAGCGGAATCCTGGGATCATTTAGAGCGTTTCGTCTCTGAAACGCTCCAGAGAGAGAGAGAGAGAGAGAGAGCCGAACACGAGATGCAAAAAGAAGAGGGCAGATGTGAAGGAGAAAAAAAAAAAAAAGAAAAAAAGAGGTGCGAGTTTTGCCGTTAAAGCTGGAGTGTGCAGACTGGTTTCCATGGCAACCGGACAGAAGTTTCCATTTCAAACACATTCTAAAATAGTTGCAGCATCTGATGAAACATTTAAATCAAGAACAAAGAACACGATAAATCTGGTGCTTTTGTATTGTGATCTGCTGTGAGAAGATCAATATGATGTATCCATTACTAGCATTAGTTCTTTAGTGGTTTAATGAATGATATCAATGTTTATATATACTGTATGCATGTATTTATATTTATGATTATATATGACTATGCTTTAATAACCTGTGAAGGTTAACGCAGCACTTCTCAGATCACAGAGAAACGAACGACATGCACCTCCAGAATGACATCGGTCCTGGATAAACAGCGCCCTCTGCAGAAGCTGACCTCCACGTTGTCCAGGCGACAGTCGCCCTTGGTGATGTTCCTGACCTCAGTGTAACGACGGCACTCAGCAACAGGATCCTCTGGAGACGAGAAAGTGATGTTCACGGGAGAAAATGGGACAGGAGGAGAGAGGGACAGCCGAGGATTAATAGAAGCACATACAGAAGAAGAAATTAATCAAATCTTGTGTGTTGATTTAATGAAGGGTTTCAGAAAAACTCAGAACAACTGAGAGAAGATTGATGCTTTTAAAGTTGAGAAGAAAATCCAAGGAAGAGTTACAAACACGTTGCCACTAAAAATTATATTCGTGTACAAATTAGTGCGATTCATTGCATCTAACATAAAAATTTGTAAATATGTGTGTGTGAACATACATATGCACACACATATTTACAAACTTTTATGTTAGATGCAATTAATTGAAATTAATTGATTTGACAGCACTAGTACAAATACATTTTAAAATCTGCATATTTTCTTTCTTAGTACAGTCTTCTTGTTGTGCACAATTCATCAGTGCATGTTTTTATAAAGAACAAATGTTTGGTTCTGGTTTCATTAAAATGCAAGTACTCAGAAACCAATCATTTTTCCCTCGCTAAATATCCGGTTTCCCTCAGAAATTTGAAGTAAAATGGGTCGAATAGTATTTCATGTTGACTTTAATGTACACAGTGCTGAAATTTCATTCATAATGTCATTAAAATCAAACATTAAAATGTATTACATTACCATGAGACCTAAAATATGCAACATGATTAATATAGTGTGAAATTTAGTAAATGCATGAACAATAAGTATGCATTAATCTTTGGTAACATTAAAATACTGTTCATCGTTTATGGTTTTGGTTTTAATAATGTATTAGAAATGTTGAAATTAAAAAATGCTTTCAAAGTATTTTTCACTGTTAGCTAATGTATGTGAACAAATGAAAGCTTATTGATGAAGTGTTACCCGTTTGTTATTATTGTTAAGTAACAGATTCCTTCATATATGCTTATGTTTGCCATTCTGACAAACTATGCATATGTAGATTGTTAAGTTGTATTTTGCAGCTCTCTTGCTGATTTAGAAGATTCGTTCTTGCATTTAAATGCAGTTGTTCCTCCTGAAACTTTGAGAGTTTTCACAATTCAGCATTTTTATATTGCACAAATGATCCGAACGGATCCTTTCAACTGAGAAGAATCTACAGAGTCCTACAAACTCTGGAATGTAGTTCCACCTCTGCCTCGGCTGTAGTTTGACTCAAACTCGGAGTGCCAGAGCTAAAGCTCCAGTATGCTTAATGATGTGTACTACATCAATAGTCTGTGGCACATGGGGCTGCGAGAACTGCTGACAAATATCACCAACTCCTGGCTCACTCTTCCCTATTAGTGGTGAGTTTCGTGACTCTTACCTGGATACTCTCTCCGGCACACAGGGCAGCAGTCCTCTGCTTCCAGCACCTTCACTTCACCCTGGAAAACAGAGAGAGAAATGATGTAGAGGATATCGGTGGTGCCAGGTGGCTCAGAATAGCTCGGCGTACGTGACTCATCTCCTGCGAGATGGACGGATGCTGACAGTACCGCTGTGACAGACTCCATACGACTCCCGCCGGGCCAAAGGTGCTCGGAGCCATTTACAGTCAAAGATGGAGTAAAACAGAGAAGCCAGAGGCGATATAATGAATTTTTTTTTTTTTTTGACTTGTTATGCAAATATAAACACTCCTGGGCAAATAAAAATAGGCCAAGCCAAAATATTTAGTGATCTTTTAATTGTTTTAGCTATTTTAATCCCAAATCACAAGTCAGGAAATTAGCACTAATACTGTAGATAAAGCAACTTAGCACAGAATAGCCTTCCTGAACTTGAAGAGTCAGGGTTTTTCCACTCATTAATGGCCTTAAACAGTTTAAGAGTAGTTGAAAAATGTCTCCTAGTTCATTTTAGTTTAACGTGAGATCAAATATTCACTATAGGGTTCAAATCTGGACTCAAACATGAGCCTGATGGACTTGTTCTCAAGCCACTTCTTGGTCTTCTTTATTTTTAAGCCATTCTGCAATATTCTCCTGTACTCTGAAGCATTACATGACTTTTCACAGTGAAGCAGCTCACCGGTACCAGCAGCTGAAAAGTCTCCCCACACAACAACAGTTCTTCCTCCATTCTTCAGATGTATTTATTATATTATATTTCTCAGCAGATTTTCAAAGACACCGCTCTGGAGCATCAACATGCAACTTTTGTTTTGTTGTGACTCATCACTCCACACATAACTTCCCATATTCTGCTAAAAACTTCATTCTGTCATTGATGCTTTTCTGAGACATTAATGACTTTTTATGTAGTGCATTTTGCTTATTTTTGCTCCTGACCAATAATTTGTGGTTAAAACTATTAAAAGCTTTTTGTTTGTTTAGTTTGGCATGGTAATGGAAATGACAATGTTGATATGTTTGGACTTAGCAGAATAGATCAGCTATCAGCTTTTAATTATTGCTGCTGCTGCTGCTATTAGTGCTGGTGCTGGTGCTGCTGTTGGTTATTGCTGCTGCTGCAGTTAGGTATTGCTGCTGTTGCTGCTGGTTGTTGCTGCTGCCACTGTTATTGCTGCTGCTGTTATTGCTTCTGCTTGTATTGCTATTGCTGCTGCTGATACTGTTATTGCCGCATCAGCTGTTGGTTATTTCTACTGCTGTTGCAGTTAGTTATTGCTGCTGCTGCTTTTGTTGCTGCTTCTGCTACTGTTATTGCTGTTGCTGCTGGTTGTTGCTGCTGCCACTGTTATTGCTGCTGCTGCTACTGTTATTGTTATTGCTGCTGTTATTGCTGCTGCTGCTGTTAGTTATTGTTGCTGCTGCTGCCATTATTGCTGCTGTTATTGTTATTGCTGCTGTTATTGCTGCTGCTGCCATTATTGCTGCTGTTATTGCTGCTGTTATTGCTGCTGTTATTGCTGCTGCTGTTATTGTTATTGCTGCTGTTATTGTTGCTGCTGCCATTATTGCTGCTGTTATTGCTGCCATTATTGCTGCTGTTATTGCTGCTGCTGTTATTGTTATTGCTGCTGTTATTGCTGCTGCTGCTGCTGCTGTTATTGTTATTGCTGCTGTTATTGCTGCTGACAATGTTGATATGTTTGGACTTAGCAGAATAGATCAGCTATCAGCTTTTAATTATTGCTGCTGCTGCTTTTGTTGCTGCTTCTGCTACTGTTATTGCTGCTGCTGCTATTAGTGCTGGTGCTGTTGCTGCTGTTGCTGTTGGTTATTGCTGCTTCAATTAGGTATTGCTGCTGTTGCTGCTGGTTGTTGCTGCTGCCACTGTTATTGCTGCTGCTGCTGCTGTTATTGTTATTGCTGCTGTTATTGCTGCTGCTGCTGCCATTATTGCTGCTTCTGCTGTTGGTTATTGCTGCTGCAGTTAGTTATAGCTACTGCTGTTATTGTTGCTGCTGTTGGTTATTGCTGCTGCTGTTATTGCTGCTGCTGCTGCCATTATTGCTGCTTCTGCTGTTGGTTATTGCTGCTTCTGCTGTTGGTTATTGCTGCTGCTGCTGTTATTGCTGCTGCTGTTAGTTATTGCTGCTGCTGTTGTTATTGCTGCTGCTGTTAGTTACTGCTGCTGATGCTGTTATTGCTGCTGCCGTTATTGCTGCTGCTGCTGTTATTGCTGCTTCTGCTGTTGGTTATTGCTGCTGCAGTTAGTTATAGCTACTGCTGTTATTGTTGCTGCTGTTGGTTATTGCTGCTGCTGTTATTGCTGCTGCTGCTGTTATTGCTGCTGCTGCTGTTAGTTATTGCTGCTGCTGCTGTTATTGCTGCTGCCGTTATTGCTGCTGCTGTTAGTTATTGCTGCTGCTGCTGTTATTGCTGCTGCTGCTGTTATTGCTGCTGCTGTTATTGCTGCTGCTGTTATTGCTGCTGTTATTGCTGCTGCTGCCATTATTGCTGCTGTTATTGCTGCCATTATTGCTGCTGCTGTTATTGTTATTGCTGCTGTTATTGTTGCTGCTGCCATTATTGCTGCTGTTATTGCTGCTGCTGCCATTATTGCTGCTGTTATTGCTGCTGTTATTGCTGCTGCTGCCATTATTGCTGCTGCTGTTATTGTTATTGCTGCTGTTATTGTTGCTGCTGTTATTGTTGCTGCTGCCATTATTGCTGCTGCTGGTTGTTGCTGCTGCCACTGTTATTGTTATTGCTGCTGCTGTTGGTTATTGTTGCTGCTGCTGCCATTATTGCTGCTGCTGCTGTTAGTTATTGTTGCTGCTGTTGGTTATTGCTGCTGCTGCTGTTAGTTATTGTTGCTGCTGTTGGTTATTGCTGCTGCTGCTGTTATTGCTGCTGCTGTTAGTTATTGTTGCTGCTGTTGGTTATTGTTGCTGCTGTTGGTTATTGCTGCTGCTGCTGTTATTGCTGCTGCTGTTGGTTATTGCTGCTGTTATTGCTGCTGCTGTTGGTTATTGTTGCTGCTGTTGGTTATTGTTGCTGCTGTTGGTTATTGCTGCTGCTGCTGTTATTGCTGCTGTTATTGCTGCTGCCGTTGGTTATTGTTGCTGCTGTTGGTTATTGTTGCTGCTGTTGGTTATTGCTGCTGCTGTGGTTATTGCTGCTGCTGCTGTTATTGCTGCTGCTGTTGGTTATTGCTGCTGCTGTTGGTTATTGCTGCTGCTGTTGGTTATTGCTGCTGCTGTGGTTATTGCTGCTGCTGCTGTTATTGCTGCTGCTGTGGTTATTGCTGCTGCTGTTGGTTATTGCTGCTGCTGTTATTGCTGCTGCTGTTATTGCTGCTGCTGTTGGTTATTGCTGCTGCTGTGGTTATTGCTGCTGCTGTTGGTTATTGCTGCTGCTGCTGTTAGTTATTGCTGCTGCTGTTAGTTATTGCTGCTGCTGCTGTTATTGCTGCTGCTGCTGTTAGTTACTGCTGCTGCTGCTGTTATTGCTGCTGCTGCTGCTGTTAGTTATTGCTGCTGCTGCTGTTATTGCTGCTGCTGTTATTGCTGCTGCTGCTGCTGCTGTTATTGCTGCTGCTGCTGTTAGTTATTGCTGCTGCTGCTGTTATTGCTGCTGCTGTTAGTTATTGCTGCTGCTGTTAGTTACTGCTGCTGCTGCTGTTATTGCTGCTGCTGCTGCTGCTGTTAGTTACTGCTGCTGCTGCTGTTATGCTGCTGCTGTTATTGCTGCTGCTGTTATTGCTGCTGCTGTTGGTTATTGCTGCTGCTGCTGTTATTGCTGCTGCTGTTATTGCTGCTGCTGTTGGTTATTGCTGCTGCTGCTGTTGGTTATTGCTGCTGCTGCTGTTAGTTATTGCTGCTGCTGTTGGTTATTGCTGCTGCTGCTGTTAGTTATTGCTGCTGCTGCTGTTAGTTATTGCTGCTGCTGCTGTTATTGCTGCTGCTGTTGGTTATTGCTGCTGCTGCTGTTATTGCTGCTGCTGTGGTTATTGCTGCTGCTGCTGTTATTGCTGCTGCTGCTGTTATTGCTGCTGCTGCTGTTATTGCTGCTGCTGTTGGTTATTGCTGCTGCTGCTGTTATTGCTGCTGCTGTTGGTTATTGCTGCTGCTGCGGTTATTGCTGCTGCTGCTGTTAGTTACTGCTGCTGCTGCGGTTATTGCTGCTGCTGCTGTTAGTTATTGTTGCTGCTGCTGTTAGATATTGCTGCTGCTGCTGTTAGTTATTGCTGCTGCTGTTAGTTATTGCTGCTGCTGTTGGTTATTGCTGCTGCTGCTGTTAGTTATTGTTGCTGCTGTTAGATATTGCTGCTGCTGCTGTTAGTTATTGCTGCTGCTGCTGTTAGTTATTGTTGCTGCTGCTGTTATTGCTGCTGCTGCTGTTGGTTATTGTTGCTGCTGTTAGTTATTGTTGCTGCTGTTATTGCTGCTATTATTGTTGCTGCTGCTGTTATTGCTGCTGCTGCTGTTATTTATTGTTGCTGCTATTGCTGCTGCCGTTAGTTATTGTTGCTGCTGCCGTTATTGCAGCTATTATTGTTGCTGCTGCTGTTATTGCTGCTGCTGCTGTTATTTATTGTTGCTGCTGTTATTGCTGCTGCTGCCGTTAGTTATTGTTGCTGCTACCGTTAGTTATTGTTGCTGCTACCGTTATTGCAGCTATTATTGTTGCTGCTGCTGTTATTGCTGCTGCTGCTGTTATTTATTGTTGCTGCTGTTATTGCTGCTGCCGTTATTGCTGCTGCTGCTGCTGTTAGTTATTGTTGCTGCTGTTATTTATTGCTGCTGCTGTTATTGCTGCTGCCGTTATTGCTGCTGCTGCTGTTAGTTATTGTTGCTGCTGTTAGATATTGCTGCTGCTGCTGTTAGTTATTGTTGCTGCTGCTGTTAGTTAGTTATTGCTGCCGCTGTTGGTTATTGCTGCTGCTGCAGTTAGGAATTGCTGCTGTTGCTGCTGCCACTGTTATTGCTGCTGTGTTTGGTTATTGCTGCTGTTATTGCTGCTGCTGTAGGTTATTGCTGCTGCTGCTGTTATTGCAGCTGTTATTGCTGCTGCTGCTGCTGTTATTGTTGCTGCTGCCGTTAGTTATTGTTGCTGCTGCTGTTATTGCAGCTATTATTGTTGCTGCTGCTGTTGTTAGTTATTGTTACTGCTGCCATTATTGCTGCTGTTATTGCTGCTCCTATTGTTATTGCTGCTGCTGCTGCTGCTGTTGCTTATTGCTGCTACAGAACAATTGCAGGATTTGCTTCTGCCAATACACACACGACATGCTGCTATGAGCAAGTAAGACATGCTGTTGCTGTACAATATAGCATACTTGAATTACCAGTAGCAGATCTATAGAGGTGGAGCTGGGGAAGGTTGAGGGTTTCTGAAAGCGAGCTGTAACTGCTACAGCAAATGCTGACCAAGTATTTGAAGGTTGAGCAGCAAGCTCATTGGCTACTGATTCAGCAGAAACCAATGCTGTGTTTATATCAATAAATTATCTAAAAAGTATTGTTTATTGTTAGCTCATGTTAACAAATGAAACCTATTTTTATTTTCAGCCACAACACCAAGTGACACACGGGATAACAATTTATTTAATATTATTTAATTATAAATTTTTCCTGCATTATAAAAAAGTTGATAATCCTATTTATGTTGCCATTCTAACTATGCATGATTAGCAGTTTTTTATTATTTGCATTCAGCATTGTTTTTGTTTTGTTTAGTTGCAGCTCCTAAAACTTTGCTGTGCACTGTAAGAGTTTTCACAGTTTGAACATTTCAGCAGTTTTAAATCGCACAGATTACTGACTGTTTGAATCTCTGAAAACCGTTTTTATCTTTTTGCGATTCAGTTTAGTGCAGCCAAAGGCACAGAAGTGAAACACTGTGAAAATGAGTTCAGTCTGTGCTTATTTCTGTCCATGATTATTATTGTAGCTTGGAGTTAACAGGAACAATCCTACAGTGAGGAGTGACATTTACTCGTGCCGGCAGCAAAAATGCAAATTGGGTAATTTGATTTGGACCGAAAAAAAAAAGAACAAATGTTGTACAAACTGAAGGCAGTATTTTTAGTTTTTCTTTGAACAGATCTCTGCAGGAGTCCAAAGGAGATGTCGGGTCCCCCTGAGACGGTGCACAGAGCGTCCTAAAGAGCTGCTGATGCTCTGAGACGTCCAGGCCATCACTCCAGAGCCATCTGGGACACAATCTCTGACCGGAGCTGTTGCCTGGACAACGGGTCAGTCTATTTCCAGCATCTGCTGCGCTAACGGCGGCCTGTTCTCTTACTGGGCTCATTTCTGATGCAAGGCTATTCACTGCTTTTTTGGCTGACACATGTGAAACCAAACTGTGAGAATGCAAGAGCAGATTTCTAACTGAGAAACCAGGAATATATGACATGTTGAAATATCAGATAATTAGGAAGGAAAGCAAATATGAAAAAACAAATGGCACATTTCTTACCTCAGAGCAATGCAGTGGAGGACAGCTTGATTGACAGTGTTTCTGGCCATTGATACAGCGACATGACTGACAGCCGTCCACCCACTCGGACCCCGGCTGTGACACACAATCAGAATTAATTTATATTTACATTAATTTTGTTCGACAGGCACTTTCCTACCAAAACAAGTCTTGATATATATATACAGGACCTGTCAAAAGTTTGGAAACATTACACTTTTTTAAATGTGTTTGAAAGACGTTTCTTCTGCTCACCATTTATTTGATCAAAAATACAGTAAAAAACTAAAACATTTTTGAGGAAATAATGATACCATTCAAACATTTGTGGTAATATTAAAAAAAGAGAAATTCATACTTTTATTCATCAAGGATGCATTAAATTGATCAAAAGTGACAGTGAAGACATTTATAATATTACAAAATATTTATATTTAATAAATGCTGTTCATTGAACTTTCTATTAATCAAAGAACTGATAATAATAATCAAAAATGATTCTTGAGCAGCAAATCATCATATCAGCATGATTTCTGAAGGATCATGTGACAGTGAAGACTGGAGTAATGATGCTGAAAATTCAGCTTTGATCACAGAAATAAATTATATTTTAACATATATTCACATAGAAAACAGCTATTTAAAATTGTAATAATATTTCACATTTTTTACTGTATTTTTGATTAAAAAAACGCAGTCGTGGTGAGCAGAAGAGATTTCAAATAACACATTTATGTATTTAATTATCACAATTTATTATAAAAATGTATTATTTGTTTTTATTTTGATAAGATTACAAACGCAAATATTTTAATTCATTTTCATACATTTTCCTTTAGAATAACATCACTAATCAATCACGGACCAGGAGCATGAATTAACAACGTAAACTTTTTAAAGAAAAAGACTCTTGAAATGAGAGTAAATATTGATCTGCTGTCCATATGTTATTATGTACGTATATCATCCATCTGTTTTGTGGTGAAGGCATTTTACCAGCCACAGGAAGTTACATCATCCATCTCATTCACAAAACGCTCTTCATACAGAAACTCTTACTGTAGTTCAATTAGAAAACCTCGTAAGGCCTTTCATCGCTTTATTCATTATTGATGTGGCAATTATCTTTTTTCTATAGATGCCCTGAGCACTCATCCATCACACTCATTAATGATGTTCCTTATTAGGATAAATAAACAAAGTATCCAGCACAATTACATGATAAAGGGCAGTGATAGTGTACCTCTCGAAGCGTCCCGTCTTCCTCTTCACACTGACAGAGTGCTGGAATCACACACCGGCCCTCCAGGCTCCGATATCGGCCCTCTTCACACACGCAGCCCTCCGTGGCCCCGGGGCCCGTGCAGTTGAGCGGTTCAGGCCTGTAGAGGTCCACACACCCCCTCTCACACACTCGCTCGGATCCGGACACACTCCAGAGCCAACGCTCACCCTCCGGACACTCTGTGTGAACATTTAACATATATGGTGCAATCACACTTCAATGAATACACCATATTGCTGTATTTAACTTAATGTGAAAAAAAAATGCTAAACCAGAATGTGTTTTCTGTCTTAAAGCCCCACAAACCCTCTGCACTGAATTCACACTGTGTTTCTCACCACATTCGGGGCCCCTGCAGACTCGTGACGTGTGTGACGGCCCCTCACACTCCTGTCCTCTGTACTGACGCTGGCGCCGGATCGTCCGACTGGAGAACTGCTGTCCAGAGCCGCAGGACGCGGAACAAGAGCTCCACACTGACCAGCTGCTCCATTCACAGTCCACTGACACGCAAATAAACACTTCAGACTCTGTTCCTTTCACTTCGTTTCATACCCAGAGGAACATTTATTTCTCAGAGACTGTAGGAATGTTTGTTTCTCCTCTGAAGATTTAGTCAGTAGTTGTTATACAGTTAATAAAAATACCATGTGGGGCCCCTTTTTGTATCACTTGTAAGAGTATGAGGTCATACACATGACTCACCGTCACATGACTCGTTAGTGCAGGTAAAGAGCCCACCGTCACAGACACTGTAATCAAACACGAGACAAAAATTAGAGGTGAAAATACACAATTTACTTATTTCGCTTTCCATGCTTGATGTTAGTGTTTCCTCAGAAAACTTTCCAAAGCAGAAAAAACCTGTCAAGAATGTATATTTCACCCCAAAATCAATTATTAATTTTATATTTAGCATAATTTAAACACAAACTATGGAAGTTTGTTTCCGCCATTGAATAAAAAAAAAAAAAAATGTCATTGCGACTTTTTATCTCACTATTTTTTTCAACACTTTTTTTCTTGCAATATCAAGTTTACATCTTGCAATTTTGACTTTTTCTCAGAATTGAGTTTATATCTCGCAATTATGACTTTTTCTCGCAATTTTGACTTTAGAAAAAGTTAAAATTTTGAGATATAAACTCGCAATTGCGAGAAAAAATCAGAACTGCAAGAAAAAAGTCAGAATTGTGAGAAAAAAGTCAGGATTGTGAGAAAAAAGTAAGAATTTTGAGATATAAACTCGCAATTGCGAGAAAAAGTCAGAATTGCGAGAAAAGTCAGAATTTTGAGATATAAACTCGCAATTGCAAGAAAAAAGTCCGAATTTTGAGATATAAACTCGCAATTGCAAGAAAAAAGTCCGAATTGTGAGAAAAAAGTCCGAATTTTGAGATATAAACTCGCAATTGTGGGAGAAAAAGTCAGAATTGTAAGAGAAAAGTCAGAATTGCGAGATATAAACTCAATTCTGAGGAAAAAAGTCAGGACTGTGACATATAAACTCACAATTGTTGGAGAAAAAGTCAGAATTGTAAGAAAAAAGTCAGAATTGTAAGGGAAAAAAAGTCAGAATTGTAAGGAAAAAGTCAGAATTGTAAGGAAAAAAAGTCAGAATTGCGAGATAAAAAGTCACAATTATCTTTTAAATTGTTTTATTCTGTGGTGGAAACGAGCTTAACAAACATCACAAACACACACACACACATACTTATAATATAATTCATATATTAGCACATATACATATATAAATGTATTTTGATTAATGGCGAAACATGACCTGAGTATTTACTTCTTAATATCTAATTTTGAATTGTCTGTAATTCTGTCAGATATTCCATACAGGGCATCAGATTCTTTCAGCAATGTCAGAGTGACCTTTCTAAACTTCTTGATATATTTTGTCCAAAGAGATCGTGTGGATTTCACTTCACGACACTGAGACACACTTATAAAAGCCTCATTGAGTTTCATGAGTTATTGATTCTCAATCCAATAACCACATAAAGTTCCAGAGATGCATTTACACATGCAACACACACCCTGCGGGAGGAAGAGAAAGAAGGCGAGCCACTTATATATATGAAGTTTGATAAGTACCATGAGTTGCACGAGTTTGGTATGACAGTTCCGGGAGGAACTTCCTGTTCTTGGAGGTCCAGGGTAACGTTGGGAGGCACCGACAGGAGCGAGACGACAGAACAAGGACACTGGGACTGAGGAACACAGGTTCCGTTGAGCATCACCTGCAGATGGATAACATGATTAATTTATCAGAGCGCTGCTCGAGGGACTCGTACAGCCATCTGTGTCCAAACAAGAGGAATTACTGAAGAATTAAACACTTCCAAAAATAAAGAGCCGTCAGGAGCAGATGTGAATGTGTGCTGCTGAAACCAGACAGCTTCACTGCAGATCAAAACAAAACTAGATTTACACATTTTCAGAAGAAAACAGGTGGTGTTTGCCTGTGCCTCTGCCACTATGATGCTAGGGAGGTGTGGGTGGTTGCCAGGGTGTTGCTATGGAGGTCTAGGAAACTGCTAGGATGTTGTTATGAGGTTGCTAGGGTGTTCAAAGTAGCTAGGACATCGCTATGGTATTCTAGGAAGCTGTTAGGACATTGCTATTGGTTGCTAGGGTGTTGCTAAGGGGTTGCTAGGGTGTTCAAAGTAGCTAGAACGTTGCTATGGGGTTGCTATGGTGTTCTATGAAGCTGAAAGGACATTGTTATGACTTGGTAGGGTGTTGCTATGAGGTTGCTAGGGTGTTCAAAGCTGCTAGAATGTTGCTGTGTGGTTGCTAGGGTGTTCAAAGTTGCTAGAACGATGCTATGGGGTTGCTAGGGTGTTCTAGGAAGCTGAAAGGACATTGCTATGGCTTGCTAGGGTGTTGCTATGAGGTTGCTAGGGTGTTCAAAGTAGCTAGGACATCGCTATGGTATTCTAGGAAGCTGTTAGGACATTGCTATTGGTTGCTAGGGTGTTGCTAAGGGGTTGCTAGGGTGTTCAAAGTAGCTAGAATGTTGCTGTGGGGTCGCTAGGGTGTTCAGAGTAGCTAGAATGTTGCTATGGGGTTGCTAGGGTGTTCTAGGAAGCTGCTAGGACATTGATATGGCTTGGTAGGGTGTTGCTATGGGGTTGCTAGGGTGTTCAAAGTAGCTAGAACATTGCCATGGGGTTACTAGGGTGTTCTAGGAAGCTGAAAGGACATTGCTATGGCTTGCTAGGTTGTTGCTATGAGGTTGCTAGGGTGTTGCTATGAGGCTGCTAGGAATCTGCTAGGTCATTTTTGTGGTGGGTGTTATAGGAAGCTGTGAGGACAACGCTAACGTGTTGCTAGGCTGTTGTAGAAAGCTGCTAGGGTGTTGCTAGGTGGTTTATAGGATGGTCTCTAGACTTGTTTTAGAGCCCAGGATTTCTTTTTCCCATTTTATCACTTAGAAAAGTCACATGATTTAAGGAATCACTCACAGCTCCAGGCGGGCAGCTACACCCAGGACTGCAGGTCGCCGGCACACACTGATTCTCGGGCCACAGATCCTCACAGCTGTACGGACACGATCCCGCACACGTGCTGATCACCTGACCAGCAGGACAATCTGAGGGAGAAAACACGCTGCTTCACACACTAACAGACCACACCGTTATTTCAGCATCCCAATTAGCATACAATTTACATAGATTAGATTATTATTTGAGGGTTGACTACTGCTTTTAATACAGTAGTCTAAACGCAAATGATTTGTTGTGTCTCATGAGGGCAGAATCTGGTGCTGGTTTAACAGAGTACCAGCTGAAGTTCATTAACAGTAGTAATCAAGCTGCCTAAACGACTCTTGAGGGGAATCTGTTTTAAGACACACTTCATTCCTCCCGAAGGCTTATCTCACGGTTTTAAATGAGTCCATCAACTCCTGTCTTATCATCTAAAAACACAATTAATGAACAGCAGCATGGTCGTCACACGCCGCCTCGTTCAGCTTCTACAGATTCTGTTGCTTTAATGCAAATCAGTGCCGATGTTTTTATAATATTTAGTGCATGCTTGTCGTCCACTGAAAGAAGCATAAAATTGCACACAAGAGAACCATGTGAAGCTGTAATGGAGCTAAAGGAAGGTAAACAAAATGAGCGTTTCTGCAAATAAACAAATGTGACATGGAAATTGATTATCATGTCTGAAGCTCATGAAAAATATAAAATCATGCATACTATAAAGATACTATATAAAGTTTTTTACATAGGAACAATGAATGTGAATTTGGGAGGTAAATATTATCCTAAAAAATTTTTTTGTGATTTACTTGATTTTGACTGAGATATTCCTTCATGCATTTCATGCAGACAAAGCAACACATTCAGTTCGAGTTATGAGCGTGTGCTGTCATGTTTTATGAAATCATAAACTGAAGTCAGGTATTATATATAAGGAGTGTTTGAAGGGTTTATAGGTGACACATCATAAGTGTTTGTCTTTCATTAACTGTGTTTGAGTTTGTTCAGCTGTCAGGCTTCTCCAGTGGTGTATAAAGTACTCGAAAACCATACTTGAGTAAAAGTATAGATATCTTTTTGGTAGAAGTTAAATTTACTTGAGTAAAAGTTTTAAAGTATGTGATATTTTTTGTACTGAAGTATGAAAGTATTTTTCTGATATTAAACATACTTAAGTATTGAAAGTAAATGTAGGAGCAAAAAAATATTATTAAAAATTGTTCTGCACACAGTTTGAGCAGCAAGATTACATTTTGTTTCTTTGAATTAAAAAAAGGCTAAATTTTTATTGTAATTTTTAAATATAAAAATACTAATTATATATTGATCATTCATGTTAGTTCACAGTGCATTATAACTAATGTAAGAGACAACTTTAAAATGTTAAAATGTAAATGTTGAAATTAAAAATGAACAATACTTTTATTAACCTTATTTAATGTTACAAATGGACTCTTATTGTAAAGTGTTTCCATTTCATATAAATCCAAACAGTCATGCTTAAAATTACCATCTTTACACACGGGTTTACGCATGGGTTTATTATATGTATACTTTCACACATTATTTGCCTCTATTTTAGAAAACTTGATGATTATCTAATGAAATATGTGTTACAGTGCTGATAAAAAAAGAACTGAAATCGAATACATTTCTGATTTATTATGTTTCTGTCGCTGCATGATGAGGATACAGTTTAAATATGCAAATTCGCTGGATAATGAATGTATAAAAGCGAACAAATGGATATAAACTAACACAAATGAATGGTAACAATCGTGACATTGAACAGTTGGTGTTTTTGTCACATTGTTTTAACCGCTTGAGGTACTAATGTTAGCATCTTCTCAGCTTCAACGGCAAACATACTGCTGATCTCCACTAATGCAGCATCTAGTCAATAAACTAATTACTTTATAATGATATGAAATCATGTACTGTAGTATAAAACATACCGTTTTGTTGTCTATATTTTTGCGCACAGCCTCAGGTCACGTCAAAACAAACTCTACGAGCATCAGTGAGTTTTTATATCGCCTCTAGAGGTCGCTCTCGTACTGTATAATAATAGCGCACTCTTCTCTGCCGCTCCAGCAACGGACGCAACCCGGAAAATGAAATCAACCGCGGTTGTGCGAGCACTTGCTTGCAGTCTGTGTTCTTACGACTTTATTTTGTAGTAAGTAACGAAAATGCTTTGGGAAAATGTATCGGAGTAAAATATTATAGTATTTTATTTAGGAAATGTAGTGGAGTAAAAGTTGAGAGAAATATAAAAACTCAAGTAAAGTAGAGATTCTCCCAAAAAATATTTTAACAAAGTATTATTACTTCATTACATTACACCACTGGGCTTCTCCTTCATGTGTGTTTGTGTGTGTGTGTGTGTGTGTGTAGACGTATTTCCTGTACCGGGCAGGCAGTTGTTAGTGTTGCATGCGGTGTGTTGTTCGAGGGGTCCGGGGCAGGTCAGACCCCCAGGCTCTGGTTCCTGTAGGACCGTCTTCCTGCGCAGTGATACTCCTCCACCACAGGAGGCGCTGCAGTCACTCCAGGATGACCACTCGCTCACCACACAGCCGGCTAACATGACCCATATGTTTTATGTAAATTAATTTTGCATGGATTTTGAAAGTAAACATGCTCTGTATGACTGTAGCTCTAACACTGGCTGACCTGGACAGGGCGACGGCGAGCAGATTTCACTCTGGAGGGTGTCAGTGCAGGACGGTCCTCCAGTCGTGTGTGTGCAGGACCGCCGGCGTGTCTTCTGTCCCATCCCACATGACACCGAACACTCACTCCACGATCCCCACGGACTGTAGACCGGACACATCCGATCCGTACACGACAGAGAGCCATTGACACACACACTGCAGAGACAGACACATTTGTGTGTATTTATGTAGATATGAAAGTACTTGTTATAGGGCCATAAAAACATCCTCATAAATACAGGAAGACCTGATAAAACTTGTCAAAACATTTAGAGGATCACAACACCAGGAAGTGGATCATAATAATGTCTTAATTGTTAGTGTGCATTTGCTTTATATACACAGATTTATTCATTTATGTATGACAAAATATTTTTTATGTCTGAAAAATACATATATATATATATCAAATAATTGTAAAAAATAATATATTATACATATACTATTTTATGTTTATATATTAAAAATTGGATCATAATACTATCAAATAATGTCTTAATTGTTTGTGTGCATTCGCTTTATATACAGATTTATTCATCTATTTATTACAAAATATTTTTTATTTCTGATAAATAAGTTTATTTTTATTATATTATTTTATATTATACAATTTGTATATTATAATTTATATTATGAATTAAAACATTATTAATATATATTATGTTTTAATTCATAATATAAATTATAATATACAAATTAATGAAATTAATGCTGCGAGCGTCGCACGTGCTTCAGCATGAGCTAAATGAAACCGCGCTTCCATGTCATTCATTTCAAAGGCTCACAGACATGCAGGATTTATATTTAAATAGTTTATTTGTGGTTTAATATTTAGGTGAGTAAATTATCAGGACATTTTCATTCTGAAGTGAACTAATCCTTCAGTGAGCAAATCATTGAGTCATTAAAAAAAAATAATATATTTATTTATTTATATTTTTTATATAAAAATTGGATCATATTCATATCAAATAATGTCTTAATTGTTTATACACACAGATTATTCATTTATTTATTACAAAATATTTTTATGTTTGATAAATAAATACAAATATTATTTGTATTATATTACTTAAATATTTAGTTTATTTAAATAAATGTACAAAATATTTATTTATATCCTATTATATATTTTATGTTCATATATTAAAAATTGGATCATAATAAGGTCAAATAATGTCTTCATTGTTTGTGTGCATTTGCTTTATATACAGATTTATTGACTTATTTATTACAAAATATTTTTATGTCTCATAAATAATTTAAATATAATAATATAATTTAAATATTTATTATATTCTTTGTTATATTCATTTTATGAATATATCTGATGAATAAATAAAAATATTATATATATATATATATATATATATATATATATATATATATATATATATATATATATATATATATATATATATATATATATATATATATATATATAAAATGTATATATATCCTATTATTTATTTCATATTTTATTTTTATACAGTAAAAACTGGATCACAATAAGGTCTTAACTGTTTGTGTACATTTGTACAGTTCTGTAAATCTGTGTTTAACGTATCTTCAACTTCAGGACAATATTTCAGAAAAATGTCTCCAGACATTAACAAAACCTGACAAATCCTCCCATCAGGGACATCCTTTAAGCTAAACCTGATCTATAAATAATAACGTCCTCTGACCAGGTGTTGCAGCTGACGGTGATGTTCTCTCCGGGTCGGATCTCGAGCGTCCCGTTCTCCACTGGAACCCCACAGCGACAGTCGTCCACCCGCACACACCCTCCGTCCTGTAACAGCCGGCCGTCTGGACACCGACACCCTGCGGCACAGGAAACACGCTCATATCTCCCGTTTCATTGGTCCGTGTGTGACAGAGGTCAGAGTAACGCTGGTACCTGGATGACAGGTGCCCTGCAGACACTGGACGTGCTCCCACAGGTCAGCGCAGCTGCGAGGACACTGATTGGCGCAGGATTCGTCATAGACCCGCCCTCTGTCCTCACAATGCTCACCTGTGATTGGATGCATATATCACACATGACTAATATATGAAAAATAAATGGTGAATCTGAGCACTTTTTAGCATTTTCTCTGTTTATTATGAGAATTCAGCAGAACTTCTTTATACACGATAACTCAAATCATCCTCAAATCAACTAAAGTATTTATTATAAAAGTGATAGCTGTGGTCCTGGAGAGTTAATATATTATATTATATTATATTATATTATATTATATTATATTATATTATATTATATTATATTATATTATATTATATTATTATATTATATTATATTATATTATATTATATTATATTATATTATATTATATTATATTATATTATCATAAAATATATAATAATAGTATAATAGTATATAAATAAAAATAGAATAAAATAATATAAAAAATAAATGTATTTTTTTATTTAGACAATTAATAATATCATTATTTAATTACATAAATCATTATAAATATTTATTAATTAATTTCTGAGTATATTTATTTTTATAAATATATATTATATATAAATATTTAAAAAAATAAATATGCACATAGAACACATACATTTCCAAATATATCTATACATTTTGTTTATAAAAAATGAATACATTATAAATGAAAAATAAATGTATTAATTTGTTAATTTATACAATTAATATTATCATTAATTATGCACTTACATACATAACTATAAATATTTTAGAATATTATCTGAATAAAAAAAAAAATATATATATAGATATATATATTTATACAACAGTTCTGTCTGGTTCTCGAATCTGATTGGCTGATAGCCATGCAATATTTCAGTGATAACAGCACTCCTACTGCCTTTTCACCGTTTGTATCACTCCGCTTGAAGTGACCGTCATGGCGGCGGATCAAATCAACCGTAATTTTTACAAATACTACTTCTTGTACCACGAACTGTAGTTTTAATAGTTTTTCAGGCGAGAATGTAGTTGTTTAGACCTGAAATATGTGACTCATATTTAATAACAGCGCCTATTTTACAATTTGTTTTGGCGTTTTCGGAGATGCGATCTCAAGTGCGTCAGTGACCGTTCAGTGCTTCTGTAACCGCCGAGAACAGCTTCATCTCGGCCATGCCTCGGGGATTTGCCGCTGGCTCTTATAGTGGTTAAACACGAGACATAATTCAATTTGAGTACATAGAACGGGCAATCTTTGGTCTTATTAATCTATTATTTGTTCCTGAGCAAGTCGAATTGTGCTATATTAAATTTGATAATAATAAACGTTACATTACATCCTTATATAGCATATTGGCTACAACTAGACGGGGCATATCAGACTCTTCTCTGCTTCAAATATGTAAAACATTAAACTTTATAAACATGTTTTTTTGAGTAAAGAAAACGCTTTACATTTTTTGTTTTCAAACATCTGATCTTTATTTACCTTTGCATTGCACAGAGATGTCCAAATTACGTGCGCACTTCATTCAGAGGGGAGGCGGATTAATGAGGCTTGATTGACAGTTTGAGGATCCAATTGAGTTAGGAGGTTTTGTCACAAGCTCTTTAAAATCCTTTTCATTCGTTAAATATTTGTAAAATGTTTGACTGAACTGTACAGTTGTGCTTATATGTTGTTCAATAAATATTATTTTATATAAATATGTCCATTAAGTAATATGGATTGAGTGAACATTACATTAATACGCCATTAGATGGCGGCAACACTTTACAGGAGAATTAGTCAGTGAAGCACAAGAGACTTTTAAATTGAAAGGAACTTTTGCAAAAGGAAGTTGTTTTAGCGCTGTGGTGTTATGGATAGAAAATTCCCAAAGCTGAAAAAAGAATACAAAGATCGCTTACCTCAGCGGACATTCAAACGGACTTGTATAAAGGATGTAATATTATGGACATCGACTTGATGAATGAATGTAACGTTAATGCAATATAACAGACAGGTAATAGCCTACTCTCTCTCTCTCTCTCTAACACTGTAGAAAATTCAATGTGTTTCAATGAAGCAACTCAACGTTCCTTCGTTACTAGTTCTGAAGTGACGTTTTAGAATTAGTAATGGAGGCTTGGTCCAACTGTCAAATTGAGATTTGAATCCGTGGCGGAAGGAAGTAGTGCTGCACAAAAGAGGGTTTTAAAGACACTCCGTTGTTGTTCTTATTTATTTACACACTCGTGCCGTCGAACTGTTGTATAAACGCAATATCACACGAGTAGCCGTGCGATATGGCTGTGATTACCTACGACACTCGGCCTGCGGCCTCATGCTTACGGACGAATCACAGCGAGCTGATATACAGCCATATCGCACGGCTACGAGTGTGATATTGCTCATATATATATATATATATATATATATATATATATATATATATATATATATATATAAAGGTTAAACAAATAAATATGCACATAGCACACATATATTTCCAAATATATCTATACATTTTGTATATAAAAAATACATTATAAATAAAAAATAACTGTATTAATTCATTAATTAATACAATTAACATTATCATTAATTATGCAATTATATATATAATTATAAATATTTTATAATATTATCTGAATAAATAAATAAATATATTTTCTGAATAAGTATGTATGTATATATATATATATATATATATATATATATATATATATATATATATATATACAAATATTATATAAATATTATATATATTAAAATATTGTCAAAAAATAAATGCATATATGCATATAGCACACATATATTTCTGAATACATCTATACATTTTGTATTGTGTTATAATAATAATATAAATAAATAAATTCAGTGTATATGTGTGTACCAGGACAGAGGCCCGTGTTGCAGCTCTGAGACTGCGTCTGCAGGTTCTTGCAATGTGGTCCGGGGTCAGAGGTCAAAGGTCGGCGCTCTCGCTGACGGTATCCGCCGCTGCAGGGGTCTTTACACACACTCCAGCCGCTCCATGAGCTCCAGTGACACAGATCTGACCAGAGACACAGTGACATCACGACACGCAGATTACCTCATGAATATTAAGAAGGTCAAGATGACATTCCTGAATGGCCATTTCATGTCAGTATTACTTATTATTATTATTATTTTAGTATTTATTTATTTATTTATTTTTAAATATTACTATTCAGGTTTAATTTATCTTCCTTTCAGTTTTATTTTGTATTCATTTCCAGTTATAATTATATAATTATAGTGCTTCAACTTTGCCAAGGCAATCATTATAAATAATTTTAGTTAGCAATTACAACTCTGTTTCATGTCAACTAATTAATATTCATGAGCCAAGCCAAGTCATTGGACAGACACATTTCCATCCTGTGTGAAGGTGTTTTGTTTGTAGTTTGAGCTAAAAGTGCGGGGCCGTCCGGTTCAATGCCGCCCACTCCAGATCTGCTGCCCTTTGGTTCCTGCTTTGATGCCAGTCAGGCGTCTGAAAGTACAATACAGGAAGTGTTTGAAGTGTTACTATGGCGACCCACCGGTGCAAATGTCAGGCTGCGGACAGATTCTCTCTTCCTCCAGCTCTTCATCACACTCGCCCTCTCTCCCGCTGACCGGCAGCCCAGAGTCCACATCCAGACAGGCCCGGTACCGCCGCTGAACGGACACAAGACCTGAAGCATCCCCACTGGAGAGAGAGGAGGATGCTGGGATACATGGAGAGCAAGAGGTCCATTCTGACCACTCACTGACCATCACTGAGAAAGAGAGAGAGACTGTGATTTATTTATGAACAGTCGGAAAACTGTTATTAGATTTCAGGTGATCTGATCTGTGAGTAAAACACAGACACTCAGAGCTGAATATGGTTATACAGTTATAAATAGAAGAGTTATACCTTCACATTCCCGTAAATCACACTGAAGAGAGCCGTCGTGACACAGACTGAAACACACAAATACAAGACGTTTAGATAGAGAGATAGAGAGATAGATAGAACGATCGAGCGAATGAACAAACGATAGATAGATCGATAGATAGATAGATAGAACGATCGAACGAATGAACGAACGATAGATAGATCGATAGATAGAATAATCGAATGAACGAACGAACAATAGATAGATAGAATGGTAGATAGATAGAACGATCGAACAAACAAATGAACGAACGATCGATCGATCGAATGAATGATTGAACGATAGATAGAGCGGCAGATAGATAGAACGATCGAACAGACGAATGAACGAACGATTGAATGATCAAACGATAGATAGATAGAACGGCAAACAGATAGAACGAACGAACGAACGAATGAATGATAGATAGATAAATAGATAGAATGGCAGATAGACAGAACGATCGATCAAACGAACGAACGAACGAACGATAGATAGATAGATAGATACATAGATAGATAGATAGAACAGCAGATAGATAGAACGATCAAACAGACGAATGAACGAACGATTGAATGATCGAACGATAGATAGATAGAACGGCAAACAGATAGAACGAACGAACGAATGAATGATAGATAGATAGATAAATAGATAGAATGGCAGATAGACAGAACGATCGATCAAACGAACGAACGAACGAACGAATGATAGATAGATAGATAGATAGATAGATAGATAGATAGATAGATAGATAGATAGATAGATAGATAGATAGATAGATAGATAGATAGATAGATAGATCTCTCACCATGTACTGCAGCCCACGGTCACCAGCGCCCCCTGCGGGACAGTGACGGCCACAGGTCTGTCTGACCCCTGATGAAGGAGGTGGACACATCCACACTGATCCGGACGGACACATGATCCGTTCTGCTGCAGGAGACCCTGAAACACGACAACAGCTCGGAATAATCACTGAACTCAAATTCAATTCCAGTATATAAAAATACATTTGTTCTCATTTAAGTAGGAAAATATAATAATTCTTATTTATTCACAAATTTGTTATGCTTTTTCCTATTTTGGGAGAATCTGTTAACACTTTACAATAAGGTTTAATTTGTTTACATTAGTTAAATACATTACATTAAAATAAACAATGAACAAAATCCGTTGAAGGATTAGTTCACTTCTGAATTAAAATGTCCTGATAATTTACTCTTCTATTCTTTCTACAGTCGAGCAGAAATGAAGGTTTTAGAGGAAATCATTCCAGGATTTTTCTCCATATAGTGGACTTCACTGGGGTTCAACGGGTTGAAGGTCCAAATGTCAGTTTCAGTGCAGCTTCAAAGAGCTCTACATGATCCCAGACGAGGAATAAGAGTGTTATCTAGAGAAACCATCGGACATTTACTAAAAAAAATGAACATTATATACTTTTTAACCTCAAATGCTAATCTAATGCACTGCTCTGTGATGCTCCACGCATGACGTAATCATGTTGGAAAGATCATGAACCCCAGTGAAGTCCACTATATGGAGAAAAATCCTGGAATGTTTTCCTTCATTTCTTTTCGACTGAAGAAAGAAAGACATGAACATCTTGGATGACATGGGGGTGAGTAAATTATCAGGACATTTTAATTCTGAAGTGAACTAATCCACTGAATTTGTGTGAAATGTTTATTGTAAGCAGAACGAACCTCAGGACAGAAGCAGCCGGGTGTGCAGTTCTGACGGGACGCGCACATGTGTGTTTGACCCAACAGATCACAGTGTTTCTCACACGGAGATCCACATTCAGAGAACAGGAAGGGTTCCTCACAATCTGACAGACACACAGATCAATATTCCTCATTTAAATAATTCATATGCAGAATAAAGAAAAACTGTGCTTTTCAGAAGGTGGGGCTTCATAGAGACAGGAACTAAACAGAGCGTTACTGACAGACTGGGATGAGAGGAGCTGGAACTCTTAACACTCACCTTGGCAGTTGTCAGGTGTGCAGGGCCGGTTCTGCCTCTCAAGATCACTGCAGCGCTGCCCACTGCTGGCTGAAACGAGCGGCGCACGATAGCGCTGCTGATACTGAGACACACAGGAACAGTCGCTCCACACGCTCCATTCTGACATCGGACAGGCTGACAGAGAGAACGAGGAACACATCCGCAATTTAAGTCAAGTTAAATGGTCAATTCTTAATTTTGTTTATTATAAATTATTTCAATTAAATTCAGTATTACAAGTTTTATGTTTAATAAATATGAAAATGAGGCATTATCTTAATAAATATGCATGCATTTGCATACATTACCCATTATTATTGCATCCATTTTACAATGTAAAATTCAAAATTCTTGTTTCATTTTGAATATCTCTTTTGATCACTCCAACAGCCAGTAAAATTATAATTTAAACATTTTAAATTCTAAAAAATGTAAGTTTTATTTCTATAATCGTTCCAGGCCTGACAATTACCATTTTAAATGCATAAATAATTAACTTATAGTATTATATTAAATGCATATTGTTCAGTAAAACTTAAAAATAGTTTTCGGTAATTTAAATAAAGCTGAAAAATAACAAATATTAAATGCATAACTTAAACTTAAAAAGTACTAAAAATTAATTAAAGCTAAATATAAATATTCTAAAAAAAAATACAATACTAATAAAAATAACAAACGCACATAATACTAATTTACATACATCATAGCTGCACGATTCTGGATAAATTGAGACTCACGATTTTTTGTTTCATGATTCTGAACAATGAACTAAACCAAATAATGTAATTTACGAGGTTCTGTCTAAATGTTAATTGCTGCAGTCTATTTAAACATATTTAATCTAAATGAATTATTTTTCAAAAATCAGGTTGAGTGAATGATTCAACGACTTCACTTGTTTCATTACTGGATGAATCTGTGTTTTTGAACGAATCTATTAAATGAAATGTTCAATGACAAACACATTTTAACAGTCGCCACCTACTGGTGTGAAGATGTAGTGTTACAATCTTTATTTGAAGCGGCATCTTTTTATTTTGATCGCTACCGTAGACATCAGTGTTTATATCTGAACTATAATCTTTTATTCGAGTACTTCTGTGATGATATGAACATTTGTAACACAGAAATAATGACCTGGACAGGGTCTCTTATAACACAGTTGTGTCTCCTCGCCGTCCCTGTGGAGCTCCGGAGGACACGCGTGATCGCCATCTTCCTCACACACACACTGCCGTCGTCTGGAGATCACACCAGCGCCACAGCTGCGCGTACAGGGCGACCACGGGGACCAGGGGCAAAGGTCATCTGGTGGAACCAGACATAATCATATATGGAAGCATTAATGACCTGAATTCAGAGCAGACCATGTGTCTTTGACTGTTGTTTATTATATAACAGGATGACACAAATAAAATGATGCTGATTGTTTTTCTATTAAAAGAGGAAAAGGTCTATTCCAGTACCAAGACATAGAGCAGCGTGACAGTCCTGGGTGTCTCTCTCAGGTCCAGTGCAGTCTGTGCCGTTGTTTCGCGGTGGAGGGTTGATACAGGCGCGGGTGCGGATCTGTTTACCCTTCCCACACGTCACGGGACAGTCCGACCACATGGACCACGGGGTCCATCCACCGTCCACTAATGCAAGCAAACAATTCATTCATAAAATCAGCTGAATCTGGACTGGTCCAGCGGTTTATGTGGAAATACAGAAATATTCAATCTTGGTTCCCACAAGTCAGAAAATTTCTATGACTTTTCCCACTGTTTATGATCTCAGCAAAGTGATTTTTAAGAATTTAATAGAGATTGTACTCAATAAAAGTCATTTATAGCTGATGAATTAAGAGCTGAGCAGAACTAGAAAAACAATCTTTTTAATTTTTTTTTTTTTTAAATTTAGTTTTATTTCTATGACCTGAAAATTAATTAATTTAAAATTAAAATTAATTAATATTTAATAATTAATGTATTTATATTTAAACTATAATTTAGTTTATATAATTTGTGTTACTGTTAACTAAAACTATTAAAATATTAGATGCAAAACTTAAAACTGAAAAAAATAAATAAATTATAGTATCTAAATTCTAAATTTTCTAAAACCTAAAAACTAATAAATATGACAAAAGTACATAAAAATATTAAAATATAAACTAAAATTAAAATGAAAACTGAAATATATATAAATAAAAGTTCATTTAAAATATGAATAAATACTAGAATAATATATAAATAATACTAAAATAACAGTACAATAAAATAAAAATAAGTACAATTTCTAAAACTAATAACTGAAAATAAATATATATATATATATATATATATATATATATATATATATATATATATATATATATATATATATATATATATATATATATATATATATATATATATAAAATTATAAATAATATATGCAGGCAATAAAAATAAGTAAAATTTCCACATGCAATAACTTAAAATAAATTAATAATATATAAATTATTATATTATATTATATTATATTTATTATTTATATTACTGTTATTATATTTATTATATTAAATTATTATAAATACATTCTAAATAATAAATTATATATTATACATTATAAATATTACAAATAAATGAGAAAAATTTAATTTTATATATATATATATATATATATATATATATATATATATATATATATATATATATATATATATATATATATATATATATATATATATATATATATATATATATATATATATATATATATATATATATATATATATATATATATATATGTGGATGTTTGTAAAAATCGTACTCACCTCGACAATCTATATCTTGGCAGTATTCTCCTTCAGGGATGCAGGTGCTGAAAATACAAGTTTGCTTTATATGTAATATAAATAAAAATAAATAAATAAATGTATATATATATGTAATATATATATATTTTATACGATTTTATAAAATGTTGCTAAATGTGTAGAAACTACAACAGGATCCCTGTGTCAGTGTCTCTCACCATTGTTTACATTCTCCTTCTAACCAAGTGTCTCCGACAGACAGCTCCTGCTGGTCATGGACACACAGTGGGGGACATGGGCCGGGGTCACATGGTTTGTGCTGGACTTCCTCAAACTGGCAGTTTACACCATCACCCTCAGGAACCAGAGATCTGGAAAAACAGAAAAACATATTCACACACCTCTGCATTGACAGATCTGACGGTCAGCTGGACGCTGCCTGCGAATCTCACCTGAATCGCGTCCTTTGTCCCGGTCCGCAGGTGGAGCTGCAGGAGGCCCAGGTGGACCAGGAGCTCCAGGCGCAGCTGTTCTCTCCTGCGCAGGTGCGGTTGGTGCAGGTGAGCTCTCCGTCTGCGCAGCTGCAGTTGTTGCAGTCCACCTGATGCGTGCTGCCCGCGGCCCAGCTCTGACCCGACGCGTCCAGACAGTCACACTGCCACACCTGAACGCACATGCCGTCCTGCAGCAGCTGGCCTACACACACAACACGAGATATTTTCATGCATCAGATCTCAAAAACGCTACTGTATGCTGTCAGAAAGAGTCCCTTTAGCCCTCAGAGCATTAATATCCACTTAGTATTTTTTTTTTTTCACCATTTAACATGTCCTTAGGAAGCCATTAGTTATAAAAATGAAAAAAATATTTTTAGGCATTGGTGCATCATTTGGAAAAAAAAAAATTCTACACTGGGCATTTAGGGTCAAAAAAATTTCACACTTGTTGATCCAGTTAGTGAAAGTTTTGAATTCACAACACGCAAATTTATATATTTGTGTATGACGTTTTATATATTCTCAAATTTTTTCTCAGAAATGCATGATATAGTCACAATTGCCTGATATAAAGTCAGAACTGTGAGTTATAAAGTCAGAATTGCGTGATATAAAGTTGCAATTGCGTTATAAATTCAGAATTGAAAGTCGCAATTGCGAGTTCAAATGTTCATTTGCACATTTTTTCCCACCAAAAACGATCGTCAATTACTACAATGTGTAGTTTTTATCTATTTAGTGAAAGTTAGGTATATTTAATTGCTTTATTCAAGCGCTGCAGCTCTTTCTCTCGGTCTTACCCCGCGGGCAGCGACAGCCCGGCTGACATTCGGTGTTGGTCTGGCACTCGATGCCCTGCTGACGGTCCGAGCAGCGCTGTGGACACTCATTAGCACAGGACACAAACTCCTGCCCTGGAGGACACCCGCCATCATCTGAGGGGAAATACAGACTGAAGCATACTGTGTCGTATTTGATACGCAGGCCTCTAAATGATCAACATGATCAGAACTTTGCTGTTGTACATAATCATATATTTTTGTATATTTTTGCTCCGTTTGGGCCTCTGAATTGTTCATATGTCAGGGTTTACAGGGTTAAAATGCTTAATAAATCTCAGATAAATCTCTATAAATTCAAAAGTGTGTTCTTAAAGCATGTGTCTGGTCTTATTGTGCATGATTCATCAGTGCATATTATTAAAAAAAATAGTTTTCATAATCTTTCACCAAAATGTAATAGCTTCCTTCACCTCTGAGATGACTTTTCCTCTCTGTTGATGTAATCAAGAACAAGAGTGGACGAGGAAAAGTAATATTAACCAATAATATCAAAGCCTGCTTTCATGACACAATCAAATCCTGATGGATAAAATCAAGTTACGTCCTACATTATTTCCAAGTGAATTTTTCATATACAAAATGAGTTGTGATGCAATTTTAGTGTTGACTTTAAATCATTTTAGTGCCTGACTGTGTGAGAGCAGCACAGTGCTTGACGTCGTACCACATGGTTTGGTGTTGCAGGGTTTGACCTGGTTCTTCTCTCCGGTGCACTTGCGGCCTCCATTTTTGGGCGGAGGACTGGAACACGAGCGGGTTCTGATGGAGCGTCCTCCGCCACAGGCTTTATCACAGCGGGACCACGGGCTCCAGCGAGACCAGCCTCCATCCACTGAACACAACACAACACTTACTGTAGCAGAGGCCTGACCACTCGTTACAGTCAGTGATTATATAGATTATACTATAAAGCTTCTCAGGTGAGTGTATTGTTTTAAGGGTGTGTAAATGTTCTTTAACTCACCGCGGCAGGCCCGAATACTACAGAAGCGGTTTTCCACGTTGCCGCCCAGGATGTCCTGACACCAGGTCCCGTTGACGCCGGGAGCGATGAAGGTCCGGACGCGCTGCTGTTGACCGACGCCGCAGGAGCGAGAGCAGGAGCTCCACTCACCCCACATCATCCAGGAGCAGTTCCTGTGCGCACATTCAGGCCCCTGACACACGCCACCATCTGACAGACAAAATTACAGACAAAACCACACCATCAAAACATGCGAAGATGGGCAAAAAGGTGAAAACCTGTTGTACATTAAGGGAATGTTTGGAATGGTACACTACCATACTACTTTTGCAGTCTGCAGTATGCACAGTATGTGAATTTATGTGAAAAATAGCATTTGAAACAGTAGCTTCTCTATGAGATGGTAACAATACTCAGGTGAGTATGATCAGAGTGATGCAGAGATGAGGCAAGATGTACCGGGACACTGAGGCAGATTGCAAACTCTCTCCTGTCGGCTCTTTCCAGAGCAGCGATCATCAACACACTCCCTCGTACGGAACTTCAGAGCAGGAGAAACCGGATTGTTGCAGGTTCGGGAACATGGACTCCACACTGTCCACTGGGAGAACCCAGCATCCTCATCTACAGACAGAAGCATATTATAGGATATATAGTATATACAGTGTGTGTATGTATATATATATAAACTGTTGTTCATCGCAATTTCAAAATAAAAATTTAAAAGTTTGCATGTTTTGATGTCCACATGTTCTTGTTCAAGATATTACAGTGACTGTAGCATTTCTATCGTAAATAAGTGGCCAAATATTAAATATTAAGTGGACATTTCATTTAAATGTCGTTTGGCCAATATTAAACAAGAATTTCACCATGCTGTAAAGTGTAACAACAACAATCATCAGGCTGCTGGCGCCCTCTACAGGCATTTGTTATAATACATAATGCACAGAAATTGATTATATTATGTATATTACGTTATGTATTTTAACAGTGTTGATCAATAAAACCATATGATTATTTGCTTTTAATACCTTATTTGAATGAATTATTATTGCCTTATTGTATATATGAATTTTAAGTCATTTTAAATGGTATTGTTTACTTAGGTCTATTTTTATCACCACAAAATATATATATATATATATATATATATATATATATATATATATATATATATATATATATATATATATATATATATATATATATATATATATATAACCGATTACTCGATTAATCATCAAAATAATCAACCGATTAATTGATTACCAATATAATTGTTAATGACAGCAATAGATAGTTGAAACATTTCAAAATTACCTGAACTGTTTTTGCATTTTGTGACTTTCAGTTGAATAAAATACTATTTTTCCAGTCATTTATTTCATCATTGAAGATTTAAAAATAGTGTTAAAATATTGTAATTTTGTGTAGTGTCTCATGAGCTAAGTGAGTCATCACCCTATATATATTCCAGTCATTACCTGGTAAAGATGGTTCCTCTGTTGGAACTGTTACCACTGTAAAAACAGTAAAGAACTGAATCACTATAAAGTAATAAATAACAGTCGTTAGTAGAGTAATATAAGTAATATTATCAAAATAAGCATGCATATTTCTAGCAATAACATATTTGAGTATTTCTGGCATGTACGTGGGCAATCGGGTGTCTGGCAGTAGGCGGTGTCCAGCAGCGGCCCCTCACAGTCTCGGCCCCCGTGAGCAGGACTGGGCTGGTTACAGCTTCTGCTGCGACTCTTCTGGCCGAGACCCCCACAGCTGAGTGAACAGGGACCCCAGGGGCCCCAGGGAGACAGACCTCCATCACGGGGACATGGAACCAAAGAACAGTTCCACAGTCCGTGTTCACATGAGCTTCAGAAAAGACACAAATATATTACTGAAACATAGAGCGGTATGAAATAAGGACGACATGTAGATGTAATTTGCTGTTACCAGGAACTACATTCATGCATCAGCTCCTCTCCAGACATGAGCTCTGATCCGACAGTGATGTTCTGGAGGTCAGGGGTCAACTCAGGGGTCACCGACACACTTTGTAAAGAGGTCAGGAAGTCAGTGTCCACCAGACATGGACACTCCTACATACACATGATTGAAGGGAATCAGAATAACAGCATTTTAAAATGCATGAATTTATCAAAATGCTAACAATCAACTGGTCTGTTATCAGAATGCACTTTATAATGTTGTGGTCTTAATAAGACTAGTGGAGTGCTAGTGGAGTGTGTTCTTTCAGTATGCAAATAAAGCTGTTTGAGATGATTGTGAGCTCACATGAAGGCAGGATCCGTTGTGCTGGAAGGTGTTGGGTGGACAGTGGCAGCCCTCCTCACAGCCCTCTGAGTAACAGCCCTCATGACCGCTGACCTGAGAACAGCTGAACGGACACCCTTCACCGCGCTCACACTCCCTATAGAGACGCCCAGGAGGACAGCCCACCTCTGGTGAACACACACATACACACCCACACACACAGATATAGGAATGCATAGAATTGTATATCACAAATATACAACAAAAACAGTTTGTGTTTGGTTTAAGGCAAGACACCACAGGTGAATAGGGTATACAATTAACTAATAGATATCAGTACTTCCCCAGCTGATTGATTACAATTGCAAAATTTTTATTATAAGTTTTCTGAAATGTAATGTTTTTAATATGCAAATAAGGCATTATCTAGTTAAATATGCATCATTTGTATACATTTCCAAAGAATTAATCTGAACACTGGATAAAGCCAGGCTCAAATTGTTTGTTTTATTTTGTTGACATATTAGAGTTAAAGTTTTTTATAGAAGGGATTTGGGATTTTTCTTTTTATCACTCCATAAATCAGGGAAAACTGTCAATAGGTAGAAAAATCTACATTTTCGCCATGTTTTTAGGAATAAAATGCTGTATAAAATCAGGTAAATGTTATATGAACAAACCCCTCAGTAAAAACCTTCAGAATATAGACAGGAATAAAACTGTAAAATTTGATTTATGTAAGTGCTGCTGAAGTGGAGAAAAAACTCAGTCTTTAAAGATATGTATTGTACAGTAAATTATGCAAACAGATAAAGTCCAATCAAATAAACACTTAAGTCTAATTTGCATGTTTTCTTTCCACTAGAAAACATGCAAAATAGACTTTTAAGTGTTTATTTTATAGCACTTTATCTATTTGCATCTGTATTTGGAAAAAAAAAAAAAAACATGTGAAACAAATGTTTTTGCCTGTAGTGTCTTGGCTTAAAAAGATGTAAATTTCCTATATACTTAAGGCACACCCTGAAAGTCATTATATAATTCCAACTAGCTAAAATATTGAAATATGTAAATAAATACACAAGTCTTTCCGAATCAAGCTCAAGGACAGGAACTTTTCCCATAGCAAATCTCTAAAAATGGCTGATTTGAATTTGCAGGGGATTCGGCGAGAAGATCACAGGGGATGCTGGGACATTTCACTTTTAAATGAGGATGGTGTCTTATCCAGCGTTTCGCTGCATTAACCTTGACTGGAGCTCTGAGACCTTCACACTGACTGGAATATTAGATGTGTCTTACAGTCACTGAGATCCACAGAACAACCTGTTTGAGAGCACTTCACTGGATCACCGCTCACAGAGGAATGGTCCTCATGTAATTGCAGGATAAATCTGGGCTATTAAAATATTCCTGAAGCATCTTCTGTCAAAACAAAGCTAATTTTAAAAAATAAGGGGAAATGCTTTCAGGGAACAAAACAAAACAATTTCTCGTAAATCCTGGTCTGTGTCCGTAACGTTAAAAATGTTGCTGCATGCAGAGGCAGGAAGCCATTAATGCACATCTGATTCAAAAATCCTGTTAAAACTCCATCTGGCTGGTTTTTTTTTTCCCGAAAAAAGGGACCATTATTTTCTTTACTTTGCACTATTTGTATATTTTATATTATTCATTTGTTTTAATTAATTAATTTATTTATTTATTTGTTAATTTTGTTAATTTTAAACCCTAATCACACTGATCATTTTAATGGCCTTTTACTTTCTTAATTTTGCATTATTTTATTATTTTTGTCTTAAGCCCCATTCACACTGATCATCTTAATGGCCCTAAAAAGGCATTGTTTTACTAATTTTGCATTATTTATTTATTTATTTATTTATTGGAATAATTCATAAATAAATAAATAAATAAAAACATTTTTGAATTATTTATTTATTTGTTTATTTAATTTATATATTTTGTCATCTTAATGGTCCTGAAATTATGCTTGGAAGGAAGGAACAAACAAACAAACGAACACACAATCAAACAAATAAATAAATAAAATGTAATTATTCATTCTTCACAGCTCAGAGGGAGAGCTGATGAATGTTTGACGTACCCAGACACACTTGTGTGTTACAGGTCTTGCTCTGGCGTCTCATGCCCGAGCAGGGTGGCGTTCGGCAGGAGCGGCTACGGCTCTGAGACCCTCCACCACAGCTGACGGTGCACGTTGACCACGCTGACCAGTCGAACCAAGGACCAGAATCTACAAGAGCAAATGTACATAGAGAAAACTGAGATTTCCAAAACAATATATGTGAAAGATGGCATCGTCACACTGACCCACCTGAGCAGTTGTGAGTGTTACACACTTTCTGCTGTCGGCCAGAACCCACACACTCTCTGCCGCTGCTCTGAGGGGCGGGGTTATCACACAGACGTGTCCGCACCTTAACCCCGCCTCCACAGTGGGCGGAGCATTCTGACCAGGGAGCCCATTGGCTCCAGCTGCCGTCGACAGAGCAACCAGGAAGTGAGTCACAGTGCAGGACACCTGCTTCACATGTACTAGAAAGATCACAGAGAAACAATTACTGATCTGTGTCAGTGCCTACCTGCCTTCACTTACAAAACAAGTTACATATACATGTAATATGATACCAGTTATGACAGTCAGTGATGATGGTCTCTCCTGGATTTGCATGCTGCCAGTCTGATGCTCCCGGCCACTCCCAGGAAACATTCCCAGTGTCTATTCCAGCTGTATCACAAGAAAGACTGCATGTTATTTTAGTGTTTATAACTCCTTACAGCTGTATGTTTATTTGAGGGTTCATTTTGGAGTAGTTTTGAGGTATTTAAACCAGTGTTGTTATCATCAACAAAAACAGAAAAAATACTAAAAACATTTACATTGAAATAAATGTAATGTTATATATAAAAACACACACACACAAAAATGACTAAAACATTAACCAAAATTAACTAAAAACTTTGAAACTAAAAATACTAAAAACAATTAATTAATTGAAATAAATTAAATGTTAACAGAAACTAAATATAATTTTTTTTATATTATATATATTAAGTTTTAATGTTATTTTTAAAGCAAGTTTAAGTACTAAAATTACTAAATCTAAAACTGAAATAAATGCTAACCTAAAAACTAAACAGACCTATTTAAAAAAATTAAATAAAAATAAACTAAAACACAAATAAATATTAAACTAAAATTGAATTAAAACTGAAAACATTGAAAAAACAAACTTAAAAATACCAAAAAATATTTACATAAAATAAATAAATGTTAACAGAAATAACAAAAATGAAATATAAAAACTTATTTCAGTTAGTTGCAAAAGCAACATTTCTCATTTTCACTTAGTTTAAGTTGAAGTATTAAAATTACTAAAAAAATAAAATAAAAATGAATATAGTGTATTAACAACACTGAAGATATTTGCATCGAGCGTCTCTTCCGTAGCGTGTCCACACCTGTGCTGATGTTGTGAAATTTACAGCGACACAGCTCTCGGTCCACACACACCCCGTCCTGCAGCAGCATGTCTCCGGGACACCCGCAGGTCCGGCTGCATCCCGGCACGTCCACGCACTCCGTGTCTCCGTGCAGGTCGGAGCAGGAGCGAGGACAGGGCTTCCCGCAGGGCCACTCCTCCTGTCCACCTCCACAGTCTTCAGATGAGCAGCAGATGTCAGGATATGATCAAACAGCAGTGTGTGATAGCTTCAGATGTTAGGGAGTATGCTGACCTGAACAGACGGTGACGTTATCATGGCAGCCGCGGCTCTGCCGACTCTCTCCGAGGCAGGACAGACCACCGAACCGCGCTGGAGGGCTGTTACACTCCCTGTGCCGGACAGACACACCGGCACACGCGTCACAGTCCGACCATGAGCTCCAGGAGCCCCAGGAGCCGTGGACTACACACACACACACAGATAGAGAGATCAGGGATGTTTAACTCTTTAGAGCGCCACTGCAATCACTTGCATTTTCTCATAATACAGAAAGAACTTCATTTTTGATCATACAGAAGAGTAAGACTTTTATTTGTGTAAACTAACAATAATTACAAGGACTGAAAAAAGATTCAAACAAGCAGGATTAATCTTATGAGTTTTTGTATTTAACAATGTCAGATGCTGAAATTTGTCCAAAAAAACATTTTTCATATCAAAATATAATGTTGCATCCAAATGTTCTTCATCTATTGCTGATTATATAGTTTTGAATCTAAGTCAACTAAAACTAAAAACATTTACATTGATTGAAATACATTAAAAGTTAACAGAAATAAAAAGGGAATATAAAAATAATTTTCAGTTACTTGCAAAGGCAAAATTAATAAACTAAAAAGAAAACTAATAAAACACAACAAAAATGTTACTAAAATTAATGTAATTTGCCCAAAAACACATATTAAGATCGAAATATTTCATATTTTATTTATGTTATTCAATTTTCTAAATGTGATTGACAGCAGAATGGGTGCTTGTGACCTAAAATAAATCAATAATGTACATTTTAATACTAAATGTACAATTTGTTGTATATAAATAAATATTTATTTATTATAATTTTACTTGGTTCAATATTATTATTTCATTTATTTACTTATTTTTCTATTAATTTACTGTTTTGACAATCAAATTGTAGATACGTTTATCTCTTTATCTATTGCATTGATTTCTCCAGTGATTACAATGAAACTTTTATATTATGTAACTGCTTTAACTGAGGAGAGTAAATTAATCTTGTTAAACATATTAATCTTATAATTAATCAATGGTTGTATGATTTGTGTTTTGTCTCTGTGTTACCGGGGCAGAAGGAGACGGATGGGCACGGCTGTCTCTGGATCTGGACTCCCAGTCCGGCTCGCTCCTCCTGCTGGTCTGAACACGGCGCTCCTCCTGATCTGGGTTCAGGACAAGTGCAGCTCCTGTAGCGGGACACCCACTCAATCCCACAGGTCTTTGAACAGGGCGTCCAGTCGGCCCACTCGCACCAGCCTCCGTCCACTGACACACACACACAACCACACGTCACAATCTACCCCTTCAGAGGCGTTTGAGATTATTACGGGCTGAGGTGACAAACCTGGACACGGATGTTCACCGCAGGTGAGTTTCCCTCCCTCACAGGTGCTGGAATATGATCAAACACACATGAATCACATGATCTAAATGAATGCAAAGTGTGATCTGTGGTTTCTCACCAGTTGTTGCAGCCATCTGGAGATCGTACGGTGTCTCCGGGTCGGACTCGTCGTCCTGTGTGCAGATCCAGACAGGGACACGCATCTCTCTCCACACACTCCGACCCGTCTGAATTCAGAACTTTACCATCCGTGCAGTAACAACCCGGCTCACAGCGCCACTCGCAGTACTGAACACACACCAACATCGCCGTCATTATCATATATTGAGCGGACACCTCTGATTGGCTGTTGTGTTCATGCACTTAACAGATATGTCTGTGATTGGTTATCAATGCTTCAAAAACATGTTGTAAATAGACATCTTTGATGCTCTTCTCTGAGATACACACAGGAGCATTTGAAAGCATGCACTGAAGCAGAGTTAAAGTTAATGATTTAATTAAGTAATTAATAAGGCTGTGACTGAAGTCAGTTCTTGTGTTTCTCTTTTCTTCAGTGATTCTGCTTGTTAACAGCAGGTGTTCATCACTAATGCACAATCATCACTTAATTAAATTGCTTAATTATCTCATTAACTTTAACTCTGCTTTAGTGTTATTTTAACACTATTTAGAGAGGGACCATATGTACTCTGAGCATTGAGTAACTCTGGGGATTTTACTGTGCATGTCTGTCACATTTTTTAAATTTCAGCACCGAAATACCAGTGCTTTTGAAAACACTAGTATATGTTCAATGGTTTATTCATTTACTCACAGTGAGGTCGTCACATGATCGCGGACATGAGGGTCCACAGGCACTGAACACACTTCCTGGCACGTGTGAACATGAAGACACTACAGACAGAGTTCAGAGTTCATATCTAACATACATGTGAAAACACACACATAGACATGTGCCGATATTCGGTAATGCGATATATCGCGATAATGAATATGCACGATATTGTTATTGCGGGCATTTCAAAATACCGTAAATAATAATTTATTACCAATTATTAAAATTTTTATAATGCATTTAAGAATAGACCACTTTAGAGCAGACGTCACAATGACGTCACTTGCAGCTGCGCGCGCATAGTGGTTGCAGAAAAATAGCGGTAGCAATTGGAGGAAAATGTGCAAAATCCACAGAATAAGAGAAAAACGTTTTGTTGTGCCTCTGGATGTTGGAATCGGAATGCAAAAAATATAGTCTTCATTTTTAAAGAAAACCATCGTTGAAAACGTCCTTTGAAGCTAAATGGAGACGTTTCACAGACTGCACTGATGACACCTGCAAGATTAGTCTACTATTAAAGCAGGAATTTGAAGTAAACAGTAAGTCTACATAATATTCACATATGCAGTTCAGAGGACATACATACATAGCAGTTACAGCATTGAAATGATATTTAAACCTATAACATTTCACGTTAGATAACTTTTAAACAGTCTATACAATTTTAATTTCACAATTCTGACTTTTTTCTTGCATTTGCGTGTTTATTACTCCCAGTTCGAACTTTATTACTCGCAATTGTGAGTTTATTTCACAATTCTGGGGGGGGAAAGTCAGAATTGCGGGATAAATTGCAATTCAGAAAAGACAGAAACGAGTATATCTCACAATTGTTTTTCTTTGTAAGAAATGTGAGATATAAACTCGAAATTAACTTTTTATTCTTTTAATTCGTGACAAACAAAACAAAAAACAAAGTTGTACGCGTCAAGAGACTTATACGCTTTTAGCTTCTCCTGAGTATACACTTGAGGTGTCAATCAGGTAAATATATATCTCTGGCCCATGGATGCTTGGCCATTTCGTTTCGTCATTTAAAAACTGACAAGGTGCTATGGCAAATGGATCCGTAAGCTGTATACCACTCGGTAATGTTATTTTTTTTTAAATAACAGTGCTTATCGCTGGGTGAAGCTGCTGTGATATGCCGACAACATTTAAAAAAAAAAATAACAAATCAAAATATTCTATAATGTTTCTAAATCTTAACTACTTTGAACCGCTTCGTGGTAACTCTCTAGTCGTACTGGTTATCACTCCCGGGTTTTCTGCAACCATGATGCGCGCGCATCCCGAATGTTTACAAACACAGTAAATAGGCCTATACTTATATGCTGAATGAAAGTGCACATTCACTCTCTGACAGCAGAGGGCGCTGATGGAACAGCAGAAATGCAGCGGTTACCCCGGAAACCCCGCAAACAAAGCAGCTGTGCTATTGAAGTTTTTAAAATGCTTCAAACAGCCATTCATTTTTTTGTAATCTCAATGTTGTTCATCACATCACCAAACACTTAAAGACTTAATAGACTATTTATTTTCAAACTTAAACATTTTTAAATTTTAATCTGGACTACAACATGCCCTAATGATTAGAAATGTTCTCAATATTTGTTATTGTTCAGTAAAACTGAGACATACGGCTTCATTAGTTAACATGTTAATTCATTATTACCCAACTGACAATTAAAAATACTAAAGCATTAATTGTTCTTAGTTAATGTTAATTTCTTAGTTACTATTTAATAACATTACAAAATTAATGACAACAAAAATGATACTTTCTGTAACAAAAGTATCTGTTGATTAATTTTAGTTAATGCATTAAATAATGAGAAATGTCCTTTATAGCCTAATTTTTTTGCACTTTAATCTGTTTGAAGATTTTAATTTATATATTTTTGGTGTATTGTATTATTGTATTTAAACATTCAGAGTTCTTTTTGTTATTACAAAGAGTTCTTAATCCTGTTATGACACTTTTTTTGCAACTTATTTCAATATCATGATAATACCGTATACCGTCATAAAAGCTCCAGCAATTAATCGCAACATGAAAATTTGATACCGTCACAAGCACACACACACACCTGGACAGTGGTCAGTGTTACACACGATGACTTCAGTTCCCAGTCCTTCACAATAGTCTCCATCACCCCCTCTGATTGGCCGATCACAGTCCCTCCTGCGGCTCCGCACCCCACCGCCACACGACTTGGTACAGTCGGTCCAGGACGTCCAGCCGCTCCAGCCTCCGTGTCCTTCAAACACAACAGAACAAACCAATCTGACATGCTCTTGAAAATCATGTTGTTGTTTTTCTTATTTCTTGTGTTCATGGATCTCTGTGGGTCACTCACTGCTGCAGGGTGCTGAAGCACACACTCTGTCCTCTCGGTCCGGCCCGAAGCAGGGAAGTCCGTTCCCAGCTCGCTCCGGGTCGGAACAGAAGCGATAGCGCGACTGAAGACCAGCGCCACACGACACAGAACACACACCCCACGGAGTCCAAGATGACCAGCTGCCGTCCACTGAAACACACACACACACACAGAGAGTCTCACACACACACACACACATCAGAGAGTGTGTTACGGCACGAGAGCGGTTCCAGACGTCTTACCGTCACACTCCACACTCGTACAGTTCACCAGCTTTCCTGATTCACACGTGCTGCAGGAATGAAATACATGATCACTTATTTTCATATTTTCAAATTTTCATATTCATAGTGTATGCATTATTGTTAAATGCATAATAAAATGATTTCTTATTGATTATTAAAATGAATAAAATATATTGCTTATGTTTTTTAAGCTTTTTAAAAATTAATCTTTAAACTATGTTAACATTTTTTATGTATTTATACATTCATATGTGTTGAATGCATAATACAAATAATATTCATATTAATAATAATTAATAATAATAATATTAATATAAAATAAAATTATATTTCTTGTTTTCAACAAGCTTTTAATAATCAAAAAAGCCATTCTATCAATAAAATATATTAAAATTTTAAATATGTGATTAAGTATAGTAAAATAAAATAAAATAAAAAATAATTATTATTATATTATATTATAGAATTAAATCACATCGCTTATTTTTCATTGTTTTAAAAACTTTTCATAAGTAAAAAGGTATTATATCAACAAATAAAATAAATTAACATTTTAAGTGTATTTATAGTATAATAAAGATAGTTATTAACAATAAATTATATTATATAATAAAATTACAGTGCTTATTTTTTCATTCTTTTTAAGACTTTAAATAATAAAAAAGGTATTCTATTTATCAATAAAATATATTAACATTTTATATGCATTATATATTCATGTGTATTATTGTTAAATGCTTAACAAAAATAATTATTAATAATTATTAAAAAATAATAGTTCTATTACAAAATAAAATTATACATATATATATATATATATATATATATATAATTTTATTTTGTATAAAATAATATAAAATAAAAAAACACTAAAAATAATTATTTTGTAATTTTATTTTATTTTTATATATTATATATGCAGTATATAGTTGAATGTATGTTGAAAAATATTTTTTAAAATAAAAAAAATATTACATATCTTTTAAATTATTTTAAAGCTTATTAAAATTAATTTAAAAACTAATACAAATTATGTTTTAATTAGATTAAAATGAATTAAACTGAATGTATATGGTTTTGTGACATGTTTTACCAGTTGTGGCAGTCTTTGGTGACTGTGGCTCCGGGTTTGTGCTGCTCTCCATCTACATGACAGTGACAGAGCGGCAGAGACACACACTGGCCATCCTGAAACACACACACACACACACACACACATCACAGATATACATTCACAAATAAAATATATAATGAAACACACACACACTCACCTGCAGGGCTGACCCTTCAGGACACTGGCAGCCAGGATGGCAGCTGGCATCCCTCTGGACGTCCGACCCCAAATCCGAACACAGCAGCTCATCTCTCACACACGCGGCCCACTCCTGACCGTTCGTACAAGCGCTTCCGTTACCTGCTATCAGAGAGAGAAAATGATGTGTGTATTAGTAGTGACCGACTGATTGGAATTCAGACTTTTATTTTGACAGCACCGAGCCGGACTCACTGCAGGGCTGCAGGTTACACGCGCTGAACTGCTGAGGCGTCCCGTGAGTCCTGAGCGGCCCTCTGGTTCTGTTCCTGTATCCGCCGCCGCAGGGAACCGAACACTCGGACCACGGGCTCCACGGGCCCTTCACTCCTGAACACAGGAATATGACATTTAGAGTAATAATCCTGGTGTGAATCTGTGTTATGTTTTGTGTAGTTGCCATCATTGTCTACTTTTATGGTATTGATCTGCATTGAACTCTTAATAGATGGTCTTTAGTCATGTGATCACTGTACCGAAACAAGGTGTAATGCTGCACGTGTCCAGTCCGATGCGGTCGCCCTCGCAGGCACGCCCGCCAAACGCCGGCGCTGGATTGGTTCCTGAACGATAGCGCCGCCTGATGCCCACGTCACATGTCCGACTGCACGCGCTCCAGGCGGTCCACTCGCTCCACCCACAATCCACTGCAGGAGTGAACGTATACACACTACTCAGAACAGAATGCATATAAGAATGCTTTCCAGGGAGGGTGTGATGTGTCATACTCACCAGGGCAGGGCGCTGTTCCACACCGCATCTCTCCATCAACACACGTGCTGTCAGGAAACACAACAAACCGTCAATCTGAAATATATATTTATATATATATATATATATATATAGCCACATGGGTAGCTGACATGTCATATCAAAGCAGCATCCTGCAGTATGACATTATAATTTATCCAAAACGGTTTAAAAACTGATTATATACAATTTTTTTCTTTCATAATATTATGGAAAAATTATACTTTTACAAATAATTTGTCATGCCAATTACTTAATAGCAATAAATGATTATTATAGCATTATAGGATTAATAAGATTATTAGAGATTTTAAGATTATTATTAAGTTAATTGATATAATAATTATTTATTGTTACTGAAATTAAAAATTAAAAATAAAATAATTAGGAATTTCCTTTTTCAAATTTCTGTAAGTAATATATATATATAAACACTACACTAATGATTAATTGTTAATTATTATAAAATAATTCATAAAAAATATTAATACTTAATACTTTAATTACAATATTAAAATGATTTACAAATGGGAAAAATCTTGTTTAAAAAATACAAATTTCTGCACTCTACTGTTCAAAAGTTTGGGGTCGGTGAGATTTTAAAGTCTCTTCTGCTCACCAGAGCTGCGTATGTTTGATCAAAAATGCAATAAAAATGTGAAATATTTTTATAATTTAAAGTATCTGTTTTCTATGTGAATATATAGTAAAGTGTAATTTATATCCAGTGATCAAAGCTGAATTTTCAGCATCATTACTCCAGTCTTCAGTGTCACATGATCCTTCAGAAATCATTCTGATATGATGATTTGCTGCTCAAGAAACATTTATGATTATTATCAATGTTAAAAACAGTCATATTTTTGTGGAAACGTGATATATTTTTATGTTTTCAGGATTCTTTCATTAACAAAAAGTTAAAAAGAACAGTATTTATTTACATTATAAATTTTCAAATTATTATAATAATAACTTTATTATTATTATTTTTATTATTAATCTTATTGTTAATAAAATACATAATGATTTTAGTTTTAACAAAATAATAATACAAATAATGCATAAACAATTTACTATTTATATGATTTTAATTTGAAACTGTTTTTTGTATTATTTATACACTATATTATAGCTTTTATTAATATTTTGAATTTGCTTTTTTCATAGTTCAGTTTTCATTTTAGTTTTAAATAAATATTTAGTAATTTTGTTTTATGTTTTTTTAATACTTTTCATTTTTATTTCAGTTTTAGCTCCGTTGTTATTTGTTTTATTTCCAGTTTCATTTTAGTGCTTGAACTAAACAAAATTGTTTAATTTTTTTCGTCTAACATTTATATTTGATTTGATAAAAACGTCATAATAAATGTATTTTATTTAATGATATCCTAATGAAATCAATATCTTTACTCTGAAATTTTGAAAATGGACTTTATTTATATATTTAGTTATATTTTGAAATAAAAATCTTTTGCTACATTATAAAAGTCTTTACTGATCAATTCAATGATTTCTGAACACAGATTTCTGAATGTATCAACACAAAGTTACCAGTTGTTGCAGCTGTCATGAGGCACAGTGTCGCCCTGTGTGTACAGCGCCCCCTTATGGTAACAGGGGCAGCGGTGGAGCGGCACACAGGTGTTATTGAACAGGTAGAAGCCAGGAGAACAGTAGCATCCATCATAACACTCAGTGGCACACTCCACATCCGCCATGGCGTCCAGACACACGCGGGGACACGCGCCGCCCTGAGCCTCGCACTGATCCTTCGACAGGAACGTCATGCCCTGCGGACACACACCTGCACGACAAAGATTCACTTCAGAAACACACACACACTGCAGACGTCAGCGAGAGGTTCACAGTGACATCACGTACCAGAGCAGGGCTGGACGTTGCAGTCGCGGGTCTGGACGTGCGGCCCGGGGCAGATGAGGCCTCCGTACAGCGGCGGAGGAGCACTGCAGAAACGCTCTCTCGTCTGAACTCCGGAGTCACACTCGGACGAACAGTCGGACCAGCTCGACCAGGACGACCAGCCGCCGGACACTACAGCCACGAGAGAGAAAACATCAGAGATACGGCAGCTCTTCATCAGGACACCAGGATTCTCTCCACTGGAATGATTACATTCATGAAATTATTATATAATATATGAATTATTATTATTAACACTATAATAATGATCTAATTATGAATTACATATGATTAAATAAATAATAGTATTAATTATTGATGATTATTTTCTTTTCAAATTACTATAATAAATATTTTATTTTACTATTATAATTTTTATTAATATTAATGTCAATATAATATATAAATTATCATTTATTATTATTACCACTATAATAAATATCTAGTTATTAATTAAATATGATTACATAATAATAATAATAATAATTAACTGTTTTCTCTTCAAATTACTATAACTTATTATTAATAATTATTTAATTATTTATTTTATTATTATTATTATTATTATTATTAAAACTAATTAATTACTAATAGTAGTTTTCTTTTCAAAATACTATAATAACTTTTTTATTATTATTCTTATAATTTTTATTCTTATTGTTAATATAATATAGATTTATTATTTATTTTTATTATTATTAACACTATAATAATGATCTAATTATTATTACATTTGGTTAAATAAATAATATTAATTACTGATATTTGTTTTCTTTTCAAATTACTTTAATAACTTTTTATTATTATTATTATCGTTACTATAATATATATATGAATTATTTAATAATTATTTATTAATATTATTAACACTATAATAATTATCTAATTAATTAAATGTGATTAAATAAATAATAATATTAATTACTGATATTTGTTTTCTTTTCAAATTACTATAATAACTGTATTATTATTAATCTTATTGTTAATAAAATACATTTTAATTATTAAAATAATACAAAATAATAATACAAATAATACTTAAACAATTTGCTATTTATATGATTTTCATGTTTCAGTTTTCATTTTAATTTTAGATAAATAAATATTTATTCATTTTGTTTTGTTATTTTTTTAAAAATATTACTATTGTGGTTTAAAATATTTTTATTTTTATTTAGTTTTTATTTGTTTTATTTCCAGTTTCATTTTAGTGCTTGAACTAAACAAAATTGTTTAAAGTTTTCATCTAACATTTATATTTGATTTGATTAAAAAAAATAAAAACATTATAATAAATTTAGTTTTATTTAATGAGATCCTTGATTTGCATACCTTTACTCTGAAATTTATTTATATATTTTGTTATTTTTGAATTTTATTTGAAAGAAAAAAGGATTGTACAGTATATGAAATGTATAATGTCAAGTAATTTCCCAACATCACAACGCTCCTCTCAGCATGTTATCATCGTGCACTTTCAGTTTAGAGCAAAAAAGCACAATCATCTCTTTGAGCGTCTCATCAGATCTGGTGTACCGGGGCAGTGGATCATGTTGCACGGCTCGTGTTCTTCCACGTCTCCACCACAGGAGGCGCCGGCGTCTGTGTGATTACAGCTCCTGAAGCGCCGCCTCAGTCCCACGGCGTCCACGTGATGGAAACAGGTCTTGCTGCACTCGGACCACAGCGTCCACTCGCTCCAGGACACTCCGTCAGGACCTGAAGGGTCACAGTCAGTCTCTGCATAACACTGCTGTTCAATCCTAACCCTGAGCTGAGATCTCACCCTCTGAGCAGGGCGTGGAGCAGCGGCGGGCTTCGGTGGAGTCCCCGTCACACGGCTCGACCCTCGACGCTCCCATGGGACTCAGAGGAGATCTGCGGAAACACGGACACGTGATGAGGAAGATCTAGTCATGTTCAGGGTTATTTCTGAGTCTTGATTTGAGTCAGTCCACCTGTAACGGTGCTGGATTCCCGTCCCACAGCTGCTGTCACATGACGTCCATGAAGACCAGGCCGACCAATCACAGCGAGCGACGCAGCTGGAGTCATCGCAAGTGACACGCCCATCTTTACACACACTGCAGGATTGGATGAAACGTCACGACATGCATTTACAGACTCAGAAGAGCCGCTCGTGTGTGAAATGTTGAATCTACTGACCATGAGCTGCAGCTGCTGGTACTGACTTCCTGTCCAGGCTGGATGACCGAACCTTCCCATAAACACTCACATTTACTGGCATCGACACAACGTCCATCTTGTAGGAAGAGTCCAGGAGGACAATAACATCCTAACAACCAAAGAAAACATTTAATCTATGTATGAATCATACATTATCATTTCACTCTTTGGTCTTTCTTTCTCTCTCTAAAACACTACATAAAAATAAGTTAAAATTATAAATGGCACTATTTATTATAATAACAACAATACACACACAATTATATATATATATAGTAATTATATTTTAATAAATACTACTATTTAATATATTAATAATATTTAATAAATGATTTTATATTATTGTTATTAAACATATACATTTGTAATAATACTACTTATATATTTATATACTACTTATAATATATATATATATTGTTACTAAAATTATGCATTATATATATATATATATATATATATATATATATATATATAATTTAATTATTATAAAAAAATAAAATAATTAATTAAAAAATATTAAATAAATAATAGCATTTATTATATAATATATAATATAATTATATAATAATAGCATTTGTGTTTGTGTGTGTGTGTGTGTGTGTGTGTGTGTGTAATATATATATATATATAAATTTATTATAAAATTATTAATTGTTAATTATTATAAAAGATTATATTATATTATTAATTAATTTATAATATAATTAATTAATTTATTATATAATTGCTATAATAATTATTTTTTGTTATTAAAATTATGCAATAAAGTAATTATTAAGAAATTCCTTTTTAAATTTCTGTAATTTAATATATATAATATATAATTTAATATATATACACACACAAAAATAATAAATAATTGTTATATATTATAAAAAAATAATTCATTAAAAAGATTAAATAATAATAATAATAACAATAATTATGGATAATTTTAATAATTAACAATTAATAATGTTTTATTATATATATATATATATATATATATATATATATATATATATATATATATATTATAAAAATGATTAATTGTTAATTATTAAAAGGTGATTAACTGTTAATTATTATAAAAGATTATTAGAGATTATAAGATTATTATTAATTTATTTATTCCATAATTGCTATAATAATTATTTATTGTTATTAAAATTATGAATTAAGATAATTATTAAGAATTTCCTATAATTATATAATATAATAATTATTAAGAAATATATATATATATATATATATATATATATATATATATATATATATATATATATATATATATATATATATATATATATATATATATATATATATATATATATATATAAACACTAATACACTATACTAATGATTAATTGTTAATTATTATAAAAATAATATAACATAATTCATTAAAAATATTAAATAAATAATAGCATTAATTATGGATAGTTATTTTCTTTTCAGATTAGTCTCAAATTATTGTTATTATTATTCCTATATAAAATGAGATATCAAATATTATTAAAATAATCAATAGTATAAATTATTATTAATTATTACATTTTAAATAGTACTCAAAAATGTAATAATAATAATTTATACTATTGATTATTTTAATAATATTTGATATCTCATTTTATATAGGAATAATAATAACAATAATTTGAGACTAATTTGAAAAGAAAATAACTATCCATAATTAATACTATTATTTATTTAATATTTTTAATGAATTATGTTATATTATTTTTATAATAATTAACAATTAATCATTAGTATAGTGTATTAGTGTTATATATATATAATTATTATTTTTTTTTTCATTTATAACATTTGATAAGTGTCCCGGCTCTGCCAGAGTTTCCGTGTTTATTTTATTTCACATTAATATATAAAACATTTGACATACAATAAATAACATGATGTTTGGAAACGGCCTGAGGTCAGAAATGACTGTGATGAATGATTTCACTTTATGAACCTTGAAAAGATCTCATTGTACCTGCAGAGCAGTTTAAGGTGCAGTTCCTCTCAGAATGGAGGTCAGAGCAGGTCACGGGACACGCGTCGATGATCCCAGACAAACAGTCGGACTCGTTCATCAGGATCATTCCTCCGGTGCAGCCTGCAGCAGAGCGGGAGAGATCGCTCAGATATACTCGTGACGCTCGTGCATGCGTGTTCTTGTTAATGTGTGTGTATCTGACCGCTCTGTGTGTCCGTGTGCGGCCCGCAGGACTGCATGTGACACGCGTGTGTTTGTCTGCTCATCCCGTCACAGTCTCTCCCACCGTTCTTGGGCGGAGGGTTGGAGCAGGTTCTGTTCCTCACCATCAGTCCTCCTCCACACGGGACGTCACAGCCTGACCACTGCGTCCACTCCGACCACTGACCGTCCACTGAGACAGAGAACAAGAACACGATGAGCCTCGAACCCGTGCGGCTGATACAGAAACACCATGTGATCTGTTCGTACCCGGACAGGCCTGCAGGAAACACGGCCGGCTGTCGAACTGAGCTCCGCCGCAGGAACCGCCCGGACGGGCTTCTCTTAGGATGTTCCTCTGCCGGAAGAGCGACCCCAGACCACACGACACGCTGCACTGACTCCAGGACGTCCAGGGAGACAGAATACAGTCGACTGGGGACACAAACAGACCTCTCTCAATCCCACAATGCACCTGAATCTGATCTGAGATCTGTGTTTGTGGACTCACAGCAGTCGCTCTCGTCCGAGCCGTCGGCGCAGTCTCTGTGGAGGTCACAGCGCTTCTCCAAACTCACACACTCGCCGCTCCAGCAGCTGAACTGTTTGGAGGAGCAGCGTTCGGGCAGCAGGGGGCGCTGAGAGGGGGTTACGGGTCCTGGGAGAGGAGCGACGGAGCCTGAGGAGAGAGTTCGGTGACATTCGTGTTTCTGAGATTGAGACTTACTTAAATAACTTAATCACGTGACCAGCAAACGAATGCATTTTATGTTAGGAGAGTCAACACGTTTAAATCAGAGTCTAAAATCAAACGAGACTTACAAATGAGAGAATATTCAACTTGAAATGAAATAAAAAAATAAAATAAAATAAAAAATAATGAAATAAAATAAATAATGGAATAAAAAATAATGAACCAAAATAAATAGAATAAAAAATAAAATAAAAAATAATGAAATAAAAATAAATAATAATGAAATGAAATAAAACAAAAATAAAATAAAATAAAAAATATTGAAATAAAAATAACAAAATAAGGAAATAAAATAAATAGTAAAATAAAATAAATAAAAAATAATAAAATAAAATAAATAAAATAAAAAGCAATTAAATAAAAAATAAAAAATAATGAAATTAATAAAAATAATAAAATGAAATGAAATAAAACAAAAAATAAAAAATAAATAAAATAAAAGATAATAAAATAACGAAACTAATAAATAATAAAATGAAATGAACTTCAATAAAATCAAATAAAATAAAAATAATAAAGTAATGAAATAAAAAATAATGAAGAAAATAATGAAATAAAATAAATAAAATAAAAAATCATGAAATAAAATAAATAATAAAATAAAATAAAATTACATAAATGTATATTTTGTGTGAATGCATAAGTTTAAGTTTAATGCTGTTACATTAATTAAGGTTATCAGTGTTTTTGTGCACGATAAATACTGATCTGCTGCTAAAAATAAAATATTTTAAATAGCTTTAATGCTATTAATATATTGAATCAGGTTTTATTTTTTTATTTTAGTATTCATTGTACTTTTACTAATTTTGTTATGTGTTTTAGTCATTTTGTTAACTATAACACTTAAATATTAATCTTAAAAAATAAATAAAATTTAAATAATAAATATAAATGTATTAAATATTTCTATTTAGCTTTAATATATTTTCATTCCACTTTTATTTTTAGTAATTTTAGTACCTCAAGCTTTTTCATATAATATTTTATTTTATTTCAGCTTAATTTCAATTTCTGAAAACAAGTTTCGGTAGTTTTAGGATTAGCTTTAATTACCCATAACAACTCTGTGAAGCTTGACTAGTTTAAATTAGCCTGACATGCAGTTTCCGTGAAGCTTCCTGAACACTGATGATATGTCATTAATTAGCTGAATAAACATGCGTGTGCTTCATTTTTACCACAGCGATCTTCGTCGGAGCCGTCGGGACAGTCCTCGCGGCCGTCACACACAAGCGCAGCTTCCACACAGCCGAACGTCTTGCAGGAAAACTGTCCTTTCACACACAGAACTCTGGGTAAACCATCATCAAAGGGTGTTGATGTGTCTGGAAAAAAAGAAAAAAAAAAGTTTGAAAAGCATTTACTTTTGCATTTCACCAGCACCTGACCGGTCAAACACAGAAACACGCACCTGTCCTGTTAGAGTAGGGTGTGGTCAGAATATGAACGCCCGGTTCTCTTGTCGGACCGACACCAGGTGGCGCTGTTGTGATGCGGGTGGGCAGAGCCACTCCTGGGCTGCCGTCCTGTGGACTCTTGGTGTGAAGTCCTGGAGGTCCAGATGTGTAGTTATAGTAACCGGGACGTCCTGTTGGTCCCGTGTGGTTCTGTAATCCTGGTCCACCAGGTGGCGCTGTGGTCACTTCACTACTGGGTGTGACCAACTCATCTGACAAGAAGAATGGATATATATGTTGATATATTATACATTATATTATATAATGCTTAAAGTGATTGAAGCCTACTTTTTCAGACCATAAATATTTTTAGGGTTTTCATGACAATTAAATGCATTTTTCATTACTGGAATGTGAAAAATATTATTTAAAATGCATTCATTTATAAATTATGTTGCATGTATAGATCACAGCATTATTAATTTGGGCTATTTATTCATTTAAATATATATATTTAAAATAATTATATTATTTATTATGCTAATTAAGTATATTTCACATTACTGGAATGTGAAAAAAATATTTAAATATGTACAAAATTTAAATGCATTATTTTATTAATTATATTGCATATATAGATCATAGTATAATTAATCTTGGCTATTTAATAATTAAAAATATATTAAAATAATTATACTATTTATTATGACAATTAAGTGCATTTCTCATTATTGGAATGTGAAAAAAACTATTTAAAATGTATTAATTTTAATAAATGCATGCATTTAAAAATTGTATTGCATGCATAGATAATAGTATTATTAATTTTGGCTATAAATTCATTTAAAAAATATATTAAAAATAATTAGATTATTTTTTTAAAAACAATATTTTAATAATATCAATAACAATTAATTAAATTAAATTAATAAAAGACATTTAAAAAAATAGTAAAAAAAATACTAAAACTTAAAAAAGGAAAATATAAAAGTAATAAATATTATTAAAACTATAACACTAAATTGTCATGAAAATAATGTAAAAAACAACAAAAAAAGATTACTTTTTTCCCCCCATTTTCACATTTCTTTGTTTCTTGTTTTTTCTGAGGTGTGAAATATGACCTGGACTCTTGATTAACCAGGTCTCTGAGAAAGAATGAAAAGTAAAAAGAATAATAAATGAAGCTAAGCTCCAGTCGTACCTCCTCTACAGCCCAAGACTTCCACACGCAGATAGAAAGTGGGACGAAACTCTACAGGAATGATCCGGAGAAAGCGAGCTCTGACCAGTCTGTCCAACCAGCGTGTGACAGGCGTCCGACCGACCATCCTCACCTCAAATACCTGACACAAATTATGTAATAGCACTGTTTATTAGTCAGTCTGCAAACTCTCATTTCACTCAGCACATCTCAGTCTGGATTACCTTCGGAGGAGAGTCTCTGTCTCCGGTCTCAGTGAAGTTGATAAAGTGGTTGTCAACTAAAGCGAAAGCGAGCCTGTATTTGGTGAGGTAACCCCACATGCGTTCACTGCCCTGCGTCACCACACCAGAGATCCATGTGGGCTCCAGGAAATCCACCTGGAAGTACGGATGAGGGTCTCCAGGCAACGGACTCCATCCTGGCTCCATTACCATACTGAGAGAGCATCAAAACAAACCAATGTCATCAAAACATCAGGCTACATGGGAAATTAAATGCTTTTAAACCCTGGTTGATTTTTTGTGTACTGGATGTATTCTTTGTACAAGATAAGATGATGATTCATATTCATTCACATTCTTAATTCATGAAAAATACTCACACGTTGGGCACGACGTTGAGACGGCCCGCGTCAGCAGGATTATTCTCTCTGTACGAGGACGAGGTCAGTTGACCATAATGGACACGCCCATCCTCCAATCCCAGAGCAGAAGAGCAGACACCTGATGGGTGATGTTGTCAATATATTTTGAAAGAGAAAATGTTTTAGGATCATTAACATTTGTTGTATTAATCTACAATGACTCTTCTGAGTTCGTACCTCTCTGACCAGGTCCTGCTTCCTTGAGAACGCAAAGAGAGAGAGAAAAATTAGCAAAAAGCAAGCATGTGACCATTTAAATCATGGAAGGAAAAGACCATTTACAGCCAAAACAGGCAATTTACCATATGGTTTTTAAAACTTTTTAACAGTTATAGCACCACCTATGGTCCGATCTACAAAAAAGTTAGCATGTTTCTTTAGAGTCATATGCTGCATGTGCTCAACTAATTTCTGAGTTTTCGTTTATGATTTATAGGCTTTTGAGTATATTTTGCCATGCAAATTTTCTAAATGACCCTGTTATAGCTATCCAAAGGGTAAAGTTCAACTTTTTTTTTTTTTTTTGATAATTATTGATCTAGAGTCCAGAGAATTGTACTGCACTGGTTTGGTTCCAAATGAGCGAAAGGACTAGTTCTTTACATAATTGCAAATATTTAATGAACGATTTAACTGACAGCAACAATTCTTGAGGCAAAGTTGTTCAGTATGATGAGATCTATCAAATGATATGCATATTGAAACACCACATGATTACAGATGTGTAAAACTCGTTAGCTCCAACTAGTGGCCGATTTCTTTCAAAATTCTTACAGACCTCTAGGACCATGAGTCGAACATGCACACTGAGTTTTGTTCTGATCGGCCTCCATTAACCTTGACTGATAGGTGCTCAGACTTCATTGGCCGATGGTGGCCATGTTTTTCGACATATACACCAATGTCCTCTCATGCCTCCTTGGACCAAGACACAGCATGCCAATTTTCAATTCAATCAGACTAACAGTTGTGTAGTTATAGTCGTTTTTAGTTTTTTTTTAATGTTATAGCGCCACCAAGTGTCCAATCGCTACGTTGTTTGTACTGTGACCAAAGATTGAGCCCATAAACATGTGTACCAAGTTTGGAGAAAATATTTCATTCCGTTAAAGAGTTATAGCCATTTTAGTAAAAGTGGCTCCGCCCACTTAGAATGTTTTGGCACCCCTTAGCGACTGTAAATCGAAATTTCAACTTTTTTTTTTTTTTTTTTGTTAACCTTTGATTCAGTCTCCAGACAACATTTCTGCACTGGTTTAGTTCTGATCGGGTGAAAAACCTAGGACTAGTTTGCAAAATAAAAAAAATAAAAAAATCTAAATGGAATGTATATATATATATATATATATATATATATATATATATATTAAAGTCTCACGGTGGTGGTAGCGGGACTCTTGCTGGGCGTCCTGAGCGGGGCGGCAGTGGGGGTGATGTGGGTAATGTTAGTGTGTGTACAGTCTCTTTCGTCCGCTCCATCGGGACAGTGAGGAACTCCATCACAACGACGCTCCGCCTCAATACAGCCCCCTGGAGGAGGACAGGAGAACTGACCTGACGGGCAGACCACGCTGGGAGTCGGACGAGTTCCTGATAGAAAACAAATACTTCATTTGAAAGCGTAAGACAAGGAAACATGCACAGAGAAAATGAAGAGTTTGATTATTTTTTTTTCCTTGTGACATTATTTATATTTTTTTCACATTTGACTTGATAATAATGAAATTTTTTTTTCAATATGCTAATGATAACTGAGGCAAAATATTTTTCGTTTCTACCTTTTTGTTTTAGATTAACAATTAATGCAAAAATAAATTTCCAAGCTTAATAAAACACTACATCAAGGAAGGAAATGTTTGTTCTGAATATATTCTGGTTTGTATTGTCCAGCAGATGGGGTATTTATTAGGGGTGTCAATTTGCATACATTTCCATAATCAATCGTTGTTCAAATTAACAATCATTTAATCAATTAATCGTTAACCTCTTAAATCCAAAGTGGGTGGTGCTGCTAAATTATGTTACTTAACCACTTGCTTAACCAATACAAAATAGGTGTCGTTTCAAAGCTTAGAAACCTGGCTTTACAGAAAATCACTAAACAAGTGCTTTTAATTTTGCTCACATATTAGAAGTTCTCTATTATAATAGCGTGAAAACATTCTGCTTAAAGGCACAATATGTAGATTTTCGCCACTAGAGGTCACCTATTCAAAACAAAGGCGTAGCTTGATGATGCCGAGTTTGAGCAAGGAATCTTGGGAGATGCCGTCTTCACGTCTACAGCCGGTGGAAAAGAATCGGGACGGGAATCATGTTCATGGATGAGATTATTAACGTTACTGTAGTATGAAGCAGAGCAGGATCGCTGGAGCAATTGCTAATGAGAGACGAACACAACACATGTCTCAAGAGCAGCGGGACTTTTATTATGCCGCAGTCGCCGCTTCCGCTTCTTCCGGTCAAGCACATGTGGGGTAACACAGCACTGTTTATCATATTAGATACATTTGTGTGTTGAAAGTTGTTATTGTGCTACTCTGCGTTCGCTTGGCGGCTGCTGTGAGACACTTGCAGTAAGCTACAGTAGATCGATATTAGGCATGGTAAAACATGGTACTCGCAGTAAATCAATAATACTTACTCTGTTAAGCATAATTAGTTTGGATGAATGTATCCATCCAAACAGTTGCTCACCTGCAATCTTTCTGTTCTAGTGGTTTTTGGATATTGTATTCCAATAATCTTGCATATTGTGCCTTTAACGTGAAAACATGATCTGTAAAATCGTTGTGTTTAATACATCATTCAAAAGGTCTCAAGCAGTAGAATACAAGAAGCATATTTGATTTACTTAGAGACCAAACTATTCCAAGTATTATGGAAAAGTGCCGCCAACACACTTGTAAACAGTACATTAGGCTTTTGAACCACGCTTTGTTTGTAAATTCGCAAACATTAGTAAACCATAGTAGATTGCATATTTATTTAGAGCAGGTGGTCTGCTGACAATGTGCCCAGATAGCAACTTTGTCAAACTGAAGCTGGTAATACTGTTTGCGGAGTTGTTTAAACATCTTCTGCTGAGATCTGGAGAGATTTAATGTCTTTTATCATAAGTTGATTTCATCTAAGGCTGTAGCTGAAGTCAGTTGTAGTTTTTGTGTTTGTGACTGTGTGTCTCAGTGATTCTGCTTGATAACAGGCTTGTTAATGCTGAGATGACTCTATAAGTAATATATAAAGATTTTGTGGCTCAGATAAGGTCCAGTTGTTTTATTTCTTTGCTCTTGGCTGACATGTGGCATTGCTATGGCCTGCTTGTGGCTCAGATCTGGCAAACAAGTGCCATCATTCCATGCCACATGTGGCCCAGATCATCATTCCACATGTGCCAGATGTGGGCCGGATCTGGGCCAACACAAAGTTGCTATCTGGGTGTAGATCTCGGAGTGATATGCTGCTTTGCTAAAGCTATAGGACTTTTGGGATGCAGTGGGATGCAACCAATCTAAACTTGATCTTGTGTGTGGTGGGTGGAGACGATGTGTAGCGACCATTCAGACAGTTTTACAGCTGGTTTGATTCCTCAGATTGACAGTTCTTGATTTACCATGCACCATAGAATAATCAATCATCGATTAATCATTGGCATCCCTAGTTATTATACTATTATAGTTTTTATTAATATTTTGAATTAGTATCTGTCATTTAATAATTTTCATTTTAGTAATTTTGTTTTTGTAAACGATTACACCACTGGTTCTCACCGCAGTTCTCCTCATCTGTGCCGTCCCCGCAGTCATCGAGCCCGTCACACAGCGCCCCCTGAGGACCAGCAGGAACACAGCGGCCGTTTCTGCAGAGGAACTCTCTCTCTCTGCAGGGACGCAGGGGCGGGGCAGGTGTGGACTGCTCGTGCTCTGATGGGAAAGATACAGAGGGAAGATGTGAAACTCAATAATGGGAAACGGCATGATGATGAATAAATGATGGCAGAAAATTCATTTTTAGACCTGTTTTCTTCTGACACCTAATATGTAATGTAGAAGGAAATGAAAGGATACCATCAGCGCAGCCCATGACCTCAACTCTCAGATAGATTCCGTTCTGAAAGTCATGAGGCAGAATCCGCACGAACCGAGCCGACACCATCCGGTCCAGGCGGGCCAGAGCTACGCCGCGGTCATCACTGTTGCCCTGAAACACCTGGAAGAAACAAAATATTCTATTCTCAATAATCCAATATTACACAAGTTTCCATCTTTAAGATTTCAGCCTCTATTGAAAGAGAAAAAGTTTATATATGCGTCACCTTTGCTTTGGGTCTGGCGTCTGTGATCATCTCTTTATACGTGTACCACTGACGGCCGTCGCTGCTGAACTGCAGATAGAAGCTGGACACAAACGTGTCAAACACGCCGCCACCCTGAGTCAACAAGCCTACAACACCAGACACAAACAATCAACACAGAGACACATTACAGTTTTATTTTACTTTAGTGGTCCTTGAAAAGCAAAGCATCACTATTATCATCATCTTGCACACTGCTTCTTTGATATAGGTACATGAACATCCATATTTCATTTTAGTGACAAAGCAACCACTGAGAATGACCTAGCAACACCCTGTTGACTACCCAGAACACTCTAGCAACTGCCAAGCAACCACACAGCAACATCCTGGCAACCACCTTAGCAACGCCCTAGCAACCACATAGAACACCCTAGGAATTGCTTAGTAATCACATAGCAATGCACTATCAACACTCTCACATCAGACTAGTAACCACACAGCAACATCCTAGAAACAACGTAAAACACCCCAGCAACACCTTAACAACACCTTAACACCCACTCAGCAACATCCTAGCAACAAACGAGAACACCTTCACAACTGCCAAGTAACCACACAACAACATCCTAGCAACAAACGAGAACACCTTCACAACTGCCTAGTAACCACACAGCAACATCCTAGCAACAATCTAGAACACCCTAACAACACCATAGCAACCACTCAGCAACATCCTAGCAACAACCCAGAAAACCCTCACAACTGCCTAGTAACCACACAGCAACATCCTAGCAACAACCCAGAACACTCTTGCAACTACCTAGTTACCACACAGCAATATCCTAGCAACAACGTAAAACACCCTAGAAACACCCTAGCAACACCCTAACAACCACTCAGCAACATCCTAGCAACAACCGAGAACACCTTCACAACTGCCTAGTAACCACACAACAACATCCTAGCAACAATCTAGAACACCCTAACAACACCATAGCAACCACTCAGCAACATCCTAGCATCAACCCAGAAAACCCTCACAACTGCCTAGTAACCACACAGCAACATCCTAACAACAACCCAGAACACTCTTGCAACTACCTAGTTAGCATACAGCAATATCCTAGCAACAACCTAAAACACCCTAGAAACACCGTAGTAACCACAACAACATCCTAGCAACAAGCTAGAACACCCAAGCAACTGTGAAATAACCACGCAGCAACATCATAGCAACCACCCAGAACACTCTTGCATCTGCCTAGTAACCACAGAGCAATATCCTAGCAACAACCTAAAACACCCTAGCAACACCCTAGTAACCACACAGCAACATCCTAGCAACCACCCAAAAAATTCTTGCAACTGCCTAGTAACAAAGTCCCTTTAAGACAAGTCATTTCACTCGGCGGCCATCTTTGAAACACCTCTCGGGCATCCTGGGCATCATGCAGCTCCTATCTCTTTGAATGGGGAAACATCAGATTCTCCAAAACTGTTCGTCAACCTTACGATTAAATTTGATATTTGAAATCACCAATGAAATCTAACAACAACCGTCTCATAAATTTAGTTTCTAAACGCTCAAATCATGACAAAAAAACTCTATATTTTTCAGGCTGGATCAAGCTAATGCATATGCGCAGACCTAAATGCGCGTCTCTTCGGAGGCGCGCGTCTGACTGTTTCTATAGAAACCGGTGATTCTAACGGCCGCTGAAGTGACGCGATGACTTTACCAGTCGGCGATTGGCTCTTGGCTTTAGAAGGCGGGACTTATTCCGCCATATTGCACGTTACACTTTCTCCCATTCAAAACAATACGAGTGACAAGTCTTGTGTTATTCTATAGTCTTTACTAGTAACCACACAGAAACAATATAGTAACAACCTAAAACAATATTGCAAAACCCTAGTAACCACACAGCAACATCCTAGTAACCACCCAAAACACTTTTGCAACTGCATAGTAACCACACAGAAATATCCTAGCAACAAGCTAAAACACCCTAGCAACCACACAGCAACATCCTAGCAACCACCCAGAACAACCTAGCAACTTTCTAGTAACCAAACAGCAACATCCTAGCAACCACCCAGAACAATCTAGCAACTGCCTAGTAACCACACAGCAATGCACTAGCAACCACACAGATCTCCCTAGAAACTACCTAGTAACCACCTAAGAACGTCCTAGAGGAAGAGTATCTGAACTATATACATTTCAAAACATTACATGATCAAAAACGGCATAATTATAACTGAATTCATCCGTCACCTGTGATGTTGTAACGTCTGAGCAAGTCGATCTGCAGGTAGGGGCCGCTGGAGTGCCCCCCCTCATCAGGGTTCCCGGCTGGGAGCTCTCTGTACTGCTCCGGCTCCGGGCTCCAGCCCTGCAGGTCGCTGTGCAGGTCTCGAGCGTGCAGACGTCCCGCTGACGGAGGGTGGCCGGGCTGATGGGACGAGGCGCTGAAGCTGGTGGCGGGGAGCGAGTGAACTCCCAGAGCTGACCAACACTCATCTATAAAACAACACACAGAATATGTGAAAACACTTCAGAGCTGTAAATGATTCTGATGCATCAAAGTAATAAATAAACACTGAATGCGGATGCGAGGGTTACAATACCGCGCATGTGTTGAAACATGAAGTATAAAATTAAGTATACTTTGCGCGTTTGACTGTGCGTGTAAAACAAAGTATACTTTGAGCATTAGGGTTCTATTTGGGACAAGATGAAACTGACCTCCAGGTGGCAGAGGGTACGTTGGCACAGTCGGAGGGCCCTCTGGTGGTGTGGAAGGACCAACCGTTATTGGCAGGACCATTGGTGTAGTCGTCACGACAGTGGTGATATTACCTGACAACACAACAGACTTCTGCATAAACAACTGCACATGAATCACCAGGTGTTATTATGATGAAAAAACCACAATTAAAATAATTTATCATGATAAATAAGTTAAACCTTTCTCTTCACAATAGCAACACTTCTCTCCTTCCCCTGGAATCAGAGATTGACCCTGAAACGGAGAACAAATGTTGCCCAGTTAAACCAGTAATATAAAGCTTCTTTTACACAGTAAATTAAGCAGCTCTACAGAAGACAATAGTGTCATTATTCAGTTTAAGTTTTGTTAAATTGATAATATTACTGATTGTTAGGTGTCTTTTAAATACACACACACCTGTGGGCATCCAGTGGCAGAATAAGGGCAGTACGGTCCGCACTGCACTGTGAAGTTGGGCAAACACTGGCACAGCAGGCACTGACCGCCTTTCCAGCGCTCGCCCATCGCGTATGTGTGTCCACGATATTCACACTCGCTGCACGGCTCCGTCTGACAGCTGAGGACACACAAACACAGTTATGATCTGTACAGCAGGGTCCTGGGTTTGATTCCCAGGGAATGCATGAACTAATAAAACATATACTGCCTTGAATGCAAGTGGATCAAAGCTTCTTCTAAATGCATAAATGTGACAAATCAAATCATCTGCTAAAGCGAAACAGCCGTTGTGTGTTTATTTTTTTCTAGGATGTATTTTTCTAGGATGCATACACTCACCGCCGGGCCTTGCGGTAAATTCCGCGGCACTGTCGGCCATTGCCGTGTTTTGTGGGATTATTCGGGCTTCGGAAAGACCATTGGACACTCTGAACTCCACATGGACCCAAACACTCACCCCAGAGAGACCAGGACGACCAGCCGCAGTGAACTGATAGTCACACACATGGGATAAAACAGCTGCAAGATTTATCTGAACAAGAAACTTATGCTGAAAATGACAAACAATCTTAAGATCTCAAGGGGTACTACAAATAAATGTTTTGCATCAAAGGGTTTTGACTGACAATAAGTTGCATTACATAATTGTGAAATGTGTGTGTGTAAGAGAAAGAAAGAGAGTGTGTGTGTTCACCTGAGCACTCTGGGTTGGGTTGACAGTGCTGCGCTCGGCCTCTCTCACACACACAGATGTCACAGGCCACTTTGACCTGCTGACCGGGCCAGTACAGAACCCCAGACACCTCACACACACACTCCTCCGGCAGAATACACTGCTGCTCGTGGTTCATGACCGTCCCATCAGGACACCAGCAGCCTGACAGAAAACAACAGAGGAAATAAGAGGAAACAGATAGAATACAGTAAAACAATAGTACAATAAAATTATAACTTAGTAAACAGCTCACCGCTGAAACACTCTGAGTTGGCGTCACATGTCGTTGCCCCGGAAATGTGAGCGCAGGTCAAAGGGCACGGCGCACAGCTGTGTCTGACGAGACCCGCGGGACACGAGACGTTAGCACAGCCATCCTGAGGACAGGGCTCTGGAAAACACATCTGTGTTCAGCTGGGAAACATTGAGAGCTCAGGCATGGAGCTCAAGAACAAAGACCAGATGAACAGACCTGCACTGTTGTTTACATCAAACAAACTGAGTTTGAACATGCACTGCTGAAAGAGGAACCACATGATGACAGGCAAATGTATAAAGTATTGTATGGAAAATAATCTATGCTAAATGTACCAAATAATACACTGTTATATACAAACCCGATTCCAAAAAAAGTTGGGACACTGTATAAATTGTGAATAAAAACAGAATGCAATGATGTGGAAGTTTCAAATTTTAATATTTTATTCAGAATACAACTTAGATGAAATATTAAATGTTTAAACTGAGAAAATGTATAATTTTAAGGGGAAAATAAGTAGATTTTAAATTTCATGGCATCAACACATCTCAAAAAAGTTGGAACAAGGCCATGTTTACCACTGTGTGGCATCCCCTCTTCTTTTTATAACAGTCTGCAAACGTCTGAGGAGACAAGTTGCTCAAGTTTAGGAATAGGAATGTTGTCCCATTCTTGTCTAATACAGGCTTCTAGTTGCTCAACTGTCTTAGGTCTTCTTTGTCGCATCTTCCTCTTTATGATGCGCCAAATGTTTTCTATGGGTGAAAGATCTGGACTGCAGGCTGGCCATTTCAGTACCCGGATCCTTCTTCTACACAGCCGTGATGTTGTAATTGATGTATGTGGTCTGCCATTGTCATGTTGGAAAATGCAAGGTCTTCCCTGAAAGAGACGACGTCTGGATGGGAGCATATGTTGTTCTAGAACTTGGATATACCTTTCAGCATTGATGGTGCCTTTCCAGATGTGTAAGCTGCCCATGCCACACGCACTCATGCAACCCCATACCATCAGAGATGCAGGCTTCTGAACTGAGCGCTGATAACAACTTGGTTTGTCCTTGTCCTCTTTATTCCGGATGACATGGCGTCCCAGTTTTCCAAAAATAACTTCAAATTTTGATTCGTCTGACCACAGAACAGTTTTCCACTTTGCCACAGTCAATTTTAAATGAGCCTTGGCCCAGAGAAAACGCCTGTGCTTCTGGATCATGTTTAGATATGGCTTCTTTTTTGACCTATAGCGTTTTAGCCAGAAACGGCGAATGGCACGGTGGATTGTGTTCACCGACAATGTTTTCTGGAAGTATTCCTGAGCCCATGTTGTGATTTCCATTACAGTAGCATTCCTGTATGTGATGCAGTGCCGTCTAAGGGCCCGAAGATCATGGGCATCCAGTATGGTTTTCTGGCCTTGATCCTTACGCACAGAGATTGTTCCAGATTCTCTGAATCTTTGGATGATATTATGCACTGTAGATGATGATAACTTCAAACTCTTTGCATTTTTTCTCCTTTCTGATATTGCTCCACTATTTTTCACCACAGCATTGGGGGAATTGGTGATCCTCTGCCCATCTTCACTTCTGAGAGATACGGCCACTCTGAGAGGCTCTTTTTATACCCAATCATGTTGCCAATTGACCTAATAAGTTGCAAATTGGTCCTCCAGCCGTTCCTTATATGTACATTTAATTTTTCTGGCCTCTTATTGCTACCTGTCCCAACTTTTTTGGAATGTGTAGCTCTCATGAAATCCAAAACTTTCAACATTTGATATGTTATCTATATTCTATTGTGAATAAAATATAAGTTTATGAGATTTGTAAATTATTGCATTCCTTTTTTATTCACAATTTGTACAGTGTCCCAACTTTTTGGGAATTGGGTTTGTACATTATAGAATATATAACTTGCTAAAAAGTGAGATTAAACAAGCCCTGTTGAAAGAGAAACCACTTAGACCAGTTTGGACCACCTCCAAAATGGTTTTAGATGGGCAAAACTGGTCTGTTTCAAGCACAAGCTGGGCTAAGATGGTTATAACTGAAGGTGGACCGGCTTTACCAGAGTAACCAAAAGACATTTTACACTGGTAACCAGTGAAGCTTTAAGCTGGTGAGCAGCTCAAGCAGTTGATCTGATCTAGGTTGTTTGGTTTTATACTGATTTCACTACACAAAAGGACACTGTCCCCTGTTAGATGGTAAAGTGCGACACCTGTTTGATTGCTTTTACATTTAGCAATATTTCACATTCTGATAATCTCAGCAATGTTCATAACTTACTGATGTCAGTAGTGAGGTTAGTTTCTCCAGGTAGTTCTGCACAGGTTCTGCCTCCGTTCTGTGGTGGGAAACACTCTCTCTGACGGATCTCTACACCGCCACAACCTTTACTGCAGTTTGACCATGTTGCCCATGGCAGCCAGTAGCCATCAACTGTTGGACAGAACCAAAAACTCAGTATCTACATCTCATATGTACCTTATATGTTCCGAAAGCATGGTTTTACCATGTCCAAACTACTATTATGGTGTTATTTGATCAGCAGAATGTATTTTACCCGGGCAGGCGGTGGAGTAACACTGCTGTCGTTGTGTTTTCTCTCCTCTGCAGCGTCCGTCTGAACCTTCTGGGCTGCAGCGCCTCTGTCGGCTCATGGTTCCAGATCCACAGCTTCGGCTGCAGGGGCTCCAAGGGCTCCAGGGGCTCCAGACACCACAGCCCGTCTCATCGGAGCGGTCCGACGGACAGTCTGCAGCACCATTACATAACTACAATAACACAACACATAGTCTGAATCACATGGCAACATTCAAAACTATTAATCAAACAGAAACTGTTTTGAATTTGTTCTCTCACCACTTTTTTGTTTATTCTTAAATGTATTTATTTACATGTCATTTTGCATTATAAACTGACTCTGATTCTAGAAGGGTGATGCAGAAACACAAATAAATCTGTCAACATTTTTTTCCACACAGATCAGAGTCAGTACCGTGTTGAAGGGAACACAGGATCCATCAGCACAGGTGAACTCGGGACAGACGCGACTGGTGTTTCCCTCACTAGGAGGGGCCGTGGAGGGATTGACTTTATCTGGAGAGAGAGAATCAAGGCCCATTCACACCAAGAACAATAAGTACAATGATAACCTTAATGATAACTATATTATCATACAGTAAGCATTGCAGGTTTGTCGTCTGCTGCTTTAAAGGTGTAGTAAGAAATTTCTGAGAAATGCTGTTGAAAGTGGAACACACCGAGCACCAAAACACCTCGTAGCCAATCAGCAGTAAGAGGTGTGTCCACTCATGAGGGGGGATGTGCCTGTGTTGCATAGCGTGTTTGTGAATTTGGGGGGTGGAGCTATCAAGACAGGGGTGTGATCCTCTTTGTTAGGGGCGTTTTTGTTTTGATGATTTAAATTATCAATAGCGTTTCTCAGAAATCGCATACTGCACCTTTAAATGCACAAGCTCTTTGTGATTGGCTGCCGATTTTTTTTTTTGGAAAAAAAAACTTTTTGAAATTGATTCCAATTCTATAATTTGTCTGTTATAGTTTTGGTATGGACCCTGCTATTCTTTTATATTTAGAACGATAATTAGAGCTATATCTTTATCGTTCTTGGTGTGAACTGGCCTTAAGAATTACACCTATGCAACTATGAATGTGAAATATATATATATATATATATATATACTTTTGTTTTATTTTGTTTAAATAGTAGAAACGTACCGCAGAGTATCTCGTCCTCTCCTTTAGGGCAGTCAGAAATCCCGTTACACACACGAGAAATATTCACACACGTGCGATTATCACACGAAAAACTGTCCGGACAGGGAGGAATCCGTGTGGAACCTGGTGAGAATGAGGAGCACATATGAAAACGGCACTAAAATGGGATGTCTAACGTCATTCAAGGACACTGTTTGCTCTTACCGCAGTTGTCCACGCTCTCGTCTGAAGCGTCTCTGCAGTGGGGCGTCCCGTCACACAGCTGCTGGTGTTGGATGCACTGGTCTCCAGTCTGGCAGAGGAACTGGTCCGGCTGACATGTGCGGGAACACCGCTTCTCATCGCTCCCATCCAGGCAGTCTGTCTCACCATCACAGCGCCACGCTATCGGCACACACTGACCGGTTGTACAGCTGAACTCAAACCGACTGCATCCTGAAATCACACCGTCAGTTATTTAGTGCTTTGCATCAGCATCAAAGTGTAAAAGGTCCAATTATAATATTGGTTATGATTTCTTGCACCAAAAACAGCCAATTTTCATGTCTATCTTTACCTAAAATGCCTTTTTTTTAAACTTCTCTTTGAATATTATAATTTAACAGGATGATTTTGCTACTGCACCTTTAAGACAAGATATAGGGTAAAAAATAGAACTAATAGATATCGCCATACAAATTTTATTTTCCTATTTTACAATCAAATGTCATTGGAAATGTCTAGTATTGTTGTGTAATGAAAGTGATATTGGGACAGAAATGTATTGATTTTGGGACAAACCCAGTGGCTGTTTTTGGTACTACGCCTAAACAAAAACTAAATTTTTGTGATACCAACTTCAAATTTGGAACACGACTTGAGACTTTTGGCTTTGATTTTCTAGCAATTTTTGAGTCCAATCCATTTTTTAAAATTTATATGTAAAGTTATGTACATTTTGGAAGTCTTATGTTAATGAGCTCATGATGAAGTTTGTGCAGTTTAGAGTCAATTAAATGCACTTTTTAGACTGATAAGCAAGTTTTGATGAACAACATTAGTATATTATTATGGAGCATATTGGTATAGAGAATGGTGGGAGCAACACCAAGGTTATGGGGTTCGATTCTCAGGGAATGCATGAACTCATTACACGTGTACCTTGAATGCAATGCGAATTGCATAAATGCATAAATGTAAACATCCTGTTTTATAACCTTTCATACCTTTGACAGGACAGATGAGCTCGTCGACGCCGGATGGACAGTCCCTGTGACCGTCACACACTTTCTCTGCGGGCACACACTGATCTCCGGGACACTGGAGCTCTCCGAGCGCACACACACACTCTCTCTCATCGCTGTAGTCTCCGCAGTCATCGTGACCGTCACAGCGGTGCAGGTACAGCACGCAGCGGCCCGACGAACAGCGGAACTCGTCCTGTCTGCACACGGCACCACAATCTGAACATAACCACACTGCGTCAGTCAAAAGCTTTAAACATGCTTTACTGTCATGACATATGAAACAACAATCAGATACCGTGCTCATCAGAATCATCAGCAAATCCACAATCCAGCCTCCCATCACAGACTTTCCGTGCCGGCAAACAGCGTCCGTTAGCACACCTGAACTCTCCAGCCGGACAGCCGGCTTCTGGTGTGGTAGGCGCACAGAAGTCCTCATCTGATTGGTCAGCGCAGTCCGGATGGCCATTACACCTGAGCTCCAGCGGTAAACAGGCACCTCCGGAGCAGCGGAACTGACCGGGCGGACAGGTGGACGGACAGACCTCATCAGAACCGTCGCCACAGTCATCTTCATTATCACAGAGCCAGACAGAGGGAATACAGCGCTGAGATCCGGCAGAGCAGCGAAACTCTGAGTCCTCGCAGGGAGACGGAGGAGGACACGGAGATCCAACACAACGCCACATACCGTCAGAGCAAGAGCTGAAGGACACAGCACAGAACACAGATTAAATCATATAAGAATAAAAGCTGACGCTAGCATTTCAATACATCTTATTCACTAAATACACACAATCTAATTTAATCAGGAGTTGATTCATGCATATTCAAATGTCATTATAATTCCTTCAGTGAATCTGGTGCTAAAACACAGACAGTGCATGCAAAAATAATAAAAAATAGAGATGTATGATACATCTGCAAGATAATGTTTGCAATATATTTTTGTTTTTTGTATTTAATTGTGCATGCTAATTTCCCCCAAAATATCATCTAGTACTCACTTAAAGTTCATTTGAAAAAATATTAATAATTTAATAAGGATTTATTCCCATCTTTCATTCTGTGCAATAAAATGAAGTTGTCGGAAATTCAGAAATCGAACACATGATTTTGGCATTGCTTCAGGAAAGCACACAAAAATAAAAATAAAATGTTTATCATTTACATTTAGAAATTTTAAATTTTAAATAAAAAATAGTTATTTTATTGTTTATAATATTTTTTTTTATATATATAAATCTTTGTTAAATAAAGTTTTAAAAATAATTTGTTCTCATGTTTGTTTTTGTTGTGATGTGTGAGAAGTATAAATATTTAAGGTTTAGTGTTTTTTACGTGATTTTTTGTTTTATTTTTTATAAAGTGATGAATTGTTTTTGAAATCCAATAAGGGTCAATTTGACCCCCAACATAAAAATCATACCCAGAATTCGAACATAATACAATGACAAACAGACTCTCTAAACTGACCAGTTCTGACAGTGTTGAGTGACCGTTGATCCTGCGGGAAATAAAGATCCATCCCACTCACACGGACACTGAGACGGAGGAATACAGACGTCACCTGCAGATGAGAGACAGACATCGCCATCAGACAGATATAATCGTAACTACTGCAAACTGAAAAATTAAGCATTTAAAGCATTAAAAAATCTAATTTTGTCACCTTTTTTACTGATGCGTGATGTACTTAATTGTAGGAAAAGTGACAAAATCTCATAAAAACAAACTTTTCTTCAAATTGCGAATGAAGTACACAAAGCGAGCAAAGAGCGCTTACTTTATAATCACTGAAGCTGTCAGTTCAAGGCAAACTCACTGAGTGTGAAAACTTTTTTAATCAAGAAATCTGACTAAACTTCACAATTATTCTTTTATTTACATAATGTCTCCATGTTTAATGAGGGGATTTGTGCACATGTAAAACTAAGCAAACTTGCGCTTAACAAACTCATTCAAAGCTTCAAGAGATACTGAGCGGATTCTCACAACTGGTTATTTTTAACAGAAATGTCTGTGCTACAATACTGCTGCTGCAAAAAAAAAATATTGTATTAAATACACAATTGCAGCACCATTGAACTTTTTACTTGCTTAAACAATTACAAAATACTATGTTACAGGTAGTAATATAACTATAATCCTGCAATAAAAATATATTGCTTTGCATTGACCTGACCAGGCAGCCAAGGTATGGCAGCCGCGAGACGCAAGCGCAATGGTCAAACACATCTGTCTAGTGCATGTTTACATTGAAAAACTATGGAAAAGTAGCACAGTGGAATAGAAAAACCCTTACCGTGCTGAACGGTGCCGTGGGGACAGAAACATCCCTCCACACAGGAGAGGGCGCTGCACAGAGAATCAGAGAGGGAAGGAGTGCTGGGACACGCTGGAGAACAGGCAGGACCGCAGGCCTCATAAACTAACCCATTCTCACACTGCAGAGCTGGAGAGACACAACAGACTTATTACATACACAAATAATAACTCAGTGCCATAATAACTCAATGAACAGACTCACGGCAGAGCTCCTGTGACCTCCAGCGCACATACGCTCCTCTGCGGTTACACTCCTCTGCATACGCAGCTACAGCCGTACACAAACACTCACAGTCGCCGCCAGAGTCACATCTGCACGACATGCCAAACATGTTTACTACTTAGAGTTAGGGTGCAATCATGTGATGAATCTAATGTTAACTTAAACTTCAAATAGCGTTTCTCACCCGCAGGCGTCAAAGACACACCAGTCGTAGTACTGCTGATACGGCACTTCTGAATGACACGAGCTGAAGATATCCTGACTGATCACCGCACACTTCTTCTTGGCCCACGTCACCCGGTGAGGGTTGATCTGAAGGTTATGTATAGATATGAAACAGCTTCACAAGCAGTCGTTTCAATGACCCAGTTTTGTTATTTCTGTGTTACAAATATTCATATTAACACAGAAGTACTAGGATGATGTCTACAGAAGCGATCAAAATAGAGGAAATCACCTTTTGAAAGTAACTTGATGCTTCAAATAAAGATTGTATCAGTTACATCGTTACAACAGTAGGTTTCAACAAGTGACTGTTGAAAAATGTATTTGTCATTGAATCATTAATTCAAAAGATTTGTTCAAAAATGCTGATTCATCCAGTAATGCAAGTGGTCTTTGAGTGAGTCACTGAATCATTCATTCAAGAGATTTATTAAAAATGCTGATTCATTCAGTAATGAAACAAGTGAAGTCTTTCAGAGAGTCATTGAATCATTCATTGAAAAGATTTGTTAAGGAATGTTGATTCATCCAGTAATGAAACAAGTGGTCTTTGAGTGAGTCATTGAATCATTCATTCAAGAGATTAATTAAAAAATGCTGATTCATTCAGTAATGAAACAAGTGAATCTTTCAGTGAGTCATTGGATCATTCATTCAAAAGATTTGTTAAAAAAATGCTGATTTATCCAGAAATTAAACAAGTGAAGTCTTTGAGTGAGTCATCGAATCATTCATTCAAGAGATTCATTCAAAAATGCTGATTCATCCAGTAATGAAACAAGATAAATCTTTCAGTGAGTCATTGAATCATTCATTCAAAAGATTTGTTTAAAATGTTGATTTATCCAGTAATGAAACAAGTTAAGACTTCAAGTAAGTCACTGAATCATTCATTCAAGAGATTAATTCAAAAACAATGATTCATCCTGTAATGAAGCAAGTGACGTCTTTGAGTGAGTCATTGAACAATTAATTCAAGAGATTCCTTCAAAAACACTGATTCATCCAGAAATGAAACAAGTGAAGTCTAAGTAAGTCATTGAATTATTAATTCAAAAGATTTCTTCAAAAACATTGATTCATCCACTAATGAAACAAGTAAAAGGCTTGTTCAAGATGCATCAGCGCTGTGCAGACCGTTCAGCGTATGACATCAAAGTACTGCCAAAGCGATTCAAAAGCATAAGGAGTCATTTGCTCTCCAATTGCTCTCGCGGAACATTGATGTCTGTGCAGCGCCAATGCATCTCGAACAAGCCTAAAGTCTTCATGAGTGAGTCATTGAATCATTCATTCAAGAGATATTCATTCAAAAATGCTGATTCATCCAGTAATGAAGCAAGTGAAGTCTTTGAGTGAGTCATTGAATCATTCATTCAAGAGATTCATTCAAAAATTATGATTCATCCAGTAATGAATCAAGTGAAGTCTTTGAGTGAGTCATTGAATCATTCATTCAAGAGATTCATTCAAAAATGATGATTCATCCAGTAATGAATCAAGTGAAGTCTTTGAGTGAGTCATTGAATCATTCATTCAAAAGATTCATTCCAAAATGTTCATTCATCCAGTAATGAAAAAGTGAAGTCTGTGAGTGAGTCATTGAGTCAATCATTCAAACTGATTTTCAAATTCAAACAATAAAAATTAATTCAAATGAATCTTTTTTTTTTATTTATTACAGCAGCAATTAACATTTTGTCTCAACCTCTAGTAAATTACGTTGTTTTGTTTGTTCAGAATCCTGGGAGAATCAAAAAAACCCAACAAAAACATTTTGAGTCTCAGTTTATCCAGAAACGTGCAGCTTTACTGTATGACATTAAATGTTTTTTGTAAAGCACTTTGTAAGTAAAGCTGTACTTACAGTCAGGAATTACATGATTTCTGGAGAGACTCTCTTTATGTCTAAACTTCATGGAAAGGTGAAACTACTTTGAAAGTACTTACAACACAAGGGTCACGAAGATCCTGGTCTGCGACATCAGGACAGGAAGGGCTGATTTTCCAGGAGTTTCCGAACAGTTCCGGAGTGGACTCCATGATGCCTTGTCTGGTAGTGAAGTCGTTCTCTGCGTCTCCATCAAAATTCCCACACAATCCTCCGACTCGGCCGCGCAAATGAGGAGTCAGCTGAACGTAAACACGCATACCTGTGCAGACGAACAGTGACACAAACAGCTTTTCATCACCAATAAAAACAAATTCACAACGGACGTACCTCCATCCCAGAGCAAAGTGACTCCGAGCCGAGAGGAGAGGGACACAAATAACCCGACCCGCTCCAGAATCAGCCCGCTGCCCGAATACGACTTCGGAAGAGTCACAGGAATCCCGTTGACCGTCACGGCTTTACCTAAGAGAACATGAACACATGATGTCAAAATATTACTGAAGCTGATGAGTAACGCTCATGCATCCGTGGATGTGTGTTTGACCTCTCAGCAGATGTATGGCCGTGTTCCCGACGGTCAAAGTGACGGATTTAGTGCAGGTCACTCCGGTACTCCCGCAGGGAACATTCTCCGCGCTGACGCTGAACAGCCCGCCGGTCTCCTGCGCCAGAATGTACTCACAGTCACCCAGGAAGGAGAAATAACGGCCGTCAAACGTGATGTAGTGAGGGTCACCGGTGGCCACGCAGGTGCCTGAGCACAACGCCTGACCGCAGTGCCAGCGCTGCTCGCGACAAACACTGTCAAAGTGAAAAACAGAGTTAAAGTCAGCATGAAACAGATGCTGCCAAGTCTTTTCTTCACTGTTGTGAGTGAAATGGCTTCGCAAACAAGAACAAATGTAGAGCGGGGCTTGATGTGTTTTGGGTGTTTTGATTGGGCTTTACATCATAAACACTTTTTTTGGTAATGTTTTCAGTTACTAAAGCTTTAATTTAATTAGTTTGGACTCAAATGAGGTGTTGTTTCTGCTCACCATGTGTTGCAGTCTTTCGAAATGGTGTCATTGGTGAAATAAAGTCTGCCGTTGTGATGACACGGACACTCGTCCGGCTTTACGCACTGATCACCCTGAAGACACAAACATTCTTAGAACATATTTATGATGGGCACGTCAAGCCGTATCATGTGCGTTTAGAAGACTGAGGAACACACCAGCAGCACAGTGCTGTCCGGACAGACGCAGCCGTGGATGGGTTCGGTACAGGAGTCCAGAGGAGAGTTTGGACTGGAGCAGGTCCTCAGACACGAGCGAGGAGAGAAGATCAGAGACCCCGGACACTGATTGACCTCAGGACACGAGAGATCTGTGCAGTTCCACACGCCACGTGCACAAACACTACAAACGCAGACAAAGAGGGTTCAAAAATCCGTTTTTTTTTTTTTTTCGACTTCATTCTATCTGATTTTAATCTGTTTTACAACACTGCCACCATACATCTCTTTCTAAGGTCTGTTCTTTACTGTTTGTGCACTTGTTTTGTTACTAGGTCAAACGGAGGTTACATTGTTTGTTCTTTCAGGACAGAGGGAGAGGCAAGAAAGGTCAACAAACAGTACAACGAGTGTTTGACAATTAAATAAACACTAAAAAGACGCTCTGAAGCCTGTTTAAACCCTCCAACTTCAGCCCCCAAACATATTTGTTCAGTTATAAATGTCTGAATGTCACTGCATGAGATCAAGAGTCTGAATCTGTGCATAAAAAAATATTGCAGGATCTTTTCTCTTTACTAAAGTCACTTTTCTTAATTAAGTTTGAAGTCTTGATGTGTTTGAATCAGCTGGTGTTTTGGTGATTTTTAGTGGCATAAATATATATATATTTAACATAACATTAAATATAAAAACAAATAAATAATAAATAAAAATTCATATATCTTTTGAACAATAAATACATATGTTTAGATAAAATAAAAATAAATATAAAATAAATAAAATAAGAAAACATATAAATCAGATCATAAAATAAAAATAAATAAATCTAGATAAATCTAGATAGATAGAATAAAATTAAATATTAAAATATATAAATAGCACACTTTTATGGACAAAAATAAATAAATCTATATTAAATAAAATTAAATGTAAAAATAAATAAATACAATTTTAACAATAAATGAATAAATAAATCTAGATAAATAAATACTATAGTTTTACAAATTATTAAATTAATTACAAAATCTAGATGGAATCAAATTAAATATAAAAATAAAATAAATAAAATACATTTTTAACAATAAATAAATAAATCAAGATAAAATAAAACAGAAAAGTAATAAATAATAAAAAAAAGATAAAATAAATGAATCCAGAAATTAAATAAAATCTTAAAATAAATAAAATCAATAAATCTAGATAAAATTCAATTAAATTTAAAACTAAATGAATAAATAAAACTAAATAAATAAATCCAGAATAAACATTTAATTAGACATTTAATACATTAAATATGAAAATAAAATAACTAAAATAATTAAATATGAAAATAAAATAAAATGTCTAACAAATAAATCAAGATAAAATACAAATTTAATAAAAAATAAAAATGATTAACAATAAATAAATAAATCTACATAGAATGAACTTACATAAATAAATAAATAAGGTGTGTGACACCATAAAATAAAAACACACATGTGGAGGTGTGAGGAAATGCAACATAAATGTCTTTAATCTCAATTTGTGTTTCTTTATCGCTCTGACCCAAACTCCACATTACCACACTGATCATGAGCGGCAGATGAGAAGCATGTTTATCTCACGCTTAGATATCAGCCTCCATAAACCCAGATCGATGCGTGTCAGCTGACCTGAGGCACAAGAGATGCAATGAAATCAACCTATCCCGAGACGCAGACCCCGCGGGTCATAGAGTGACTTCATCAGATACCTCACACCTCTCCAACACTCCCTGACATGTGACGGCACGTGCAAAAGCAAACACATGACCCATTAATGCAGAAATCATGCAAACCTTGACCACAACCACTAGCCCAAGCAATCAGTGATTTATGGATTCTGTGCTTTCTTTCCTCTTTGGTCCACATACATGCATTAGTCTGAGTACAAAGGTAATTTTCTGCTCAATATTCAATGTTTTATCAGAGTGCAGGAGATAAAAATCAGACCCCAAAACCATAAAGAGCCATAAAACAGACATGAAGCTTTTCACAACACGTCCATAAAACCCTTGATGGAGACGACAGACCAACAGATCTGCTTTATTTCTCCAGATCTCTGGATTACTGTGAAGTTGCTTCACAATCTGCATTGTATAAAACAATATATAAATAAAAGTGACTTGACCTGAAATTAAAATGCATTAAAATTGTATGGAAATTACACGTCTCCCCTCATGAGTGAGAATCAGTCGCTTTTTTTTTCCTACCAGCTGTTGCAGTTCTTCTGTCGGGTGCTTCCCGCGGGATGGAGCTGGTCTCCGTGTGTGCAGGGGCACATGTGGACGGGCACACACTGACCCTGACCATCCTGTGCCAGTCCGTCTGGACACTGACACCCCGGCACACAGTTCCCGCCGCCCTTGACCCCCTCACAGCTCCAGCCGTGCCACAGATCGGCACAGGATGCTCCGCACGGACGCCCGCACTCCTGATACACCTGCCCTCCGGAGCACTGCACCGCTGCAGGAGAGAAAATAAATGCATGGAATTAGACTGAACTTTTGTCAATACTTTTGATATTGAATCAAATTTATAATCAATATTTCCTTCGGCTCGTATCAGTTCTCAAACGTCTTGTGCCCCTTTGACCTTTAACATTATCATATATAATATTAAACATTGATATTATTTTAAAAATATATATTATTATATATTGTATTATGGTCCCTCTCTAAGTAGTGATAAAGTAACACTGAAGCTAATGAGATAATTAAGCAATTAATTAAGTGACGATTTAACATTATTCATGAACACCTGCTGTTAACAAGCAGAATCTACAACTTTTCTTACAGCAGAATGTGCGATTTCTCCAGCTGACCGGCGCCCCCTCTTGGGCACACTGACGGGCGTATGCGGCAAGGACGGTGCACTGGCACGACTTCTGTGGGCCGCAGCTGCATACTTCACTGAGACACAGACGCATGTACGGCTCTCTGTCCACCACGTCATGACACGCCTGCAAGACAAGCTTCAGCTTCACCTTCACCGCTTGAACATTTACCAAAACTACTGACCCAAACCACACTGACCTGAAACACTGAGCTGTGAATCACAGAGCACACACTCTCTGCATACTGTCTCCACTGGGTGTACGTCCCGCAGGGGTCAGAGGTCATCGCTGAGGGAAGAGGGCATGAGCCCGTTCGGAATTTGGCGGCAAATGAAGAAACGCTGTTCTCGACGTCACCTTCGGGTGTGGTGAAATCATCATGCTGACTCCAGGTCAGAGTGCCACACAACCCTCGAACCTGACATCACAACAAACGGTCACATGACCAGACTGTTAGTTGAGTTACTACCAGACTTCAGCTACTATATTCTATTATTAGAAACTATAAATAAATGTGTGTGTTACTGAGGTACCTTATGGGCAAACCCCGGCTGTAGGGTGATGAGGAGCAGAGGTCCGTCCAGGTGCCACATCAACTGAGCACCAAATGCCTGGATCAGCAGAACACTAGAGGAAGGCTTTCTGACCATCAGATCTCCTGTGATCACCGGCAGCAGCTCCCGCTGACCGTTCACCATCACTGAACCTGAGAACAAGAGTTTTTACACTGTTCTTATGGATTTTTGATTTGCTGTTTTATGTTGTTTTGTTAGTTTTTCTCCATTGGTTTGGCTCATTTGGCTCACAGAAATTACATTCTCAAAACAACATGGACAATCCTCCAAACCACTTGGCAATTGTTCACAACAGAATTGATTTTGTCATTCATTTAGCAAATAGCAAATGTCTAAGTACATGTCTCAATGTCTCAGTACATTTTTGCAAATGATTAGGTACAGCTGGCCCACGTTTAGCACAATTTCCAAGTGAATAGATCTTGTTGATCTAAACTGATTGTTGATTCTCAGTCTAATGGTTGTTCGCTCCAAAATGTGTCAGCGTCATTTCATTATATAAGTCATCACGATAGTCTGTTCAATTGTCAAAATTAGTCAAGAACATAATACCATGAATACCATATATGAATCCTTGGAACATTTGATACAATTAAACTAGAATTGACAAACGAAGGAGGCGAGAATTTTTATATGATCCCTGAAAATGAGAGAGGTCTTGCAGGGCCTCACCTACCACAATATGTCATTGTATGGGACAATGTGAATTTCCACCGTGTGGAATTTAGTTTTGACACATGAGTCAACTGTTTTGGGAGAGGTATGAACTTTTGCAGGTGAACCATGGTGTTGTGCCGAACCATCCACGTTATTTTGGCAAAAGCACCAAGAGTGTTGAGAATGTCCGGTCTGTTTCAAGAAATGAGCCAAAGCAAGTGAGAAAGATCTTTGTCATTTCCGTGGCACTGACTCTTTATATGGGAAAGGAATTTAGTTTTGAAGCATGAGTGAACAGTTTTGGGAGAGATATGAGCTTTTGCAAGTGAGCTATAGTGTTGTGCTGAACTGTAAGACTGTTTTGCCAAATGATCTTAGAGTTTTGAGAATGTAATTTCTGTTTCAAGAAATGAGCCAAACCAATGGAGAAAAACTGTAATATAAATGAATGAAAATTCTTACTTATTAACTTGGTTAATTAATTAAATAGACAAAAATCATGTAGACAAAATAATCAATCAAAATTATTTAAATGAAACTAACTATGGATAGATTAAGGATGGATGAAGAGACAGTCAGATTGATGGATGGATGAAAGGATAAATAGATAATTGGACTGATGGATGGAGAGGATGAAGAGACAGTCAGCTGGATGGATGGATGGATGGATGGACGGATGGATGGATGGAAGGAATGGAAGGAATGGAATGGAGAGCCAGGTGGATGGATGGATGGATGGTTGGTGGATGAAAAGAGAAGAGACAGCTAGATGGATGGATGGAGAACCAGATGGATGGATGGATGGATGGAATGGAGAGTCAGATGGATGGATGGATGGATTGATGGATGGATGGATGGAATGGAGAGTCAGATGGATGGATGGTGAATGAAAAGAGAAGAGACTAAAGAGACTAAATTATTTAAATGAAACTAACTATGGATAGATTAAGGATGGATGAAGAGACAGTCAGATTGATTGATGGATGGATGGATGGAAGGATGAATAGATAATTGGACTGATGGATGGATGGATGGATGGAAGGAATGGAATGGAGAGCCAGATGGATGGATGGTTGGTGGATGAAAAGAGAAGAGACAGCTAGATGGATGGATGGATGGATGGAATGGAGAGCCAGATGGATGGATGGATGGTTGGTGGATGAAAAGAGAAGAGACAGCTAGATGGATGGATGGATGGATGGATGGATGGATGGATGGAATGGAGAGCCAGATGGATGGATGGATGGATGATGAATGAAAAGAGAAGACACAGCTAGATGGATGGATGGAGAGCCAGATGGATGGATGGATGGATGGAATTGGATGGAATGGAGAACCAGATGGATGGGTGGTGAATGAAAAGAGAAGAGACAGCTAGATGGATGTATGGAGAGCCAGATGGATGGATGGATGGATGGATGGATGGAATGGAGAGTCAGATGGATGGATGGTGAATGAAAAGAGAAGAGACTAAAGAGACTAAATTATTTAAATGAAACTAACTATGGATAGATTAAGGATGGATGAAGAGACAGTCAGATTGATTGATGGATGGATGGAAGGATGAATAGATAATTGGACTGATGGATGGATGGATGGAAGGAATGGAATGGAGAGCCAGATGGATGGATGGTTGGTGGATGAAAAGAGAAGAGACAGCTAGATGGATGGATGGATGGATGGATGGATGGATGGAATGGAGAGCCAGATGGATGGATGGATGGATGATGAATGAAAAGAGAAGAGACAGCTAGATGGATGGATGGATGGATGGATGGATGGATGGATGGATGGATGGATGGAAGGAATGGAATGGATGGATGGAATTGGATGGAATGGAGAACCAGATGGATGAATGGATGGATGGATGGAATGGAGAGTCAGATGGATGGATGGTGAATGAAAAGAGAAGAGACAGCTAGATGGATGTATGGAGAGCCAGATGGATGGATGGATGGATGGATGGATGGATGGTTGGTGGATGAAAAAAGAAGAGACAGCTAGATGGATGGATGGAGAGCCAAATGGATGGAGGGAATGGAGAACCAGATGGATGGATGGTGAATGAAAAGAGAAGAGACTAAAGAGACTAAATTATTTAAATGAAACTAACTATGGATAGATTAAGGATGGATGAAGAGACAGTCAGATTGATTGATGGATGGATGGAAGGATGAATAGATAATTGGACTGATGGATGGATGGATGGATGGATGGATGGATGGAATGGAATGGAGAGCCAGATGGATAGATGGATGGATGGATAGAGGGAATGGAATGGATGGATGGAATTGGATGGAATGGAGAAACAGATGGATGGATGGATGGAATGGAGAGTCAGATGGATGGATGGTGAATGAAAAGAGAAGAGACAGCTAGATGGATGGATGGAGAGCCAGATGGATGGATGGATGGAGGGAGGGAGGGAGGGAATGGATGGATGAAATTGAATGGAATGGAGAACCAGATGGATGGATGGATGTATGGAAGGGATGGAATGGAGAGCCAGATGGATGGATGGATGGATGGATGGAAGGGATGGAATGGAATGGAGAGCCAGATGGATGGATGGATGGATGGAAGGGATGGAATGGAGAGCCAGATGGATGGATGGATGGAGGGAGGGAGGGAGGGAATGGAATGGAATAGATGGATGGAATTGGATGGAATGGAGAACCAGATGGCTGGATGGATGGTGAATGAAAAGAGAAGAGAAAGCTAGCAAGCAAATGTGAATTTCCACCGTGGCCCGCTCATCAGGGCCTGGTTCACTACTTATCAAAGGATGGTCATGGTGTTCCTACCACCTTACTCTCCTTTCCGCAATCCTATTGAGGACTTTTTCTCTGCTTGGAGGTGGAGAGTGTATGAGCATCGGGCTCAAGATCAGAGGTCCCTGCTCCATGCAATGGACGCTGCGTGTGAGGATATTACAGGAGATCATTGTAGGGGATGGTTGCGATATGCACGCCGTTTCTTCCCTCGTTGCATTGCAAGGGAGAATATACGCTGTGATGTGGACGAGAATCTGTGGCCAGACAGACAGCAGCGTGTGGATGGCCAGGAGTGTGAGGACGATGTCCAGGAGAGGGAGGGTGAGGACAGCGACCAGTGAAGAACTGTTAGTTGTGAAACTGTTAGTTGTTTATTTACAGCACTGTAGGCTGCATATAATTTTCATTGTTTTTTGTTTGTGTGTGTTTATATTACAGTATATTATGCTGTATACATTTTCTTTTTACTCTGATGTATGGAAGTTACTTTATGTGTGTGAATGATTATGGTTTCTTTTTTTTTTCAGTTTTATACACAATTGTATTCTGTTAGCTAGACAAAAAACAGTACAGTAACCATTGTAAATGAAGGACTGGGCTAAGACTGAAAGGTGGACATGAGGGATATTTCAATGGTTCTCTGCCATAGTGACAAAACATCTAAACATTTTGACTTGCAGTGCTTACACAATGCCAAAGGGACAAAGCATTTTGGGGGCACTGACTGTTTAAATGAGAAGGAAATTTAGTTTTGACACATGAGTCAACTGTTTTGGGAGAGGTATGAACTTTTGCAGGTGAACCATGGTGTTGTGCCGAACCATCCACGTTATTTTGGCAAAAGTGTTGAGAATGTCCGGTCTGTTTCAAGAAATGAGCCAAAGCAATTGACAAAGATCTTTGCCATTTCCATGGCACTGACTCTTTATATGGGAAAGGAATTTAGTTTTGAAGCATGAGTGAACAGTTTTGGGAGAGATATGAGCTTTTGCAAGTGAGCTATAGTGTTGTGCTGAACTGTAAGACTGTTTTGCCAAATGATCTTAGAGTTTTGAGAATGTAATTTCTGTTTCAAGAAATGAGCCAAACCAATGGAGAAAAACTGTAATATAAATGAATAAATGAATGAAAATTCTAGCTTATTAACTTGGTTAATTAATTAAATAGACAAAAATCATGTAGACAAAATAATCAATCAAAATTATTTAAATGAAACTAACTATGGATAGATTAAGGATGGATGAAGAGACGGTCAGATTGATGGATGGATGAAAGGATAAATAGATAATTGGACTGATGGATGGAGAGGATGAAGAGACAGTCAGCTGGATGGATGGATGGATGGATGGATGGATGGATGGATGGATGGATGGATGGATGGATGGATGGATGGACGGATGGATGGATGGAAGGAATGGAATGGAATGGAGAGCCAGATGGATGGATGGATGGTTGGTGGATGAAAAGAGAAGAGACAGCTAGATGGATGGATGGAGAGCCAGATGGATGGATGGATGGAGGGAATGGAGAACCAGATGGATGGATGGATGGAATGGAGAGTCAGATGGATGGATGGTGAATGAAAAGAGAAGAGACTAAAGAGACTAAATTATTTAAATGAAACTAACTATGGATAGATTAAGGATGGATGAAGAGACAGTCAGATTGATTGATGGATGGATGGAAGGATGAATAGATAATTGGACTGATGGATGGATGGATGGATGGATGGATGGATGGATGGATGGATGGATGGATGGATGGATGGATGGAAGGAATGGAATGGAGAGCCAGATGGATGGATGGATGGTTGGTGGATGAAAAGAGAAGAGACAGCTAGATGGATGGATGGATGGATGGAATGGAATGGAGAGCCAGATGGATGGATGGATGGTTGGTGGATGAAAAGAGAAGAGACAGCTAGATGGATGGATGGATGGAATGGAGAGCCAGATGGATGGATGGATGGATGGATGGATGGATGATGAATGAATGAAAAGAGAAGAGACAGCTAGATGGATGGATGGAGAGCCAGATGGATGGATGGATGGATGGATGGAAGGAATGGAATGGATGGATGGAATTGGATGGAATGGAGAACCAGATGGATGAATGGATGGATGGATGGAATGGAGAGCCAGATGGATGGATGGATGGTTGGTGGATGAAAAGAGAAGAGACAGCTAGATGGATGGATGGATGGATGGAATGGAGAGCCAGATGGATGGATGGATGGTTGGTGGATGAAAAGAGAAGAGACAGCTAGATGGATGGATGGATGGATGGATGGAATGGAGAGCCAGATGGATGGATGGATGGATGGATGGATGGATGGATGATGAATGAATGAAAAGAGAAGAGACAGCTAGATGGATGGATGGAGAGCCAGATGGATGGATGGATGGATGGAAGGAATGGAATGGATGGATGGAATTGGATGGAATGGAGAACCAGATGGATGAATGGATGGATGGATGGAATGGAGAGTCAGATGGATGGATGGTGGATGAAAAAAGAAGAGACAGCTAGATGGATGGATGGAGAGCCAAATGGATGGAGGGAATGGAGAACCAGATGTATAGATGGATGGATGGAATGGAGAGTCAGATGGATGGATGGATGGTGAATGAAAAGAGAAGAGACTAAAGAGACTAAATTATTTAAATGAAACTAACTATGGATAGATTAAGGATGGATGAAGAGACAGTCAGATTGATGGATGGATGAAAGGATAAATAGATAATTGGACTGATGGATGGAGAGGATAAAGAGACAGTCAGCTGGATGGATGGATGGATGGATGGATGGATGGATGGATGGATGGATGGATGGAAGGAATGGAATGAAGAGCCAGATGGATGGATGGATGGTTGGTGGATGAAAAGAGAATAGACAGCTAGATGGATGGATGGATGGATGGATGGAATGGAGAGCCAGATGGATGGATGGATGGATGGTTGGTGGATGAAAAGAGAAGAGACAGCTAGATGGATGGATGGATGGAATGGAGAGCCAGATGGATGGATGGATGATGAATGAAAAGAGAAGAGACAGCTACATGGATGGATGG